>NC_086317.1:85822392-86127034 GCF_036172605.1 Pelobates fuscus | reverse complement strand
GATGCTCCGTCGGAGAAGTCGGAGCAACCGCCATGGAGGGACGCCATTTTAGCCTCGTGTGTGCTGTAGGCCTGGCGCCAGAGGTCTCCAATGTCCATACCCTGCCTGGGTCTATCAGGTTTCGGTTTTTTTGTTTTCCTGCCCATTGGGTGGCAGTTGGGGTCTCCTCGGCCGTTTGTGGGGTGTGGGTCCACCTTATTATTTGAGTTTTGTCGTCGGTAAAGCTGGAGCTCGGAGGCCATGCGACTGTCTCCTTCGCTTGTCAGGCCACGCCCCCTTATTTCTTTTTTTGCTTTATGAGAATGGTGGCAGCAAATTTATCTTACCTAGGATCACGCAAATGGTAAGGATGGAGCTGTGGCTGAGACGGAACCTTCAGCTGAACATCCCATTGTACATCTACAGAAATCTTTATAAACAGTCATATTGCAAAAATTGGCTCAGACTGTGCTCCAGCATCTTGTTCCCTATTGTCAGTACCATCTATAAAACGTGTCATGTAACCACTTAAACTAATATAAAGTGTTCAGTGTGATAATCTATGGATCTGGGACTGCTGCCAACCAATTAGCCAAGGTCAGATAGTAATTCTTTAAATACCCTCAAAATTGATGAGTCCCCTCCTAACTAAACATTTCCATTCCATAACAGAAGCATCGATTTCCCCAGCAACGATGGCTGATATCAGCTTCTTACATACTTAATTGGTTTGCATAGATTTCAGTGGGATCTTTCGCTGAGCTATCCTACCACGCCGTCACGTGGTTAGCTGCCCCAGGCAGGGAGATAGAAATATGCTACGGGAAAGAGACAAAGGAAAGCTGACATATAGCAAAGCTTATGAAAACTAGTAACATTTTCACACGGTTCTGCTTTGTGTCCTTTTCACTGTGTGTTTATCTTCCCATTTGTTCCAAAAAACACAAGCTGCTGGTTGTCACTCCACGTTATCTATTTACTTTCATAAAATTCCGACAACAGTGTAATTCTATGTAAAGAGTAAACTGGCAGGGATTCAGTCAGAATGGAAAAAGACAGATTCTTTATAAACCGCAAGTTCATAATGCCTTACATATAGTGCAAAATAATTAAAATTGATACCGGAGAAACTGACGGAAGCCAAGCACAGAGAGATGGACACAGGTTTCTTCAGGAAGGAAGAGATTCTTTATTGGATCACCGATCGGGACTCAGAGGGACTAGCGTCACCAAAATACAGCAAGTTCTGAGCCCCGGACAATAGTGCAGGCTCCTTATATAGGCATATAACTCCTCCCATATTAAGCTCCACCCGCACATTCTCTTAACCAATCAACACAAATAAGAATTAACTTCCTGTTTGACCGCATGGTTTGTCCAGCACAATGGAGGAGGGGAATACTACATCCTGTATTCTTGCACATGCTCCGTACACTACTGATCGTATCTTGCCTCGTGCAACCAACTGATCGATACGTCAGCATATGCACGTACACATGCCACGTGGTAATCTCGGCCTACTAAATTTATTTTTACCGAGATTCCACCACATTCCCCCCTTTGATGCCTCTTGATATTTTACAATTACTTGAGGCATCACATAACCTTAGTTTTGCTTACACCGCAAGTTACCTTGAACCAGACCAGACTTATCTTATGATGTGAATCTTTAACATTCATCTTCCTGCATTGGTTCTCCCTGATCTAGAGCCCTATACTTATATATCGCCATTATCTGTGCAGCAGCCTTCCTCTCTGCTATATTTGCTATCAGGCTTTGCACAGACCTAACTACTAAGGGTATAAGACACGGTAGGAGTAGACACAACAATAAAATCAGTAGGACTCCACCTACCACTGCCTTAAGCCCTCCAAACCACTCATACCAGCTACCAAACCAACTACTTGGATTGTACCCTTTCCATACCTGAGTAGGCACATGCGCTAGTTTAACCATATGGCTAGTAAGCTCAGCTATTGCTTGCCCTTCGTCATCTATTTGAAGACAGCAATTGCTTAGGTTAAACTTCCCACATACACCTCCCTCTACTGCCAAAAGGTAATCCAAGGCTAATCTATTCTGGTATACTGCTGTCCTCATCCTGGTATTATGTTTCACTAGGAGATTGAGCGCTTGTGATGTTTCATTAGTGATAATCTCAACCACCGCCTGTAATCTTATAATGCGGTTGAGCATATAAATAGGGGTTCTATAACCAAAGGTACCATCTTCTGCCCACGTGGCTGGCCCATAATAATCTATGATACGCTTGGGAGGCCATTCATTATCTTCCCAGGTGCCTATCTCTAAGGGTCCCCTTTTCTTCCTATGATTCACATCATACACTTTAACACCTAAAGTCTCACCTGTTTCAATAGGTAACAAGAAGAAGGATGGTTTGAGCATACCCAACACACATGCCCCTTCCCAGTCCTGTGGCAGCTCCGAATAGGCCTTCTTACCACAGATCCAGTACAAATTTGCTGGGGCTCTCCAGGTAGATGTGATGGATAAATCAAACCACACATCCTTTAAATTGGCGTATCTAGCAAACGGGTTAGATGGTTCTGAGACATTTGAAGCCGACCACCAAGTTGTATTTTTAGTATCATCATCATAAGCTTTTTGCCCTAGACAAGTTAATTCTCCTACAGAAGTATTATACATTATTCCTTTCCTTGCTATGCAAACATAACCTATGATGGAGGTCTTTAATCTCCACTCAGATTTACCTCTAACACTCAAATGATAATCGGCTTGTGTAGATATTAGTTGGTCAACTGCCTCAGAACCGGACATTACCTCCTTTGCTTCCCAAGGCCATTGGTCTCCCATGTTAGTACCTCCACACACATAGCAGTTGGTAACATTAAGACTACCGGCAATACTTTCGGCTAAATCTATGAACAGGTTTTTAGCGCTATGGGGGATCTTATTATCTATACTCATCTCTTCATAAAAGGAATGGTATACTTGATGAGTCTGGGAGGATACCGTATCAGTCTCTATTCCTATAAACAATAATGTCCCAGGATCTAAACCCGTCCCGTATATCTGAAACCCAAATAAATTTCCATACTTATCTAAGAACTTGTCGGGGTTATTAATAAGTATATGGACTGGGTTGCATTCCATAGACTTACAATATGGGCTAGTCGGCAACTTAGTCACTATCATGTCTTTATCTACTGTCTGTCCCCAAGTCGCCCACCCCACACAAGACCAATATGGGCAAAAGTTATAGTCTTTATTTGGGCATCTAGGACTCACATATTTATTTTTACTACTGGGACAAATATATTTATCGTTAGATCCATACGTCCTCTCCCATCTAAGATCCCCACATACATTCCACGGCTTTCTACCACTTGATATCGCCTTACATGCATCAAATAGCAGAACACCCGAAGAATATACGGATTCTAACACCGTCTTATTAATTAGGGTCCCCTGAGGATCTCCATTCCTGAGAGTCAACCAAATTGTACGAGGTTGATACTCTGGACTGAAGCACTTAGGTTCTCCTACTCCTAAATGGCACACACTATAGTCTATATTTAGGTATCTACATCTTGATACCTCTCCTTTACACTCGTATTGTGAATGCCAAATTAGGGTTTGGGAAATATGGTTACCTGTTCTAGTAGTCTTAATGCATACCTCACAGCTAGGAGTGTCGGTACCTCTACCTTCCTGAATATAAAAACACATATAAATAAACACAATCAAAAGCACATCTTTCGCCGTCATCCTCAGTCTTCGTCCGTGCGAAGGCGCCTCAGCTTCCAGGATGTGAGGGCTGCAGGGAATGGAGTTCTGCTCGTCTTCACAGGTGTCCCTTCGGGACTTTCCTGGCTTATAAACTATGTGATGGTAAGCGGACAGGCTTTATTATGGCCTTCTCACTCACGTACCAAATCCCAAAAATAATAAAATTTGTAATCCACAATAATTCCTCGTTACTCCGACTGAGTAGTGCGTTTCAACCGGATCTTGCAGGGATTCTCTGGATCTACTGTAACTTGCCAAGAATCGACTGCTGCTGGTTTAACCCTGGAGTGATGTATCCACGGAGTCACTTCGGCCACTTTAATCGCTGTAGGGGTAGACAAAAGAACAACATAAGGACCTCTCCACTTGGGCCCTAACGGTACATTATTCCACTCTTTAATCCACACTTGATCTCCTGGATGATAACTATGAACAGGGGGATAAATATTCACAGGTAATCTATCTTGTACCCATTTCTGTACCTCCTCCATAGTCTTACCCAACTCTACAACCTGCTGCCGGGTAATTCCTTCTCCCAACTGACTCAAATCCCCCCTTAAGTTACCAAGTACGGGAGGTGGTCGCCCATACATAATTTCAAAAGGAGAAAGGCCCATCCTTCTGGTAGGGGTACTGCGGATTCGCAATAGAGCTATGGGTAAGAGAACGTTCCACTTAAGTTGGGTTTCCTGACACATTTTAGCCAACTGGTTCTTAATAGTTCTATTCATTCTCTCTACCTTACCAGAACTCTGGGGTCTATATGCGGTATGAAGCCT
The DNA here is from genome assembly GCF_036172605.1 of Pelobates fuscus. NCBI lineage: Eukaryota > Metazoa > Chordata > Amphibia > Anura > Pelobatidae > Pelobates > Pelobates fuscus. Next base: position 86,122,504 of record NC_086317.1, on the reverse strand, counting down.
CCACTTTATACCAAGCATATGAGTCAGTTGTTGTAGGCACTGGTGAACAAAAGCTGGACCATTGTCCGATCCTATAGAACAGGGTAGTCCATATCGGGGTATTATTTCTCGTAGCAGGAATCTCACAACTTCTCCTGCTTTTTCTGTACGAGTAGGACATGCTTCTACCCAGCCTGAATAGGTGCACACAATTACCAGCAGGTAACGATGTCCACCCGATTTAGGCATCACTGTGAAGTCTATTTGTAGATCGGACATGGGGAGTCCCCCCATAAACTGGACTCCTGGTGGCTTTACTGGTCCTTGTCTTGCATTATTTTTAGCACACGTTACACATCTACGTACAATGGCCTGAGTCAAGTTGGATAATCTTGGTATGTAGAAATGTTTCCTGAGAGATTCTTCTGTACTGTCTCTCCCAGAATGTGTCCCGTTATGATAGTTCTGGACAATTTCTACTGCTAGTGATGCTGGTATAACTATTCTTCCATCTTCTAGCTGATACCACTTGTTCTCCAAATACTTTCCCGGTTCAGTCTTTAACCACTCCTCTTCTTGAGTTGTATAAACTGGAGTCCATTGAGACAGTGGGGTTGGTATTAGAGCAGCTATATGCCCCACATACTCCTGTCTTCCTGATTCAGCAGCACGCTTAGCTGCACTATCTGCCATCCGATTTCCTTTGGTTACATCACCATCTCCTCTCAGATGCGCTCGACAGTGAATAATACCGACTTCTTTCGGCTCCCACACTGCTTCCAATAGTTGTAGGATTTCAGCTGCGTACTTGATTTCTTTGCCTTCTGAATTCAGTAGTCCTCTTTCTTTATACAAAGCTCCGTGGGCATGAGTGGTTAAAAACGCATACTTAAGAGTCCGTATAGATATTTACTCTTAAACCTTCAGCCAATTGTAACGCTCGTGTCAGTGCTATCAATTCTGCCTTTTGTGCTGATGTTCCTTTCGCCAGTGGCCGAGCTTCTATCACCTTGTCTATTGTTGTTACTGCATATCCTGCATAGCGGATCCCTTCTTTCACATAACTACTGCCGTCGGTGTAATATTGAACATCGGGGTTCTGGATGGGAAAATCACGAAGATCTGGTCTACTTGAAAATACTTCATCCATTACTTCCAAACAATCATGTTGACTTTCAGTAGGTTGTGGCAAAAGGGTAGCTGGATTTAAGGTGTTTACAGTCTCTAAATGCACTCTTGGGTTTTCACACAACATTGCTTGATACTTGGTCATACGGCTATTACTAAACCAATGATTTCCTTTGTAATCCAACAACGTCTGTACTGCATGTGGGACTCGTACATAAAGTTCTTGACCCAGAGTGAGTTTATCGGCTTCAGCTACTAGCAGGGCGGCTGCAGCTACTGCTCTTAGACAAGGTGGAAGTCCGCTGGCCACTGCATCCAGTTGCTTAGACATGTAGGCAACAGGTCTTTGCCATGATCCCAAGTACTGTGTCAATACTCCCACAGCCATTCTTCTTTGCTCATGTACGTACAGGTAGAATGGTCGTGTGTGATCAGGTAGACCTAATGCTGGGGCACTCATCAAAGCCTTCTTCACATCTTCAAATGCCGTTTGCTGTTCTTGAGTCCATAAGAAGGGGTCGTGCTCTGTACCTTTGATAGCTGCGTACAGAGGTTTTGCCAGTATCGCATAGCTGGGAATCCATATCCTACAGAAGCCTGCTGCCCCCAAGAATTCTCGCACTTGTCTTCTATTCTTGGGTATTGGTATTTGGCAGACAGCTTCTTTTCTCTCTGGCCCCATAATTCTTTGACCTTCAGAGATATGGAATCCCAGATACTTGACAGTTGGCAAACACAACTGAGCCTTCTTTCTGGACACCTTGTATCCTGCCTTCCAGAGAATGTGTAGTAGATCGTGCGTTGCTTGCTGACATTTTTCTTTTGTAACTGCTGCTATCAACAAGTCATCTACATACTGTAACAATACACACTCTCCTGGGATGGACTCGAAATCCAATAGATCTTGGCTTAGAGCTGAACCAAATAGGGTAGGTGAATTTTTAAACCCTTGGGGCAGTCTTGTCCAGGTCATTTGGCGTTTTGAGCCCGTTACAGCGTTCTCCCATTGGAAAGCGAAGATACATTGACTTTCTGCGGCAATTCGGAGGCAAAAGAAGGCATCTTTGAGATCTAAGACTGTGAAGTAAGTAGCCCCGCCCGGAATTAAAGCAAGCAGGTTATATGGATTGGGTACGACTGGATGTATACTAACAACCGCATCATTGACTGCTCTTAAGTCCTGCACAGGTCGATACTCATCTGTACCGGGCTTTTGAACAGGCAGCAATGGGGTGTTCCAGGGGGAAGTACAGAATTTTAGGATACCATACCGTATGAACTTATCCAGATAAGATTGAATGTTCTTCTTAGCCTTCTGCGGGATGTGATATTGTCTTAGGCTCACTGGATAAACCCCAAGTTTTAGTTCAATTTTTATAGGTGGAATATTGCGGGCCAGTCCTGGTGGGTTGTTCTCTGCCCAAACTCCTGGTATGTTGAATAATGTCTCATCACTCCTAGGGTTTTGGCTAGTCAACACTGTATAAAGTCGCCACTCTTCTTCCTTTGGTACGGATAAAGTCATAATACCTGAAGGTCCATTAAACTTTAAAGATGTTGTTCCATTTGGTAGGAACGTAATCTGCGCTTGTAATTTTGATAGCATATCACGTCCCAGCAATTGGACTGGACATTCAGGCATATAAAGGAATTGGTGTTTTACTATGTGGCCTCCCAATGTACAGAGTCGACTTTTAAGAACCGGTTTTTCAGCACTTCTTCCAGTTGCTCCTATCACAGTAATAGTCCTTCCAGATGGAGGAGCAACTAGATTAGTCACCACTGAATGTTCAGCACCAGTGTCGATCATGAACGCACTCCTTTTTCCCCCTATTGATACATCGACCATAGGCTCCGCTCGACCAAGGGGGATGGAGCCCGGTCGGTATCAATAGTCCTCCATGACCGTGTCAGCCAATCCTACAAAGTCCCTACCTTCTCTATCGCGGGACCTTTGCGCTGCTGGAATATACCTATCTTCCCTAACACTTCCTCTGTTCCCATTACTCCCTCTATAACCATTACTCCCTCCGGGGCCTCCTCTACCTCTCGCTCTGCCTCTAAAGTTTCCGTAACCTGACCTAGGTCTGTCTCTCTCAGACTGTTCTCTTCGCGGACACTCATTTCTCCAATGCCCTTCTTCCCTACAGTAAGCGCACTGATTTCTACTTAGAGGTTCCTCATTCCACTTACTATCGCCTCTATCCGGGCCCCGTCTATCTATGCCTGCGATCGCTACCGCTAGCATATCAGCCTTTTTACGCATCTTGCGCTCTTCCTCTTTCTTACTTTCTGTATCCCTGTTCATATAAACCTTATTTGCTACCTCCATTAGTTGGGTGATGGACATACCTGCAAACCCTTCTAACTTTTGTAGCTTGCGCTTAATATCTCCGTAAGCTTGGCTGACAAAGGCGGAGTTAACCATTCGGGAATTGTCTGCGTCTTCCGGATTAAAGGGGGTATACAAGCGGTATGCCTCCAATAATCGGTCATAAAAGACACTGGGCGCTTCATCGCTTTTCTGAATCACCTCAACTGTCTTCGACATGTTAATGGCTTTCTTTCCTCCTGCTTTCATGCCAGCAATTATAGCGTCTCTATAGGCTCTGAGTTGAACCATATCAGCACCATTTACGTTCCAATCGGGATCGGTATTGGGATAGTGTGTTGCGGCCCATGCTGCTGGATTTGCTTGGTTCAAAGCACGGGCTCTATCTTCTAATGCTTTAATGGCTGCTTGATTTATTCTTGTCCTTTCCTCATTGTTAAATAAAGTCATTAATAACTGCTGGCAATCAGCCCATGTCGGATTATGCGTCTGTACTATTGAGGTGAACAGATCAGTCATGGCTTGTGGCTTCTCAGTATACGAGGAATTATGGGTCTTCCAGTTTAAAAGATCGGTTGTCGTGAATGGGACATATACAAAGACTGGGTCAGCGTGTGCCATTTGACCTGCGGCATCGATATAAGCTGACCCGGGATTTAGGCGAAGAGGCATCTGATAGTGCTTTAATTGTTGGGCACCAGTCAACTGTCGGGTTTGGATGGGGCTACGTAGAGGGGCGTCAGTCATGGGTTCCGGTCGGGGAGAGATAGGGTATGGGGATGTGGGAAGTTGGTTTTGGGAAAAGGTTGTAAATAAAACACTTCGAGTCGAGCTAGATGAAGCTTGACCGGAAGTCTGAAGTGGCGCCAAATCAGGATATTCGTTTCTAATGGGGGTGGGTTCTGGTTCCGGAAGGGGAGATTTAGTACGAGGGGGGGTGGATCCTGTACTGGAGGAGGAAGCGGAAGTGGATGAGGGTAATGAGGGGAGGGGTGCAGGACTTCCTGCGTTTGCGTCACTTCCTCTTAACGGAAAGTAAGGGGGCGGCAAAGGGATCTCGGACTCAGGGGGCGTGTCCAAAATGGGCCTAACACCGGTCCTAGTGGACGAACAAGTCCTAGCTACCATGAGGCGACACTGCTCCTCGTGGCATGTCTGGAGCCATTTTGGCGAGTCATTTACGGCCTGTCTCCAACAATCAATATAAGGAAACTGGCCGTAAAGTTCAGGCCTACCTGATACAGCCACGTGTAAGCGCTGTACCAGAGTTGGATCCAAACTGCCACGTGGCGGCCATGCCGCAACCAAAGTAGGCCACTCCCTAGTGCACAAAGTAACCAAACGTACAGGAGACATCTTAACCCCAAAATCACAAGTTTTGAATCCCTTTTTAAAATTCTTTACCATACAACCTAAGGGATCCGGAATCGTTGACTGCGACGCACCCATACTTAACAATGGAACGTCGTCGACAACGAATACTATACACGCGTACTATTCAACAGTCACACCCGTTTCCTCTGGCAACAGCACCACGTGGTACAGTTACCAAGTGAAACGTATACAATAACAATAAACACTCAGGGAATTCCCGTACACACACAGCTGTTACACCAGTCACTATATAATCAATATTATGCCCTTTGGCGTAACTATACAGTCACCCACGCTATAATTCTCTATATACGAATTACCCGTCTATAACACACCCCAGTAACATCGTCTTTTACAAATAGCGGTTACAGTACGGTTAGCATAGGTCAAAGCACAAGTTAAGGTCACAATACAATTATTAGTGGTTATGGTGTTAAAACATGCAATTGACGACAATGATTAGTACTTATATACAGTGTCAGTAAATATACAGGGTTATGGTACCGTGCACTATAATACAGCAACACACTATTAACACTCTCGCTAGACGGCTGAGCTCGCGCTATCTAACAAGATATACACTTTACTAACAATCTTTAACACATTTACAATTCCCAACTAAACTATTTGGCCAGTACCTTGAATGGACTACCTAAAAACAATCTACATACGTTTTGGTTAGCCACACTGCCCAATCACCACATATATAGCGAGCTAGAGGAGCGAATTTACACAGACGCCTCTTAGTCGCACTATCAAAAGTCTAGTGGGTTCCAAATTTACACGCCTTCCCACTTAGCCCAGATAGGATGAGAACTAGCGAACCGAATTTACACAGACGCCGCTTAGTCTCCCGGTCCCTCCGACCTAGCGAACAAAATGTACACCCTAGAACGCTAGTCTAGACAAGACACCGGTGTCCGGCTAGGGCTATTTACACCAGAGCCCCGCCTGACTAACAGAATCAAACGGTCTGACTAAAGAGCGTTCGATCGAGCGGTGCGCCTTCGCTCCTTCCCTCCGACAGAGGGGGCAGATACACAGATTCAAAACCCCTTTGGGCCTACCGCACAATCGGTATACCCCTAGTGGGTCCTGCCGTCTAAAACAGCAGTTGTCTTACCTCCTCGTTCCTGAACCTGAGTTCACACTCATCGACGGGGACACCCCAGCACTTCTCACGTAGAGGCCGATGATCTCCTGGACAACAGACCAGTGGCGCCGAGACGAAGGGAGGTCCACGCAGAAGTTCAGGGGTGCAGCCGTAGAGAACGTGGGCAAAGATAGACCGTCTCACGCCTCTGCCTCTCAGCTACCGTTGAACGATGAGCTTCCCGGCCAATGCACCAAATGATACCGGAGAAACTGACGGAAGCCAAGCACAGAGAGATGGACACAGGTTTCTTCAGGAAGGAAGAGATTCTTTATTGGATCACCGATCGGGACTCAGAGGGACTAGCGTCACCAAAATACAGCAAGTTCTGAGCCCCGGACAATAGTGCAGGCTCCTTATATAGGCATATAACTCCTCCCATATTAAGCTCCACCCGCACATTCTCTTAACCAATCAACACAAATAAGAATTAACTTCCTGTTTGACCGCATGGTTTGTCCAGCACAATGGAGGAGGGGAATACTACATCCTGTATTCTTGCACATGCTCCGTACACTACTGATCGTATCTTGCCTCGTGCAACCAACTGATCGATACGTCAGCATATGCACGTACACATGCCACGTGGTAATCTCGGCCTACTAAATTTATTTTTACCGAGATTCCACCACAAAATAATTAAAATGTAATTATATTTCCTAATAGCATAGTAGTTTTTGTCATTATACCTTTCACTTCCAACTGCTTTTTGTTGAAAAAAAAAAACAAAAACATTTATTTGAAATAAAGGTCACTGAAACTTCTGAAAAAATCAATTTTACTCTAACTTTTTGTTCGACTTCCGAATTGTTCGAGAAAGGGACCGTTCGAGTTCTGAGGTTCCACTGTAAAATGTTAATAGCTCAGTATTATTGTTTGGAGCTTTACCTTAGCAATCAATAGATAGAATGCGCTGTCTTTGCTTTTATTCCCTTAGAATACACAAGCTACAATTTGGCATCAGATACATCTCGTTAGTTGTTATTTGTGCACGGTAAAAGAGCCATGGTCTAAAGAGGTTAGTCCTCCCCCTATGTATTTAGGTGCATCTCTGGTTGTCAAATTAGTATGTGAGTGCGGGAGGTTTAAGGACATTGCCATCTCACTCTATACTGTAGTTGAAAGTTTTTTTTTAAAACAAATCCAGATTTCATTTTGCATTGCTTTGCAAATCTACAAATTGTATAGACAGGAGGACTGGAAGATAACTGGTGAATATCTAATATGTAGTAAGTGATCATAAACTAATTGTATATTAAAGATAGCATTTACAATTAGTTTGTTGTATTTCAGCTAAGGAGGATTGGGCATGAGGAGAACTTGGCTTCAGTGCTGAAACGGAGGTAAGTTTTGGTGGTTTTTGAATGTATTTTTTACAGTTCAAGAGGGGCTGACCACCTCCGAAAGGGTTACTCTAACCAAAACTAGGTTTTGCTGGTAGTGACCCTTTAAAAGCATATATGTTTGAGATCTTAAAGAAAATCAAGAACCAGATGACACAATACAGCATATATGCAGTGGTTTCGGGTCACCGCCGATCCTCCTCTTCATTACGTCGGCCGGTGGGTGAGAGTGATCCTGCCTGCCAGCCGCAGAGACCTGACTCGCATGCGCAGAAATGCCGCGCATGCGCATTAGAGCTCTCCATAGGAAAGCATTGAAAATGAGGAAATGGGGAATTGAGCTACGCTGGAAGTCCTCACACAGCGTGAGGACGTCCAGCGACGCTCTAGCACAGGTTTTCTAGTGGCTGTCTAGTAGACAGAGGAGGACTTAACCCTGCAAGGTAATTATTGCAGTTTATAAAAAGACTGCAATAATTACAGTTGCAGGGTTAAGAGTAGTGGGAGTTGGCACCCAGACCACTCCAATGGGCAGAAGTGATCTGGGTTCCTGGAATGTCCCTTTAATTTGAAATTCACTGAGAATTCACTGGAAATTCACACTTTAATGAATAACCTTGAAATAGTACTGGCTGAGTGTAAACACTGCTATTTCAAGGACATAAACATAGTGTTGAAAATAAGGGCGATTTTTACAGTTACTGCAGAAGTGACATCTGTTATGTAAGCAGGAATAGCTAAAGTGTGTTATTGTAACACAGCCAGGGCCGGCCTTAGGCAAATAGGCGCCCTGTGCGAAAAGTCTTCATGGCGCCCCCCCACCACCCACCAAGTTGCCTGAATACAGTAACACACACAGGCACCAGGGACGTGTATATCGTGAGGCAAACAAGGCATCTGCCTTAGGTGGCACTTTGCAGGGGGTGGCAATAAAAGCCGCCCCCAAACCCCCAGGCAGATCCCTTGCTTGCCTCACATCCTGGGGGGCTCAAGAGCTGGCCGGCTGGCCATGTTTGAGCCCCCCGAGGCTGGCAGCGGGCAGCGAAGGAGCATACTCACCTGAGCTCTTCCTGCTCAGCTCCCTCTGCGCCGCTTAATGAAGCCGGGAGCCGGAATATGATGTCAGTCCGGCTCCCGGCATCACTAAGAGCCGCCTACTCAGTCTGTGCGCCCCCTGCCTGCCCGCCCGCCCGCCCGCCCAGCAGCCACACTGGACTGCAGGCAAGAAATCCACTCCAGCTCTCCTATGGAGGCTGGGTGGATTTAAAATAAAATTAAAAAAATATTAGTTTGTGAGTGTTAGTGGAAATGTCTGTGTGTGTGTGTGTGTGTCTGTGAGTGTGTATGTCTAAGTGAATGTGTGTGTGTGTGTCTGTAAGTGTGTGTGTGTGTGTCTGTAAGTGAATGTGTGTGTGTGTAAGTGTTTATGTGTGTGTGTGTGTGTGTCTGTGAGTGAATGTGTGTGTCAGTCAGTGAGTGTGTATGTGTCAGTGAGTGAGTGTGTATGTGTCGGTCAGTGGGGGCGTGCGTCTTTCAGTGAGTGCATGCGTCTGTCAGTGAGAGTGTGCATCTGTCAGTGTGTGTCCAAGTAATAGTGTGTGTGTGTATGTCATTGTTTGTCAGTGTATATGAGAGTGTGTGTCTGTCAGTGAGTGTGCGTCTGTCAGTGAGTGAGCGTCTGTCAGTCAAAGTGCGGCCTTGACAGGAAGGGGTGGGGGAAATTTAAACTTGGTTACAGGCATGTACACACACACACACTCAGTTAAAGGCAGTCACACATACAGGCACAGGCACACACAATGGCACAGCTACAGCGACACACACAATTAGAGTCATACAGTCACACACACAGACAGACAGTTATACACACACACAGGCAGTCACACACACATAGGCAGGCAGTCACACACAGACAGTTACAGACAGTTACAGACAGACAGACAGTTACAAACAGACAGACACACACAGGCAGACAGTCACACACACAGGCAGTCACACACACACACAGGCAGTCACACACACACACAGGCAGTCACACACGCAGGCAGGCAGTCACACACGCAGGCAGGCAGTCACACACGCAGGCAGGCAGTCACACACGCAGGCAGGCAGTCACACACGCAGGCAGTCACACACAGACAGACAGTTAGACAGGCAGACACACACACAGACAGTCACACACACAGGCAGTCACACACACACACAGGCAGTCACACACAGGCAGTCAGGCAGACAGACAGTCATACACACAGTCACACACACAGTCACACAGCCACATGGGACATGTGGGGGGCTATAGGGACACATGGGGGCTATAATGGGACACATGGGGGCTGGGGAGGGGGCTATAGGGACACATGGGGCTATAAGGACATATGATAGGCTGGGAGGGGGTACAGGGACTCATGGAGGGCTGGGGGGGCTATAGGGACACATGAAGGGCTGGAGGGGGGTTATAGGAGCATATGAAGGGCTGGGGGGGGAATAGTGGGACACATAGATGGCTGGAAAAGAGGGATAACAGGCAAACAGTCACACTTACCTCTATCCAGTGGATGCAGCTGGCTAATGGGGAAGCAGGGACTCCTTCCCTCTTCCTGTGCAGCAGGGGCTTCGGGAGGTATTAGCCCCGCCTCTGCCTCGCAATAAGCCCCGCCCCCGCAGCTCCGTAAGCCCCGCCCCCTCTGCCGCGATTTTTAATTTTTTTTTAAATAAACCCTGACACCGGCCATGTGCGGGCTGTGTCGGCTGTCAGGGCGCCCCCTGCTCCATGGCGCCCTGTGCGGCCGCACAGCTCGCACACCCCTAAGGCCGGCCCTGAACACAGCACAAAGATCCCGGTTAGTCTATTCAGTTATTTAAAGTGTCACAATATATAAAGCACTGTGGGACTATGTACCAGTCTAGGTTGAGGTCATTTTTACAGAAATCATTGGATAGCGTGTTTGATAGTCCCAGTCTAAGCACTTTCCTGTTATAACATTTTGCAGGTGTCTTCCCTGGAAACCGTAAAAAGTGTCAGTTTATGTGTATAGATCTGTAATGCTGCTGAATATGAGTAATTAAGTAAAATGGTGCTTTGTATTGCTCAGATTTATGCAATCTGGGTTATTCAGTGGGAATTGCTGGGAATTCAAAGAGAATTTCTAAAGTTAAGTCAAATTGCCAAATTAGAAAAAAATTCAGTTGTCCTCAATGCACTCAAGGCTGTCAGAGCCAAACAGGCTATGACCTATCAGGTCTCCCAGTGTGTATTCAGCAGTCTGTGTAGGTATTCAGCAGTCTGTGTGTATTTAGCGTCTGTGTATTCAGCCGTCTTTGTGTGTGTATTCAGCAGTCTGTCTGTGTGTATTCAGCAGTCGGTCTGTGTATATTTAGCAGTGTGTGTTTACAGCAGTCTCTGTGTGTATTCACCAGTCTCTGTGTGTATTCACCAGTCTCTGTGAGTATTCAGCAGTCTGTCTGTGTATATTTAGCAGTGTGTGTAAACAGCAGTCCCTGGATGTATTCAGCATTCTCTGTGTATGTATTCAGGAGTCTGTGTGTGTATTCAACAGATCACGACAAACTATATATACCACAGGATCACGACAAGTCACACATACAACAGGAGAAATATCAACTTCAGCCACCACAGATTATGACACCTCAGAAGATCAACAGCCCTCTAGTACACAATATTCAAATATTGGGGGGGTTTAGGACACCGCAGCAACAGAGAAGGTGGAGGACAAGATGGAGCAAACAGTGATCCATGAGAAGCAGAACCAGTTCCAGTATGAACCGAGAGAAGAAGACATACCACACAAGGATGTACAATCCCAACAGGAGGACTTAATTGTGGTTAACATCTCAGATATTATGTTGGGAGAATGGGAACTTAAAGAATTATCAAGAGCATTATCCTTTTCTCCTACTTCTAAGGTAGATTCATTTGATTTATATATGAGTTTAGAGAAGTTCTTTAGATCTGTGAATTGAAAAATATATTTTTCCAGAACACCAACTAAGGATACTGTGGGAGAGTCTAATCAAATTGCAGATACTCTCACTACCAATGATTTTAAACTCTGGAGTCGAAGCACCTTCAATCCTCCATATTCACTGGAGGTGGAAGTTTTTTCCAAACTTATCCATCGAGAAATGAAAATGTTATGCTCTTCTGTTAATGACCATCACTGCCCCCCTAACCTAAGAAAAGAAGAACAAGAAGCTTTGCATTCTTTGAAAAATAATCGCAGCCTTATTATCAAACCGGCTGATAAGGGTGGTGCAGTGGTGGTCATGAACAGGACAGATTATATTAAAGAGGTAGAACAGCAATTGAGTGACAGAGAGACTTATGAGGTTTGCACAGGAGATTTTATGTCGACCTAGCAAGGAAAATAAATGACATGGTTGAAGAAGCATATTCAGAAGGGACCATAGACAAGACACTCAAAGTATATTTTATTAAAGAACATCCAATTACACCTACATTTTATGTAATACCGAAAATACATAAACGATTTAAAAAAAACCAAGCGGACACATCGTGGCAAGCAAAAATCAGTTATGCAACCCGTTTCTATTTTTTAGATAAAGTTTTACAACCTTTTGTTGGTAAATCCAAATCCTACATATTGGATAGTAGCGATGTATTACGGAAATTAACCAGTTTGACTATTGATGTGCCATGCATTTTGTTTACATGGGACATTTTAAGTTTATATACTTCCATTCCAAATGAGGGAGGCATACAAGCTATTGGAAACATTCTTAACCAAAATAAATACACCCATAAACAAATAAATATTTTGGGCATCTTATTGCATAACAATTATTTTATGTTTGGAGACAGCTATTATAGACAACTAAGAGGTACCACGATGGGATTAGAAAACGCACTCATGTGTGCGTACAATTTATATCCGAATCGGACTGCTCCGCCACATCTCTCCTCATGACAACCGGGGAATCCACCCGATGCTGGGAATATCCGGAATGTGATCCACTGTCTGACCTGGAACAAGAAGAAGAAAGCCTGGGCCGGTTGAACTGTTCCGTACTCCCCCCTACCCTTGTGTCCCCGGGCGCGCCGTGGTCTTCTCCTGGCACCCCGCCCCCAATCCTGGCCCTGCAGGCCGTCATGAGCCCTCGAGGCTGGGACTCCTGCTTCACTCTCGGGCTGACCTGCGCCTAGGTCCGCGCCCCAGAGCCACCGAGCGCTCTCCAGAGGAGCTGCTGGCGTCTGAAGCCCCCCGGCTGCTTAACCAACACCCCTGGGGGCACCGAACTCAGGCCCCAACATGACCCGGTCGCAGGGCCGGATTAACATAGGGGCTGATGGAGCTGCAGCTCCAGGCCCAGGCCCATGGAATAGGCCCATTGATTTAAAAAAAAAAAAAAAAAATGCTGGTATTTTTCTCAGTATAAACAAGAGATTACTATGCAATACCAGCACTGGCCAGTAGGGGTCGCTGTGTGTGGAGACAGGCAGGGATAGGAAGTTCCAGCATATCCCTCCCTGCCTATCTATACTCACTGATCTGCAGGGGTGCAGCTACAGAGAGTCCAGACAGCAACACCAACCCTGCAGAGACAGCCTACAGCTCAGGGAATTAAGAGATGGGGGGAAAGGCTGCAAGGAGACATACACTGAGACACTAAGGGACATTGGGAAACATTATGACACAGAGACACATGGGGACACAGAGTCCCCATGTCTCTCAGTGTCTCCATGTCTCCCAGCCAGTGTCCCTGGTGTCTCAGTGACCCCTAGTCTCCCAGTGCCCCCAGCCTGCCAGTGTCTCACTGTCCCCATGTCTCCTAGTGCCTCCATGTGTGGAGACAGGCAGGGATAGGAAGTTCCAGCATATCCCTCCCTGCCTATCTATACTCACTGATCTGCAGGGGTGCAGCTACAGAGAGTCCAGACAGCAACTCCCACCCTGCAGAGACAGCCTACAGCTCAGAGAAGTAAGGGATGGGGGGAAAGGCTGCAAGGAGACATACACTGAGACACTAAGGGACATTGGGAGACATTATGACACAGAGACACATGGGGACACAGAGTCCCCATGTCTCTCAGTGTCCCCATGTCTCCCAGCCAGTGTCCCTGGTGTCTCAGTGACCCCTAGTCTCCCAGTGCCCCCAGCCTGCCAGTGTCTCACTGTCCCCATGTCTCCCAGTGCCTCGAGTGTTTCAATGTCCCCATGTCTCCAAGCTAGTGTCCCTTGTATCTGTGGCCCTGGTGTCTCAGTGTCCCCATGTCTCCCAGTGCCCCCATGTCTCAATGTCCCCATGCCCCCCAGCCAGTGTCTCTAGTGTCTGTGTCCCCATGTCTTCAAGTGTCCCCTATTTTCCCAGTGTTCCCATGTGTCCCAGCCAGAGTCCCCTAGTCTTCCAGTGTCACTGGTGTCTCCGTGTCCCTAGGTCTCCCCGTGTCCCCAGGTCTCCCCGTCTTCCTAGTGTCCTAGTGACATGGGGACCCTGGGATAAATGGGGACACAGGGAGACATGGGGCATTGAGACACTGTGATACATAGGATCTCTGGGAGACCTGGGGACACGACACTAGGGGACACTGGGAGACATGGGGCACTGAGACACTGATACATAGGAACACTGAGACCTGGAGTAATCAACACATGGGGGCACTGAGAGATATGGGGGCACTGGGAGGAATCCATCTATACAGCAGAATCAAACTAAGTAGTTTTTTGGTGATTTTACAGCATTTTCTCTTATGTCACTCCTTGTGATTTGCATCATGTGATGTCACCCATACATATTTAATTATGCAAATTAGCAAGGCCCGTATGTTTTTCCAAGAAAGGTGGCAACCCTAACTACTTTTCACATACTCTTACTTAAGTATGGAAACTTAAGAGGGATGTATGGGAACAAAACTTGTGTGGACTGGCTGACAATGAATATGGTTAAAGGGACACTTTAGTCACCAGAACAACTACAGCTTATTGAATTTGTTCTGGTGAGTAGAATCATTACCTTCAGGCTTTTTGCTGTATACACTGTCTTTTCAGAGAAAATGCAGTGTTTACATTACAGCCTAGTGATAACTTCACTGGCCACTCCTCAGATGGCTGTTAGAGATCCTTCCTGGGTCATGGCTGCCTAAAATGCATCCAAACATTCAGTATCTCATCCCTCTGCATGCAGACACTGAACTTTCCTCATAAAGATTCATTGATTCAATTCATCTCTATGAGGAGATGCTGATTGGCCAGGGCTGTGTTTGAATCATGCTGGCTCTGCCCCTGATCTGCCTCTTTGTCAGTCTCAGTCAATCCTATGGGGAAGCACTGTGATTGAATCAGGCCACCACTTCTAATGATGTCAGCAGACTGCTTGTTTTTCTGAGTCTAACAGCATGCAGAGTTACAGCTTCAGGCTTGAATACAGTAAGATTTTGCTATATTAATGGAGGCATGAGGGGCCCAGGGGGCTAGATGGTGGTGTTAACACTATAGGGTCATGAATTCATGTTTGTGTTCCTGACCCTATAGTGATCCTTTAAGGTAATGCTGACTTTGGTCTCTCTAACACTGTGGCATGTTCCCTTTTCTTCTACACTCACTACATACAGCTTTTCTCTGTCCCAGACTATATACCAGGAGCTTCTGCCTGCTAGTAAGAAGGTAAGGAGACAAGTGGACCAGCGAGTGCTAGGGGACTGTCCTTAGAAAGCGTTGAGCGAGCGCATCATTAGATGCATTTATGCCAAGCTCAGGGTGCTGTCTGCATATTATGCCCTTAGTTGGACAGCCTGCATGATTGGCAGGCAGCCTGACATGCATTCAGGCCAGGCTGGCCTTCTAATTCTTTGGACAGACATGTCCTCTTTTTGGGCATGTTCGCATTTTTGGCAGGTTACGTGATTTGTGTCAGTGGCACACCCTTTTACCGTACCCATTGACTTCCTGTTTTACTGGACACTGCTGTTAGGGGTTATGGATTTGCTTAAAAGATGAAAACATAAATTAGTGAGAGATTAGCCTAGGGTATGTGTTTTCTTATAGCTGCTGTTTTCTTTCTCTCCAGCACCATCTCCATCAGATACATGACACTTGGGAGTGTTTTACTGTTTTTGGTCGATATGATCCTGTAATTAGGCCCGTCATAGTTGTCAGCACCAGGCCCACTGGGCTCTTAATCTGGCCCTGCCCGGTCGACTCCAGCAGTCGGACCCGCTGCATGCTGCTGAATGGCACCCGGGCATCTGCAACTCCGCGACCTGCTCGGCACCGTGTGCGATCCTGTTGGATTCCTACATTCGTCTTCCCGGGGTCCCTAGCCAAAGCACGACCCCTGCGATCTGCCTGCTTGTGACGTCTCCTACCAGCGGGCCCTGCGCCCACTAGGGTGCGGTCCAACCAACCTACCCGCTGCCCACTATCCCAGGCCTGGGCGGCATCGGCCCCAGCTGCCCGACCGTGCTGTACTATATACGGACCAGGAACTCCACACGGTGCGCCCTGCGCATCCACCCCAGGGGACACCTGATGAGAAGGACCCTGTGGCCCACCCCCGGTAGCCGCCCCGCTGCCTACAAGCGCCACCGTCTCAGTGGTCCCCGCCCAACCCCTGGGAGCAACCCTCTGATCCCAATGTGCGCCCCTAGCCTCAACCCCCCAAGGGAGGCCCAGCTGCGCCCCCAAGACCCTGCAGAACCAATGGGCCCTGGACAAGCAAAGGAGGATGACTGTTGTCGACCCCAGCGGCACCCCGCGCACCCAAGGGGTTCACTGCTCCACAATCCGCTCTGGCACCAGGCCAGGAAGAGGGCAAGGCCCTGGCAGGCCTGCTATGCCCCCCAGCAGCAACCCCCTTGCCCCTGGGGCCTGCTGCCACTGGCTGATAACTGCCACTTGCCTGCACACCGTGTTGCACCGGTTCCTGTCTCCATGCCAAGGGACTTCAAGATCTTGTTTTGGCACTAAAAGGTTGCCTATGCCTGTGCTAGTGGATAACCCTGCCAGGGTTACTCACTAAAGTGAGCATTCAAAGTGAATTTCAAATTTAAGACCGAAGTATCTAAACTGTAAGCACAGCAGTAGTCCTCCAACCCCCCTTCAGTGAGACAGTCCTGATTTTCAGGTCCTGTCCCACTGTCCCGACCTACTCCCATAGTGTTCTGCTTTTGGGGGCTTTGGATCATTGCAAGTGTCTGCTTTCTGGATCAGTTCAGAGATTTAAAAAGTGGGATGTTATGGGATTACAATACAGATGTAAAGTGCATGAATGCTGATTGCCACATTATCAAAATTTGGTGCGTGTGATTGATTGAGCCACCCTGTGTTGCAGGTCACTTCCTTCCCCCATGAGTAGTTTCTCTTTCACCAGACTACTGCTGTAGATATATTCCAACTGGTTTGTAGTGAGAATTGGCAGGTTGTCATGATTCTGCAGGAAGCATACCAATTCTATTTGCTATAAAGCTGCTTGACGGTTAGTGGATGTGTTTCTATAATGAAATAAATTAATTAATCATGATCGCATAATCCCAAGAAGAATGAAACTGGCATGAGAACGGAGCTTGATGAATGGATGTGCCAGTTGTGATGTGATATTCTAGCTAGCTTGTCCTTTACAGAGTGGTTAATGTGAGCTACCTCCAGATTGGGGGATCTCTCCTGTGATATAGAGCTCAGCCCTTTCTTAGGGTACCCAACCAGTATACACATACCCCCTCTGCCATTTGCTGAGCATAGACCAGATTTCCTGGTATCAGTGGTTTCAATGTGCCCAGCACTCTGATTCCCATTAGATCCCCTCACTTCTTTGCTTGTTTGTGCTGCGTTCCTAGTAAACACCCTGTACTAGATATATATATATCCTGCCTATTCTTCTGGATACTGTTCTGTCCATATACTAAGCCTTGTGATGCGATATATGATTTAATTTAATATGAATGCTACATAATGATGAAAAACTGCAGGTTATATGGAAATCTGTCCAGAATAAATGACCTAATTCTAATGTATGAACATAGAATCTATATGCTATTGTATGATATTAAAATACTTCTGAAGTTTAAAAATTTATTAATATCATGTAACCACTTTGTAACAGATGGTATGGCAGGACTGTCGTGATGTGATGGGATTTACACTGGTCAGTCGTGGAGATTACGATGATGATGAGGTAATGGCTAGCTAACCTTTTAGTGATAAAGACCGTCTGAGCATCATGGGAAATGTAGTCTGTAAAAATGTAATATGTAATGGAGGCAGCAGGAAAAAAAATAGCGCAACACTCATGTGCTTGTCAATTCTGTCATTTGAAAAATAAAGAATTACAAAAAAAAAAGAGAAATAAAATGTTGTGCAGCTTATTCTGGATTTTACAATTGATTCTAAAGAGCTTGCAATCTGACTTGCAAGGGAGAGCTCCCCAGTAGAGTTTTTTTTTCTGTCCAGTCTCTAATATTATAATTATAAAATCCCGTCTGATAGTATGTTTCCTGGTATATATATATTCAACATCAGAGAATTCTCACATTACATCTGAAAGATGAAATTACATCCACGGAATAAAATATCACAACTCTACGTATGTGTCAGTAACACCATGGACCCTGCTAAAATAACTGTAAAATTAATCATCGCTGAAGGGAGTATAAGTATCTTGTTTGTCATATTAATAAAAATATCACGCAAACAGACCTTTTACAAAGTAGCTCATGTGTACACCCTATGGGGCATGTTTAACTGAAAGGAAATGTTATATCTTGCTTTCTCAGTTGAACAAAATATGAGTAAAGTATGTGTGTGAGTGGTTTGTCAGTCGTAAAACATGACAGAGACATTTGAGTGTAATCACCGGATACAACACTACTGATATAGATATGTCCTTTGAGCGTAAGGGAATTATTACTAGTTGTTGGTATTCCCCCTAACTGCTTTCATTTTTTTCATTTTTAATCAGTTGATCCCAATACATGCAATATTGAATCAAGTTGGGCTATGAAAACTGGATGACCGGATGGACTCTAGACTTTTTGCTATAATTACACTCACCATTACTATCTTTCCCTCCCAGATAAAATTGAATTTCATAAGGGCCGGACTGGACCTGTGCGTGAGAGGCAAATCCATCACTAGACTGATTTTCTACGCCTACAAATTACTGCTGTTGAGCAAAGTTGAAGACACAATGTTCTTGTAGATGCAATTGGAGGAGGTAATGGTGACTGAATTCAGGCATTCTGAAAGGTTCTCCTTCCATACCACTCAATTAGCTCAATATTCTCAAAATTCCAAGAGACTAATTGTAAAAGCCTCTGAATGTGGTATTAAAAACATGACAACCACAGAGGTTCTTCTTCTACATCATCTACACGATGGAGATGTGGTTCCCAAATTGGCACATTTCTTCACATTTGGCAAACGTGCCCACGATGACTTCTTTCTGACTGAAGGTCTAAGATATCATACTGAAAATCTTGAAAACCCTTCCCAATTTCAACCCAAAAGTGTGCACCACTTTTATGATATAAAAAAAAAGTATATTCTCCTTAATTTATTGAATGCAACCATATATTTTATTCCTGCTTACTGGAATAGCCCAAGTTATAGCAAGTAGGTTTCTGCAATGGGCCATGATAGCCATCTTGACTTCAATATCCCGAGTGACTGAAATGATGTCTCTAGGTGCATTCGCAGGGGCAGTTGCGGCATTACAAATTCTTAGCACTGACACTATAGGAGGGGATTCTCCATCCACCCTCAGCTCCATTTACTGTCACTCTGTGGATCCAAAGACAGCAAAGCCTCGGAGCATGTTGTTTCTGGAGTTTCACAGATGCGATTGACTCTCTGTCAGTGACATGCCTCAAGGTTGTCCACTGTATGGGATAATATTTAGATTTGGTGAGTAAGTGTGTCCACTGGCTTCGAGTATCTCTTAGTTGGTCATTCCATTCACTTACCCAGGTCTCGACAGCACTAATGTGGTAATGTAGAACTCCCATCTCTTCCTGTACTGTTGTGAGATAAGCCTTCCATACCTCCCTCTAGTCATGTAAAAACTTTTTGATATCCCCTTTAGTGGAGGGCAAGGTGTCTTCATCAGAATAAATCCTCTGGAATATACCACTAGGAATTTGCGAGGCATTAGGTTTCTCTTCGTCCTGGGAGTTGTCCAAATCACTAGGACCTCAAGTAAACGCGGATGCCATCTTTGGTAGTGCTTGCAGGTGTGGCCTGTCAAAGGCGAAGCAGATGTCCTACGAGGCATACAAGAGCCCTCTATGTGGGCTACTTTTCAATGTTTTCACCCAATCTCTCTGCGGGGGGAGTTCGTTTTTGAGCATTAAAAGAGCACTCTACTCATGGCAATGAGCTGTAAAATAGCAAAAAGAGCATGAGCTCCACTCAAACACAACTTGTCAGCTGGACACCTAGTTGTGCCCCATTTTCTCACGTTATTTAAATATTTATACATGTGTAATGTTTTGCAATAAATATATGGTATCAGAAGAAAACACTATTTGTTCTTTAAAAAATATTTTTTATTATATGTACGGGTGCACTTAAAAAGAAAGTGTTAAATTAAGGTAAAGCAAACACATAACAAGAACACAGCAGAAAGAATGGGAAGCATGCTAAAAACCTGTATGAGTTACCCGGGATTTAGTTCACAAACTAGTTGAGTTCAGATTTCTCAATGGTTGTCAGAAGAAAAATAAATAATAATAAAAATTTAAAAAAAAACTGTAGACACTTGTAAACTACGCAGTTGTGTCTAATGGAATGTTGTTGTTTTTTTTTTCAGTTTATCTTGGTTTGTAAAGTCAGTATTGTGTGTTAATAAGAATATTCACTGTTTTATATATATATATACAATAAACGTTGTTTTGTGCCTCAAGCACTGTTCTTTTCCACACTAATCTTTCCGCCTACAGAAATGCATACGGTAAGAAAAGGGCTTTTCCCTCGAATGTATGACCTTTCATAATTGCTTCTTAGAAGCACAAAGCAACATGCTGATACATTTATTATACTCATGGGTTGTTCTTTAAATAACTGGAAAAAAATTACATCTCTATATTCAAACTCCCTGTGGTTCTGATTGACTGCTTGAGCCCTGACTAAGCAATTTCTATCAATTATAGTGTTTTATGTTTAACTGTAAAAATACTTATCAAAATAATTCAAGAAAACTACCATACTCCCTCCTATTTGACAGTCTTTGTAGAGCATTTTATATCTGGGATATCATTTAAATATCTGGATTTGGAGTTGATATTTTTTTTTATTTTTTTTTTTTATCTATTAAAAATATAACCAAACCATCATAAATAAAGTAAAACGATGGTCTTTGTTATCGCATTATATAAAATATATAAAAATGAAATAAAAATTAAGGGTAACAATAGCTATGCCCTTAAGGTTATTGCAGTTGCACAGCTGAAAGAACTTCAGGCAGATGCATGTACTTAGGGCCACCTGATGGCAATCTTTGATTAGGGACCTGGTCAAGCTTTGCGGCCTGTTAACAGTGCAACCCGGCTCCCTGCTCTATGTGATTGCAGGGAGGATACAAATAATTTCCTCCCAGTTTACCAACGATCCACACAGGAGAGAGAGAAGGGAGGACAATAGAGACGAGGGAGAGCCAGGAGCAGAGAAGAGGAAAGGCCTAGACCAGACTCCCATCTAGATAATTCTGGATTCCAGTAAAGCCATCCTCCTGCAGCAAAAACATATGGAATTAGGGTGGTGGCTAAAATGTGATCTTTGTGTGTATATACAGAGAGGGGGAAAAAAAGTATTTTGATCCACTGATGATTTTGAACGTTTGCCCACTGACAAAGAAATTATCAGTCTATAATTTTAATGGTAGGTGTATTTTAACAGTGAGAGACATAATAACAAATAAAAAAAATTCAGAAAAATGCACGTCAAAAAAGTTATGAATTAATTTGCATGTCAATGAGTGAAATAGGTATTTGATCCCCTATCAATCAGCAAGATTTCTGGCTCCCATGTGTCTTTTATACAGGTAACGAGCTGAGATTAGGAGCACTCTCTTAAAGGGAGTGCTTCTAATCTCAGCTCGTTACTTGTATAAAAGATACCTGTCCATAGAAGCAAATAATCAATTAGATTCCAAACTTTCCACCATGGCCAAGACCAAAGAGCTGTCCAAGGATGTCAGGGACAAGATTGTAGACCTACGCAAAGCTGGAATGGGCTACAAGACCATCGCCAAGGAGCTTGGAGAAGGTGACAACAGTTGGTGCGAATATTCGCAAATGGAAGAAACACAAAATACCGGTCAGTCTCCCTCGGTCTGGTGCTCCATGCAAGATCTCACCTCGTGGAGTTTCAATGATCATGAGAACGGTGAGAAATCAGCCCAGAGCTACACAGGAGGATCTTGTTAATGATCTCAAGGCAGCTGGGACCATAGTCACCAAGAAAACAATTGGTAATACACTATGCCGTGAAGGACTAAAATACTGCAGCACCCGCAAGGTCCCCCTGCTCAAGAAAGCACATGTACAGGCCCGTCTGAAGTTTGCCAATGAACATCTGAATGATTCATAAGAGAACTGGGTGAAAGTGTTGTGGTGCTACACATACAGAGATTAACACCTCTTTTACTCTTTATCTGGCATCATCATTGTAGTGTCTTTAGCTAGCCCGAAACAAGAGTTCAGTGAGCTTAATGTGAATTCTGTGCAGATTTGGTGTCTGATACCAGCACGCACAACTTTCTGGTGATTGACAGCAAATGACTGCATACCCCCTCATGCTGCTCATGTCCTTACCTCAGCCCGCTTCCCCTACTTCCCTCCCTTTTAGCCAAGCAGTGGTGGAAGATTAGGCTGCAGGGAGAACTTGCCATTGGAAAGGAGGTACATTTTTAGCATTTTTTGTTGTTGTTTTTGTTCATTTTGTTTTGGAGTGCGGGGACACATATGGGAAATATTACTCTGACCAAAAACATTGTCTTTTGAAAAAAGTTTTATTTTGGTTAGAGTAACCCTTTTATCAGGGGATAACATGGGTTAACCAGGGCCCTAAGCAGTTTACATTCATTACTCATTGATGGTGAATGGGGTAAAGCAAATTCATTGTTCCTGGGTCTCTGTTTAACCCCTGGGCCATAGATAGACAACTGCACTGCCCTTAACCATTTACTGGTGCCTTAAGGATAGCCAGGCATGTACTAAAAATTATCTCACTGGTGACCTAAATGGGAGATGACAGTAAATTTGTTTGTTAGTAGGAGGCAGAGATGTGTATGGGGTCACAGGTCAATGCTCTCAATAGCCAATAAAATGAGTTAATGGAAATCAATTTGGGGAATTACTGGAGCCTACATACTTGCATGGAGACAGGTTTATTTGTTTTTTGGCAGCATGGGTGTTTTTACCACTTCCTAGCCTAAAATATTACTGAGAGAGTGCTACTTAGAAGTTCTCTCTTTCTTAAGAATAGTTTCCATTTTAGTTAAATGGTCTCTAACTACATGATTAATAAGTCTACATCCCTATGTCTGGAAAAACACAGTTGCCATAATTTCAGGAGCAGCAAGGGCATTGATCATAAATGACCAGGCCGGGACATTTGTGGCTGAAAGACTTGACGGTGACGGATAGTAAATGGATTTTGAGAGTTATTAAGGCAGGTCTACCAACTTTCCTGATTGTTTATTTCATCTTTAACCCCTTAAGGACACATGACATGTGTGACATGTCATGATTCCCTATTATTCCAGAAGTTTGGTCCTTAAGGGGTTAATACTATGTAAACATGTTCTAAATCTAAAGCATGTAGTTCCCATACCTAAACATATTTCGAAAAATGATTGAAATTGGAAATATTTACCTAATTTTTAAACTATAGTATGACCTGTCAAGCTAACGGTTCCCAACTGTCCTTGGACTCACTGAACTATTCTAACGAGAACATAAAATTCTCATAGTGTCACTACGCTCTACTTCACTCAAGGGCATAATTTTCCCTTATATGACATCTTTATTGATAATTCACAAGCTACCAATGGTCACAACTGACTGGGCAACAGTAAAACACTAGTAACTTAGAAATAAATGCAGAGAGAAGTAAGAATTGTGTTGAAGTCAGCCAAATATATATTTTTAATGTCTTCATGATTTCATTATAGAAAAGTGTTTTTTCTCCCTCAATTTTTTGAAAAGATTAGAACTATAGAAAACATATTATTAATATCTGGAGGCACGACAAGCAGTCTGATTAGCCGATGAGTGTTCAAACTCAGAACCCATCTTGAAGTAATATTACCGGGTGCCACTTGCTGAGACAACAGACAGGTACCAGCATGAAGAATCACAAGCTCTTTCCCTGTTTTGCCATCAGCCAACCGCAGAGCACATCGCCACAAAGACCACCTGTTGTAACTTTATTTTATTGCTCTGGCTAGGACCTGCAACTGTGACACAAACTGAAGGAAAAACCATATAAGGGGGGGGTTCTCCAGTGCTGCTCTTAATGCAAGATAACTTTCAACGCTTATTTACATTCAGTATCACCAACCAATCCTTTATCATTACATGTCAATACAGATCAACATAGGCAAGTGGGCTCTGGTGGTTCCACAGAAAGAAGAAACATTATCTTGGCTGACGTAATAAATATTTATTTATTATAATTTTTTTAGCCTGCTAAATGTCAGCCTAGTGATAACAACCCATTATGTAAAATAGCCCTCTCCATGAAAACACACCCCCTAGTGCATCTACAGCTCATTCCAGACAGGTCTTTTTACTGTGCAGTGCGAAAGGTGAGATATGGCATCCAAGAGAAGTGCGAGAGGTGGGATATGGTATCATATTATCCTACTCCATCAAACAAACAGTACTGCTCCACGTCAGCAAAGTCTGGTTGAAATTCTGGTTAAAAATTAACCAGGTTTCTACTGTATAGTAGAAACAGTACAACACTTTCCTGTGTCTTGGGGACAAGACACAGGAATGAGGGAGAAGACACAAATGGATAGGACATGGGGAGATCCAGAGGAAAAGAAGACAGTTACAAGAAGTAAGAAGGGAGAGAACTACTGGCAGTGGGGCACAGATAGAGATATGTGGGTTATGGGTTTCTTGGAAGACAGTGGAAAGGGGCATTAGGATATGATATTCATGAGATGAGAATGGAAGAGTGTAGGTAAGATCATGGGAACAGATGCAAGCAGGGGTCGGATGGCGACGTTTGGCCTGGAGGACAACTACAAACAGTCAAACCTGACACTTAATCAGCACATTGTCTTGTCACATTCCATCAGTCATCTTACATTTATATTGAGGAAATGAAGTGAATATTTCATGATAATATATTGCAGTCACATAATATATATTTTAATATTGTATTGTGAGGCTCAGGGGCTCAGGGGTAAATTGCCAGCCCCTCCCCCCCCCCTTTCCCCCAGCCCCCAATACAGACACTAGACATGGACAAACACCAAAGGAAGGGGACATGGGAAGATCCAAGGGACCGGTCTGGCATGGAAGGGAAGGATATAAAGACAGACAGAAGTGTCTGTGTCTTCTCACCATGAGGTGAGTGCAAGTTGTAAGGAAGTCATGTTAGGTAAAAGAAAAAAAGCTTTGGGAGAATATGATACTAGGAATAGACAGGGCAAATAGTGCATTGATGGAACTGAGAGGACAAGGAATGGGCAGGAACAATATTCTGTAAATTAACTGAGAGACAGAGGAAGGTGTGAGAGACAGGCGGTAGGCATGTAATATCAATTAGGCAAACAGAGGAGAGGGGAATAAGCATGGAGCAATTGAAGGGACATATCATCAGAACTAAGGGCAAGTAGAAGTGAAATACAAAACAGAAGTTCAGAGGAAAGTTTAATTTTCTACAGTTGTAATCGGTGAGGGAGGTATTTTTGTGGACCTAACTTCAGATGGTCGGTATTTAGTGGGCATTTGGTTGGTCTTTGTCATGGTCCAAGTGGTAACTTGTTTACCTGCTGTGCCCCCACTGAATAAGTGGGTTATAACTTGCATTGCAAAGAAGACAAATGGGATAAGCTAAATGCAAAATCTTTACAATCGTTTTTAAATACTGGGTACATAACAACAGTGAAAGTTTTTGTCATTGAAGCAACTAATATATTCTCCAATGAGATGGTTCAGCTCAGGGTAAACTTAGTTTCTTCCCAACGAAGACTTTGGCTTTCTCTCCCACAACATAGAAGTAGCCCAAACATGTCTTGACTTGTTTTTTTCAGTCACCTCTAAAAATGTCATTGTTCCCATTTCATAGCTGTTTCATAGTTCTGTTGACTTTGGCCAGAGCTAAAGAATGCAGACAGAGAACGTCCTCTTTCACTGATCAGAAATTCGATACATTCCAGAACAAGCCTGACTTTTCATGTGTTCAAATAATGAGTGAACGTAAGCACCACGCATTACACTATAGACTACAGGTCGAATGAAAGTCAGATGGTTTCTTGAGCTTCACCTTGATGAATATAATTGAGAGGTAATGCAATAAACAACATTTGCATTTTCCAATTTCCATTTCCGTATGCTTATTACTGGGCACAGGATAGACAGTGAAATAGGGGGTAAAGGTAGGTAACATACATTTTGTGACCATGAATCATATGCATGATTCATTAAAAACACCTAGTCTTGGTGAGAGAAATTACATGCTACGGACAGGAAGATAGGATGGAATGAGTAGGGCAATATGACGGAATTGAAATAACCACGTATGGTCAGAAGGGAAGTCAGCTCCAAGGCTGTATAGATCCTAATCTCCCAGTACCTTCTGACCACATACAGCACATTAAGGCACTAGATAATCACATAGGGAAAGAAGGGGGAAATAATGCATAACTGAGGCATGCAATGATTGAGAAATGATTAAGGGAAACATTAATAACTAAATATATAGCTTAAGATATAAGCTGTGGTCTCCCAGCATATTACTTCCTATTTATATAAACTTATCAGCAACAACATTAAAACCAACTGCCTAATATTGTGTAAGTCACCCTTGTGCTGCCAGAATAGGTCTGATGCGTTGGGGCATGTTCTCCATAAGACCTTTGAACGTGTCCTAAGGTATCTGGCACCAAGACATTAGCAGCAGATCCTTTAAGTCCTGCAATTTGCAAGCTTCCTTGAGAATATTTGTTTTTCCAGCACATCCCACAGATTGAGATCTGGGGAATTTGGAAGCTACACTTTGACTTCACACGTCTTTGTCTTGTTCTTTAAATCATTCCTGCATTAACCTGCTGAACGTGGCCACTGACATCACGGTGGACAGGTGTCATCATGGGCACTCTGACTGGTCTGTGGTGACGCAGCCCCATATGCAGCAAACTGTGAGGCCCTGTGTGTTTCGACACCCTTTTATCATTGTCAGCAATTTGAGCTACACTAGCTCTTCTGTGAGATCAGTGCAGACAGGCTAGCCTTTGCTCCCAACATGCATCAATAAGCCTTGGGTTCCAATGACCTTTACACAGGTTTACTCGTTGCCCTTCCCTTCACTACTTTTGGTAAGTACTAATCACTGCATACCAGGAACACCTGCCTTTTTGCAGATGCTCTGCCATCACTATTTAGATCTTGTCAAAGTCACTTAGATCTTTTCGACCTCAGGGCCTCTTATAAAACCATTGTGAGCTGTCACCTAGAAACACTGTCAGACACACATACAGATCAAAGACATTTCCTGGTGCACATACATACAAATATGCACTACCAGAAAGAAATACACTGTAGTAGTACTTGTCCGTCATTCGGGAAGTACCACCTCCTGGAGTCCTTCAGCCCTCCCGATCGTTGCGTGCATTCGGACTTTCGGAACGTCCTGAATGCACCGACCAGAAGGCAAGCACAATGCTGCAATCTAGAGAGAGGAATGCTGCACACTCGCAGGACCTCTCTCTATATAGAAAAATTATGACTAGCAACATTAGTAGTGTGTCAGGGTACCTGAGGTCTCTACCTCTGAGAGAGGTAGAGACTTAGTCGTTTATCCGTCTAGACGAGCCGTTTCCTCCGTTCCTCGCGGTCCATCCAGTCACTTAAACGCTGGCCGCGAGGGATCCGCTTCCTTTTCTAACATGACGCTCAGTACGTGACGTCATGACGCCAATCCCGAGTGACCAGTCACTCAATTGTCCGATATCAAATCAGGACTTGTCGGAGGCGTGTCTACTCTCCGGAGTCAGGGTATTTAAGCTTGCTTCTCTCTTCAGCTCATTGCCCTGTCGTGGTTCTAGCTTGTCTAGTCACTCAGTGCTCTTATATTCTAGTATTCTCTTTGGTTCTGACCCGGCTTGTTGTACTATTCTGATTATCTCTGTTATCCCTCTGACCCGGCTTGTCTCTCGCTTACCTGTCTTCTCGTTCCCTCGACCTCGGCTTGTCTCTGACCATTCTCTGTTATTCTCTGTACGTTAGTCCGGCCATTCTAAGGCCCGGTACACGTACCTTTCTACTGTTTGGACTCTGCGTGTTGGATCCCTGTCCCGATCCTGACATTACGACAGGGCCAATGGATCCTGCAGGTACAAACAGTCAGCTTGGTTCTTCCGACCCCAGGTTTGATGCCATGGAACACAGGATGGATCAGATGGCCCTAGCACTACAGGCGCTATTGTCTCGTGCTAGTAACCCACCAGAGGAGACACGTACTCCTTCGATCTCTCCTGTAAGTTCAGGTCTAGAAGTAGCTACTGTAGGTGCTTCTTCTCGTATTACTCCACCAGTACGTTATGGCGGTTCTCCTGAGAAGTGTCGTGGCTTTTTGAACCAGATCAGCATCCATTTCGAATTACAACCCCGCTCCTATCCTACAGATAGAGCGAAGGTTGGATTTATTGTTACGTTACTCATTGAGAAGGCTCTGAGATGGGCTAATCCTTTATGGGAGAATGATAACCCGTTAGTGTATAACTATAATGCCTTTGTAGCTGCTTTTAAAAGAACTTTTGACCCCCCTGGTAGGAAGGTCAATGCAGCTAGATTACTGTTGCGCCTTAGACAGGAAAATCGAACACTTGTGGATTATGCACTAGAGTTCAGATCCTTGGCGGCAGAAGTTAAGTGGAACGAACAGGCTTATATAGACGTATTTTTAAATGGGTTATCAGATGTAATCCTTGACGAGGTCGCTACTAGAGAGCTCCCTGAGAATTTGGAGGATTTAATTTCTTTTATCTCTCGCATTGATGAACGCTTAAGAGAGAGGCAGAATACTCGAGATAGGACTCGTAGACCCTCCTTTAAACTAGCTCCTGCATTTCAAAATTCGGAGATCAAAACCTCACGTTTCCCAGAGCCTATGCAGATAGGTAATACTCACCTCACAGAGGAGGAGAGACAGTACAGGAGAAGGGAGGGTTTATGTATGTACTGTGAAGTCAGAGGTCATTTACGCCTAAATTGTCCCAATCGTTCGGGAAACGCTCGCACCTAAGTTTCTCTAGAGGACAGGCCTTGGGTGTATCTATTTTGTCCTCTGTTCACAATTATAAAGATCACAGGCTTCTGTTACCCGTTTCTTTGACTTGGGAGAAGGGAGTAGTAAAAACCATGGCTTTGATCGATTCTGGAGCCGCTGAGAGCTTTATCGATCAAGTTTTTGTTAACAAGCATACTATCCCATCCCAGTTAAGGGAGACACCCCTGGCCGTTGAGGCCATAGATGGTAGACCTTTACTTGAGCCTGTTATTTTCCGTGAGACCATACCTGTTAATTTAACTGTTGGTATCTTGCATGAGGAAGACCTATCCCTGTTGATCATTTCCTCTCCTTCTATTCCCATAGTCCTGGGGTACTCCTGGTTAAAGAGACATAACCCTATCATTAATTGGGAGTTAGGGGAGATAGTTTCATGGGGTCAGAATTGTCAAGAGAAATGTTTGCGGAGGGTCTCGCCTCTTTGCCTGGCTAACACGTCGGCTAACTCCTCTAATCCTACAGAGACACAAATACCGCCTCAGTACCTGGATTTAAGGGCAGTATTTGATAAAAAGAGAGCCGATACCTTACCTCCACACAGATCCTTTGACTGCAAGATTAACCTACTTCCTGGTACTATGCCTCCCAGGGGTCATGTATACCCGTTATCTACTAAAGAGAATTCAGTTCTAGAGGAGTATATTCACAAGAATTTAGACAAGGGATTCATTAGGAGATCCTCCTCCCCTGCCGGGGCTGGATTCTTTTTTGTTAAAAAGAAGGATGGTACACTTAGGCCTTGTATTGATTATCGAGGTTTGAACAAGATAACCATTAGGAATGCTTATCCCATTCCTTTGATTACCGAACTCTTTGATCGTTTAAAGGGTTCTAACATTTTCACCAAGTTAGATCTCAGAGGGGCATATAACTTGGTGAGAGTCCAGCAGGGACACGAGTGGATGACGGCGTTCAATACTCGATACGGTCACTATGAATATACAGTTATGCCTTTTGGGTTATGTAATGCACCGGCTGTATTCCAGGATCTGATAAATGAGGTTCTTAGGGAATTTCAGCATGAGTGTGTTATTGTATACCTGGACGATATACTCATACATTCTAGAGAGATTGAGACTCACCACGAACAAGTCAGAAGGGTTTTGCACAAACTTCTTCAACATGGTCTGTACTGCAAATTGGAGAAATGTAGTTTCGATCAATCCCAAGTAAACTTCCTCGGTTATGTGATCTCTGGGGAGGGATTTAAGATGGACCCGGATAAACTCCAGTCCATTCTAGATTGGCCTCTACCCAAGGGTCTTAAGGCCGTTCAGAGATTTATTGGGTTCTCCAATTATTATAGGCGCTTTATTAAGGGTTATTCTTCTATTATTGCGCCCATTACCAATATGACCAAACAGGGGGCTGATACTAAGAATTGGTCTAAGGAAGCTCTCCTTGCTTTCAAAACTCTCAAGGAGCTTTTTGCTTCCGCCCCAATTTTAGTTCACCCTAATACCACTCTTCCTTTCCTACTTGAGGTTGACGCCTCGGAGACTGGCATAGGTGCTATCCTATCCCAAAGGTTAGGTGTGGATAAACCGTTACACCCATGTGGATTTTTTTCTAAAAAATTGTCTGGTGCTGAGAGCAGATATGACATTGGTGACAGAGAACTACTAGCTGTTATCAAGGCTTTAAAAGAATGGAGACATTTATTGGAAGGGACATTACATCCTGTTACTATTTTAACGGATCACAAGAACTTGTCCTATATTGGGGAGGCCAAGCGATTGTCCTCCAGGCAAGCTCGTTGGTCGTTATTCCTCACCCATTTCAATTACGTTCTCACTTATAGGCCTGGTTCGAAAAATTCTAAAGCCGATGCCCTATCTCGCCAATATGAACCTTCTGCTTCATCTGAACCGGTTCTGTCCTCTATTGTACCTAAATGCAATATTATTGCTAACACAAGTCTCAAAATCCATTCTCCGTTGCTTGCCCAGATCATGAAGTCACAACATCTGGCACCTGGACAGACTCCTGAGGGAAGAAACTTTGTTCCTCCTGAACTCCAATTGGAGCTCTTACAGTGTTTCCACGAAAGTAAGGTGGCTGGTCATCCTGGCATTCGTAAGACTTATTCCCTGATCTCCAAGGATTTCTGGTGGCCTTCCTTACGAAAGGATATTAAGGAGTTCATCGGAGCTTGTGAGATTTGTACCAAGACTAAACAGCCTCACACATCGCCATGTGGTCTATTACACCCTTTGGACATTCCTGAGAAACCATGGTCCTGCTTGGCCATGGACTTTATTGTGGATTTACCTGCTTCCAAGAGACAGACTGTTATTCTCACGGTGGTTGATAGATTTACTAAGATGGCTCATTTTGTGCCGTTACCTAAACTCCCGACTTCTCCTGAATTGGCGGAGATTTTCGCGAGAGAGGTTTTTCGCTTACATGGGATACCTTCTGAAATTGTTTCTGATAGAGGTTCTCAATTTGTCTCACGATTCTGGAGATCCTTCTGTTCTCAATTAGGCATCAAATTGAACTTTTCCTCTGCCTATCACCCCCAGTCTAACGGGGCTGCTGAACGTACCAATCAAAAGATTGAACAATATCTGCGCTGCTTTGTTTCCGAACACCAGGATGATTGGGTCGGTTTGATTCCTTGGGCGGAGTTCGCACACAATAATCTCGTTTGTGATTCTACTCGTTCTAGCCCCTTCTTCATGAACTATGGCTTTCATCCTTCCATTTTTCCTTCGGTCTCTTCTTCCCAAGGAGTACCGTCGGTTGATGATCATGTCGCCAATCTGAAGAAGTTGTGGGATCAGACTCGTCAAATTCTCCTGCATAATTCTATGTTGTTCAAAAAACACGCTGATAAGCACAGAAGAGCGGCTCCAGTTTTTGTTCCTGGGGATAGAGTATGGCTGAGCACTAAGAACATTCGTTTAAAAGTTCCCTCTATGAAGTTTGCTCCTCGTTACATAGGTCCTTACAGGGTTCTGACTCGTATCAACCCGGTTGCGTATCGCCTAGCTCTGCCACCTGCCTTACGCATCCCCAACTCCTTCCATGTGTCTTTGCTGAAACCGCTAGTTTGCAACAGATTTTCCTCTACGGTTTCCTCACCTCGTTCAGTTCAGGTGGAGGGTCAGGAGGAGTACGAGGTCAACTCCATTATCGATTCCCGAGTCTCCCGGGGGAAGCTACAATATCTAGTCAACTGGAAGGGATATGGTCCTGAGGAGAGGAGTTGGGTACCTCAGGAGGATGTTCATGCCCCTCGCCTCCGCAGGGCGTTTCACTCCCGCTTTCCATCTCGTCCCGGTTCCTTCCGCCCGGTGGGCGTATCTGAGAGGGGGGGTACTGTCAGGGTACCTGAGGTCTCTACCTCTGAGAGAGGTAGAGACTTAGTCGTTTATCCGTCTAGACGAGCCGTTTCCTCCGTTCCTCGCGGTCCATCCAGTCACTTAAACGCTGGCCGCGAGGGATCCGCTTCCTTTTCTAACATGACGCTCAGTACGTGACGTCATGACGCCAATCCCGAGTGACCAGTCACTCAATTGTCCGATATCAAATCAGGACTTGTCGGAGGCGTGTCTACTCTCCGGAGTCAGGGTATTTAAGCTTGCTTCTCTCTTCAGCTCATTACCCTGTCGTGGTTCTAGCTTGTCTAGTCACTCAGTGCTCTTATATTCTAGTATTCTCTTTGGTTCTGACCCGGCTTGTTGTACTATTCTGATTATCTCTGTTATCCCTCTGACCCGGCTTGTCTCTCGCTTACCTGTCTTCTCGTTCCCTCGACCTCGGCTTGTCTCTGACCATTCTCTGTTATTCTCTGTACGTTAGTCCGGCCATTCTAAGGCCCGGTACACGTACCTTTCTACTGTTTGGACTCTGCGTGTTGGATCCCTGTCCCGATCCTGACATAGTGCCACTGACGTGGACCAATCAGTGTGCACCATAGGTTTTAAATCAAGTTTTAGCTCCGTTTCTCATTGCCCTGTTTTGGTTTTCTTGTGGTTCCTCATATAGTGCCTTATATTGTTCCCTGGTTTCTTTGGTTCTTTGATTTTGGCTTCTTGTACTGACTCTTCTGACTTCTGTACTCCTAACTTGGCTTGTTATATCGTATTCACGAAATTCTGGATCCTGATCTTGGCGTGTTTCATGTTGGTGCTTTCTTTCATTTTTACATTAAACCTGGCCATTATTAGGTCCAGTAATTCGGCCTTTCTTGTATTTGTTCCTGACCTATACTTGTAGGTTGGGTAGGGTACGCGTGACATTTATCCACTCAGATAAACTTAGCCACTTGCACAGATACTGCTGGACACAATCAGATAGTGCTCAAACACACACACATACAGATACACAAATTCCCACGCATACAATGCCACACACAAACAGAAATATATGTATACACATTTTTAAGCACTCTCCTGTTTGTCTTCCTTATGGGTGGGAGGGTACTTCCCTCGGGTCTATAGGATGACAGACTGGAAGAGGATGAAAGCATCCTTCTTTATCTACTCAGCATCCAGTGTGTGTAGAATGGTAATGAAAGACATCACACCCTCTCAGCGTTGTAACATGTGAAGCTGCCGTAATGCTGTTCCATGCAGCTTGCTAAGAGTTCCAATTCCATCTGCAATGCAGACTTACTGGGGAAGGAATGTTATCTCCCCATTTGGATTGCATATTGTTACAGTGCCCAAAGAGGGTCACAGAGCCAGTCTATACACCACTACACTATATGTTGTTTTAAAGTGATTTATTAATCTATTTTAGTTTTTGTGTACTGAATTTACATATCCAAATCTGAACAGTTTTGTTTCTAAAAACAAACAAACAAACAAAAAAAAGCAAGCCAGTAGGGAGTCCTATCAATGTGAAGGGTCAGATGTCTTGAAGCTAATAGACAGATATTCATGCAAGGCCCAAACAAAAACACCAAAAACATACCCAAGTGGCTAATGATAAAAATAAATTTCAAAAAAAGTAAAAAAAATTAAGGCTTTTGTTTAATAATAATTGTTGAAGTACGGGCCAAATGGGTGAAACACGACTAGAGAAAGGTGCTGAGCTAACAATACCACCCTGTTATTTTTGTTACTAGATCATAGCTGCCATTCCTCCTTCAGTCGCCTTGGCTGTGAAATGGGGAGTACTTATTTAAAAAAGGGGGGGGACCAAGAACACCACTCCATGGCTGATGGGTGAGGAGTTAATAAGGTAAGCGTGAATCAAACAAGCTGCCCTCTGTTCCACCTCCCCCAATTCCCTGGATGTGGGATACGGGTAACCCGATACAGGGTCCCCCACATTCTCTTCACTCATTGGTGGTAAGTGAGTCATTTATTGCTAGCTAAGGTCAGCAATAAGCAGAAAAACTACTTTTGCTTCCTCTCCTCAATCCACCTCACTGTTGGATGGTGGTACTTAGTTTAATGGGGGGGAGGGGAAGGCTTGCCAATGGTCCAACATGCAACTCACCCATTAGATGGCTAAGATTTTAATAACAGGAGTAAGAGGGCTGTACTCATACCTTTTTACTCTGGCCTCATCCCGTGCACTGTGGGATAGGGACTAATACATAGATACATAGTGCTTTGGCCAGCTGTTGTGTGCCCTCTTCAGTGATCTGCATGATGGTGGCACAATTAAAGTTGAATGATGGGCCAGCTCAATGGCCACCCAAATAATAGGGAACACAGGCAGAGTTGCTGCACAACCTCTGATTATATAACTGTGTCAGTCCTTCCTTTACATAAAGCACTATTCAGTGAATAAATCATTTTAGATGTAATAAAAAAAGGCATCAATTAATGAATAATCAATTTTTAAGATGCCATACAAAAAGCCTTTTGACTGCGGTACTGTGTGAGGTGCAGTTCTACAACAAATAGGGTTAGTCTTGTGGTCAAAGGCGAATTAGCTCTTGCAAATCTCTAACTCCTGTGATGCTTGTGGTGAAACATGTACTATTTTAACCTTAATCCTCCCTTGAAGAGCGATTCCACTATCCCTGGCTAAGGACTATGCCCCCTCCATGTTAAACACCTGAACACACCTTTATCCTGGCAGGAATTCAGTTCTAGATAACCAAATGATCCACAGCGGTGCCTAGCACCTAAGTGCGTGGAACTCCAGATCGGCCACTTCCCTGTTGAATGCCCGTCAACTTATCCGGATGTTTTACCCCACTTCCCGACCTGCCAAGAGAGCACTATTTGGAGGGGAGGTACTATGGACTAGAAAGAACTAATTCTCCCTGAAAACCTGAAGGAGCCCCCTTTTGTTTGTCTGCAGGAGTTCCCAGCGCTTGACCGGCCAGAAGCCCTAGTTGATCGGGTACTCTTTTGGGCATAGACCATGTGTGTGGCCTGTCAAAAATTTACCCTGGTGGCGATTTGTCATCTTTTCATGGATCCAGGTGCTATTTAACCAACATGGGCACTCAGATCAGAGCTATCCAGGGATATATAATGTGTGGGGCTCCTGTGTGGGCTTATTATGATTTTGTGGTATTTTTGTATTCGGCACTTTGTACCCGGGAGATCATTTGTTTAGCAAGAAGCAACTCAATCATCCTCTGGACACATAGGCACCTGGGCGGACACTGTAAGTACTGAATGGAGACCCCATGCTGGGGGCCTGTGCCTAAAAGGCTGCATTCAACTCAATAAAGACAGTTGTACTCCCAGAACTATGTAACAGTGGAGAAACCCAGTCGGGTATTTTAGCTCCGCTACAATGCTCATCCGACCTTGCTGGCTAAGCCTCATAGCAGGGCCGGTGCAAGCAATTTTGTATACGCAGGGAAGACGCATTTTGCTGCCCTCAAATTTTGTCTACACCTGTGTGTCTATCCACCCCCCTTTTGCCTATCTTACCCATCCTTTTGTCCCTTTTGTGCATCTTGCTGCCTTTTTGTTTCTCTTTTCCCTTTTTGCAAATTGTATCCTCTGTTTGTCATTCTTTTCACTTTTTTACTTTTGAGTCTTTATCCCACCTTTTGTGGATCTTAACCCCCTTGTGTCTTTCATCCCCCTTCTGAATGTTTTTCTCCTTTAATATAACTTATCTCCTTTGCCCCATTCTGTGTTTTAGCACCTTTATGTCTCTACCCCCTCTGATTTTCTTACTCCTCTCTGTAGCAAATAGGAATGGAAACCCTCTCACACATTATCGCTCACTGACCCATGCACTTACTGGCTCATACTTAGGCATGTACTTACTGGGTCATAGACACACACACTGGCTACATGTTTACATACAAACACGCAGTCACTGGCTCATATACAGTTAGGCTTTAACACACACACAGAGGAGCGCGCACTCACACACACACACACTTATTGTTTCTTACCATTGTTAAACAGGGGTCCCACGAGGTGTTGGTGCCCTATGGAAGCTGCCATTCTTTCTCCAGAGCACTAGGCCGCCGGGATAGGACATCATGTATCCCAGCGGCCTTTAAAGCGTTTGGCCGTGGCTGCTCCTCTCAGCTACCATCCCCTCTGAGACTGCACAGTATTTTATTTTCCCCCTCCCACGGCCGTCACCGGCCTCAACGTACAGAGGCGAGCAAATTTGGCATGGCAACATTCAGTGATCTTTGTGCTCCCACCTCCTGACGGTCACCCGGACTCATTTGCGCCCCTAGGAGCGGTGCGCCCTAAGGTGGCCGCTTGTGCCGCCTTATGTTAGCGCCGGCCCTGCCTCATAGAGATTGCTGCTCTGCAACTAATCAGGGCTAGTCTTTAGGTGCTGATCCCTTTCCAACAATAACTGTGCCCACACAAGACAGCCATGGTGGTGGGGGGACACTGTGCGATGGATACACAGAGCAACTGGCAATAGCTCTTATCTAATATGCATATTGGCCCTATCCCACAGTCTGGGTATGAGTACAGCTGTTTTGCACCTGAAATTAAACTCTTTACTAACCTAATTGGTGAAGGGCATAGGAACATTTCCATATTGCCCCCATTAATCCAGGTACCCCACAGCCCAGGGGATTGTGGGCAGCTTGGTTGCCTCATTCTTTCACTATTAACCCCTCACTCACTGGTATTGGGCGAGGGGCAAAGAGAGACCCTATGCATGGCATAAAAATTGGATTGATAAGAAATCTCCCATCCCATAGTACAAAGGTTTAAGGGACGAAGCAGTAGCTTCTTCCATTAATAACCTCTCACTTGTTGGCAAGGGGTGATGTGCACAGAGAAGACCCTGTTGTAGCGGAATAGACACTTACTAGCTACGTTTAGTCCCTTAATTGGCTGTCCATATTCCCCCTCCTCCCCCCCCATTAAAATACTGTGCCTTCTCCCCTGTTATTTCATGTGGATCGTTTTTTCTGTTCGGGAGACTTCATACGAACGGGATCCATTCATCTCCCGAACGAGGACCACCCCTGTACCCCATTAGAACGTTGACACCAGCCCCTTAAGTGTGAAAACCGCAAGGGAAACAATTAATGCGTGCTTCCCCTGTGTGGCCGCCATTTCGGTTAACCAAGCATGTGGCAGAGAGAATGGTGGCCATCTTGTCTCCCGAACGAGGGCAGCGGTACATGGTCGTCGAGTGCCTGGAACTCTTTTCGGCTAGGCACTCGCATGAACCCCTGTAAACTTTCTACCGCTGCTGGTTTCTGTTTCCGACCACCTACATGAATGGCGTTTGGGAGATTTGTATTACGAAACAGGGGGAGCATTCGTATCCAGAAAGCTATAGATTCCCTTCTATGGTTTTCGCACAGGAACCTCACAACCGGAGACAGGCCAGGACACCTATTTCTCTGGAACTATTTTGGGCTAGCGCCTTGTGTCTGGTCGGTCAAAACCATCACAATGGCATTCCCGTTTTGCTGAACCGATCTGAGTGATTCTTGGATATGTTGGTCATTCAGATCGGGGGGCTATCAGGGTATGTACCTTTTGTGGGGTTCCTATGTATGGTTAGGGTACTTTTGGGGTACAGAATATTTTGTGGATTTTCTGTGCCTGGTAGATAATTAAATTAGATGAGTTTACTCAGGAAATTATCTCTCAGGCACAGAGGATCCTGGGATTGAATCCCGTGCATTTTCTGCTTATGAAACCCCTTGCATGGGACTGGGCATAAAAGCCATGTATATGTCAATAAAATTCAGTTATACCCCCAGAGCTGTGTGTCGTCCAGTTGCTGGGGAGGAGGTGGGAAATTCTTGGATTATTTTACTGTGCCTGACTGCTCCAATGGATGGTTTTACTTGTTCCTGATTGTACTTTGGTGTAACCAGCGGAGTAGAGTCCCTGCTAGGACTAGGGCTCCGCTACACCTGTACTCCAATCTTTAATAAGTATCCCCCACCTAACATCTCAGAGTATTGGGGAATGCATTTTAAATGACAGTTAAAAACGCTAATTAGATGGAGGTGCCACGGAGCTCCCTCATTATAATTAACATAACAAAACCAGAAAAACTAATTGTATGAACAAATTTGCCCATCAAGCAACTAATTTTTTTTTTTACATTTCAAGATAAAGTCCATTTGTCTGTTAATGTTTCAGAATAATTAACGAAAAAAATGACCCAAAGTTCAGGTGAATTTGCAGTCATCCAATACACAAGGGTAGTTCATATCAGTGCGATGATAGTGGTCTGCGTCGGGAGGAGTTTTCTTTCCCATGCCCATAACTCCACTAATTGGCATGGTCCCTTTCAGAAAAATTATATGAACACAATATAAATATTTACTACTGAGTATGGTATAGTTTTTGTGAGTTAGAGAATGCTGACATATAAGGGGGGTTATTAAACACCGTACACACTTCTAATTGTGTAATAAAACAGCCCAGCCTTACAGCAACATTCTTTTGAACTGTAATTGTGTGTCCAAATCCCAGCCAAAGAATTCTTCATTATATCAGTATAGCCTTGTTTCCCTGGTGTTGTGAGGGTTTCACAGGTGTGGTCGAGAGCAGAATGTTTGTATTAAAAATAAATGGATAACAGAGGCTATTCAAATGTTACATATTCAAAACAAAGCATGTTCCTCACTTTTTGGAGGAAATGGTTTCTTCTTCAAACCAGGCCTGTGGACTCTATATCACCTTTATGCTATATACTATTCCTTCGTATCTTATACGCACTTTGTCTCCTTCCCTTCCTCTGCCTCTCACTAAAATTTTCAATCTCTCCCTCTCCTCTGGCACATTTCCTCTACCCTTCAAACATGCAACCGTAACCTGTATTCTGAAAAAGCCCAACCTTGACCCGAATTCCCTTTCAAACTACCGCCCTATCTCGCTACTGCCGTTTGTCTCTAAGATCCTTGAAAGAGTTGTGTATGCGAGATTGACAGACTTCCTCGAATCCAACTCTCTGCTTGACCCGCTTCAATCTAGATTCCGCGCTCGTCACTCTGTTGAAACAGCTGTGACCAAAGTATCCAATGATCTTATCACAGCAAAATCCCATGGCCATTACTCTATCCTAATTCTCCTCGACCTTTTTGCTGCTTTTGACACTGTTGAACATCAACAGCTTCTTCTCATCCTCCGTAATCTTGGTCTACGAGATACCGCAATCTCCTGGTGCTCTTCCTACCTCTCCCACTGCTCATTTAGTGTTTCTTTCTCTGGCTCTGCCTCTTATCCAAAATCCCTCTCTGTTGGTGTTCCCCAAGGGTCTGTCCTTGGTCCCCTATTGCTCTCAATCTGCACTGCCTCCCTTGGTAAACTCATCAGCTCCTTCGGCTTCCAGTATCATTTCTATGCAGATGACGCGCAAATGTATCTGTCCTCCACTGATTTCTCACCACCCCTCTTCACTCGTGTCTCTGACTGCCTCTCTGCTATTTCCAACTGGATGGCTGCTCATTTCCTTAAACTGAACCTGTCCAAAACAGAACTTCTGGTCTTCCCTCCCTCAAGTGTTGCTACTCCATTGTCTGTGTCCCTTTAAGTCAATGGCACTACCATCCGCTCTACCTCTAAGGTTCGCTGCCTAGGTCTCTGACTCCAACCTCTCCTTTACCCCTCATGTGCAATCAATCGCCAAATCCTGCTGCTTCCATCTCAAAAATATTACGCGCATCCGACCCTATTTAACGCTTGATATGACAATGGTGCTTATCCACTGCTGGAGGTGGAGTTACACCTTTGGCAGCAGAGGGGTTAAACTCTAATTGTGCAATGTTTCATTATAAAAAAAACATTATGATCTATTCCACTTAATACTACCTGTGTTTTATTTACAGTTTATTTCAAGATTAAATGAATGACATTTAGGAGCTGTTAGTTTACCTGTTCTGTGAGTGTATGCAATAGGTATGCTGAGGACAATGCGGCTAGTGTATATTGTAAGCGGTTACTGAGTGTTAGACATGGGTGAGGGAGAAATGCTAGCCAGCCCTGTTAAAATGTAGGTCATCGTTTCTAAACTACGCACTGGGATTACCTTAACATATCAAGTCTTAGTATATCCTTTACTAAGCGTAGGTAATATAATCTAAATGACTGAGCCAGCTATTATCCTCCATGTGCTCAGATGGGAATTTCCTTAAATGGTATCTGTAACATAAAAATGACAAAGTGTATATTAAATGCTGAAAGGGAATCTTCCTGCTGAATATACAGAAAAAAAAACCCTGACATTATTAATATGTGCTCTCTCGTTTTTAATTAGCCACCATACACACATTTTTTTTACATGTTGTATAAGTGATTGCAACTTTGGGGGTGATTTATAAAGTGTTGTAAAAGGTAATGCAAAGGTCTAAAAGTGGAGGAAAAATACCATGAAAACCAATGGAATGTTTCTGTTTATTGCATTTATTGTCGTGGTGATTTGTGGAACCATCATCCATAAGTAGGATCCAGAATTACCAGATCTTCGTCAATTGTTTATTATAGGTTTACTCCAACACTTGCAAATGTAAAAAAATATTTAAAAGAATAGTACTCTATTGGGCATTATTCTTCAGGTCCCCCCATCCAAATGCTTTAAAAACGGTTATAAAATAAGTTTTACTTACTAGAAAACCTGCTTTCCACGCCTCTCCTAATGTCATAGAGAAGCTTTTGATTGGACCATTTAGCTGACTCTGAGTGCATGAGCCTGCTAAGGGAAAGGGAGTCTAAAATAAACTGAACAGGTGAGATAGGGAGGTGGAAGGGCTGCAGAGAGGGACAGTAGGGAGGCATAAGAGTCCCTTTGCAGGCTCTGATTACATATTACGTATATTGCCAGTGTGCAGTGTGCGTTGTCGACAGACGCAAAATACGCAAAGAATTAACATTAGGCAGTCTGGAACATAATTCTGTCTACGTCACGTGTGCCAGCCCCCAGCCAGCACAAAAGTGCAAATAATTCTGGTTGAGCAGTGTTTCAAGCTGAAACATTGCAAAGCCATTTTTCTTCCTCCATTACCACTTCAAAAAGTAGTAGTAGTCACGCATGTTGGAATAAGCCTTCAATATTTTAGAGATAGGAAGAATTCCAATGTCAAGGATGAAGCAAGGTTTTATTTTACTTGGTTAGTAGCAAATTTTGCTTCTTTGCATTGCTTTACAATAAACAGTGTATGTGCTGCGCAGTGCACTGCAGTAGTTATGGTGCTTTAGTGTTCCTTTAAAGGCTTCTCCAAACTTACATTTACCTTAGCAACATTAATTTTGATGCAGCATACTTTGTGTCGGTTTAATTACCCACAAATTCAACATCATTTTTAAGTTGTCAGGAACATTATAATGTGACTGTTAAAATACTGAGATTTTAAATGTATAGGAGACACAGTTTTAGCAGGTAGACATTGTATGAATTGTTCAGTGATATTCACAGAAAATGTTCAATAGGGGGCAAAGTTGTAGTATGTATAGGCAGCACTCTTATGTGATTTTAAGTGGTCATGCTGCCTGGAGTCTTTGAAAACGCAGCACATATGGAGTTTAACCCCTATGCTGCTGGAGGATTAGCTCAGTGGGCAATCTGGGTCTGTGGACAATGGTACCAATGATCTCGCACAGAGTATTCTTGAAGTGTCATCAGCAGGATTTGGATCGGTAGGAATGAAACTCCATTGATTAGGATTTGTTGGTCATCCCTATGTGTTACATAAAATATTTGAGACTCATTATACAAGTAACCGAGTATTACCTTACTGTCGGAGTAGAGGGATATGAAGTCATTGTCCACGTTAAAGTTCCTTTCAATGAACTGTCTAGCTTCTGATCCATAATCTTATTCTCCCTCTAGGGCAACCTCTTAAGCCCAGATGGCTACAGCTGGTGATGGGCTGTTACCAAAAATGCGTACCCTCATTCTGCACTCCATAACTTCATCTTCATGGTAATTTTTGCAGTACTCCATAGAAGGTGCAAGCTTGTTATTGTCCTTATTGTTGTAAAAGGTTGAATTTCATAGTTGATATTGAGCCTTTGTGAAAATATTCTCTTTACCCAGGTTTTGAGCTGAAGAGATCTTGAACTGACTTTGACAACCATATCTCTCCTTCACATGAATTTTATTTGAGTAAGGACTCCGGCAGCTAGGACATTTGTCAAAATATTCGTCTTGATGGTATTTACAGATGAAAGTTTATGTTCACCTATTAGGCAGACATCTCCAAAAATGACCCATCCTTGGTCTAGTCTTTGAGAAAATGGAGCATGAGGAGGACAATTTCCCTGTTCGCGTACCTTGTGCACTTGGATTATGTCTCTGCCTAGAAGTAGGAGGATCTCAGCTTTAGTGTCTACGGTAGGCATCTCTGTAGCAATAGACTTAAGGTCAACATGGTGCTGTGCAACATCCATAGAAATGTCAGTTCTGTTGTCAGGAAATAGGTTAAACTCAATTAGAGTGGGAAGTGGCAAGGTGGTTCTTCCATCTATTGACTCCAAAATAAAGTTGCTAGCTCTGCTACCTAACGTTTCTACCACCCCAGCACAGGTCTAGAGCGTGGAAGCTACAATGTTAAATATTTCCAAAAATGCTGATCTTGCTAGAGACCTGATGCACTGATTGTCTAAGATAGCATACGTTTTGATCCTTTTTTCAGGATGGCCGCTTGGGTAAATGCATATGAGGCAGATTTTTCAACAAGACTTTCTGCATGTGTTATGTCAACAAACTTCAGTACACACACAACTGGTGAAGTTCCTCCCCACCATGCTCTGCAGAGAATTCTTTCTTAGTCCAAAGTACTGGTCCGGCATGAAGGGCTGATATATATGTGTCACTGTAACACTCAGAACAATTTATGATGGCTTTACAGTTCT
Organism: Pelobates fuscus; assembly: GCF_036172605.1. Taxonomy (NCBI): domain Eukaryota; kingdom Metazoa; phylum Chordata; class Amphibia; order Anura; family Pelobatidae; genus Pelobates; species Pelobates fuscus. Next base: position 86,079,470 of record NC_086317.1, on the reverse strand, counting down.
TTGCTTGATGACTGTTTGAAGCACAGCATTGGAAGCAAATAGAGTTTTCCTTTAGGAACATGTTCCTCTCCTCTAAATGCTTTGAAAGAATGTGGTCTTTTGTGAATAGGACATTGTCTATTTAACTCTTCACCTATATTCTTAATCATCCACATTGGTATTATGGTCTAATTCTGTCTTGAGCACTGCAACAGAAAGTTTATGAGGTTGGGTAAAGTGCTTCTCTCCTTTTGGTTGAGGATGGTTAGATGTTATGACAGGGAAACTAGGATCATTTCTCAACGTTGCTTCATTTTTTATGAAACTGCAAAAGAATGAAAAGGATGGGAAGGTTAAACTGTACTCTTGCTTGTATTTCATTCTATGTTCGATACGGTTTAAGAGGGCTGCCTCCGTTGCCTCAGCAGAGTCATAGCATTCTTCTAGTCTTTTCCAGACCATATTGAGGCCGATTACAGGGTGATTGATATGAACTGATCTTATTCGTCTCGCATGCTCTGCCAACTCTGGTCCTAGCCACTTGGCTAACAGATCCCGCTCTTTACTGGGCTTGAGTTGGAGCACTTCAATACTGTTACAGAATGTGGATCTACATGCCTAGTAAGTTTCTGCCTTACCATTTGACTTGAGAGTCCAGTTACAAGCAAGTCACGTAGAGCCAGAAATGTTACATTAGCATGCTATGGTGTAGGTCTGTACTGCTTGGCACGGGGCCAATGTGACTTATATTCAGGATAAGGCGTGTTCTTTTTTTGGTAGTTTGCTGGTTGGAGTAGCGCGTTTGTCGATCCAGTCAGTGGTACAGCATTCACAGGCGAATAGAGTTCGATGCCAGTTGGACTTTCAACAGGTCTACCTAGAGAATTTGAATTAAATGACAGATGCGATTCATGTGGAGGTAATGGTTGGAGTTTGGCCTCATATGTTGTGTCTGCCTCAACTAGTGTAAGCCGGTTGCTGCAGTTGTGGGGACCATAGTCTTCTAGATACTTCCTTGTCCATTCTAGTAAGTAGTGGGAAGAGGCATGCGTATTGACCCCAGATAATTGTTCTACATTTTCTATGTCTGCAGTTGACTCCAAAACTTCCGCTTCCACTAGAGCGTATTTGCCTATTTTTTTTGCTGGAGAGCATGTAGCGTAGCTTCTAAGCAGGTATATCTTCCACTTTGAGCAGAGCTCTTAGTACTCTCACTTCCATTTTATTTCTGAACGAATGAAGCTCTTGTTATGCAGCCTCTGCCTTGGGACATGACTCTCATGCAGATAGGCTAATTGATGACTACTTAGAGTGCCTATATTATCTTGATGATCCTGGTGATCGAGAGCACAATGACCTGTTTTTCATACTCTATTTGTCCTCATTTAACATCTTGTGTTGTCAGTACTGAGGGCTTAGGGTAGGATAAATATGATTCCCTCGCAGATTAATGCATTTTTACTATTTTGTTCTCACCCAGTGTTTCCCTAGAGAGCTTTACAGAGCTGAACTCTCCTCACAGGCCACACTGATGAGAATTATGATGTTGATCCTGGGTTTATTTGCACATCACCAACCCAGTGCGATACATGAAAAAGAGTAAAAAGACAATACTATCTAGGAGCAAATACATATGAAGACCGGTAACAGTTCACATCTTCAGTTTTAACAGGATGTGGAACAAAATGGTGTCTGCAAGGGTTTCTTCAGTTGCTATGGAGAACATAACCATACCAAAGGTGTACAAACTCAGGAAAGCATCACTAAGTGTTTTTAAAAATGGCTTAACTGGAGCCAAAACAATTAACACTGTGTGTGCTTGCAAAGAAGAAAATGAAGGCTCTTGGTCCATGTATAGGTATGAGATGTGGATTAATTTGGATCACAGTCCACTTTACAGGAACAGCTGTATGAGACTTTGACATTGTGTGAGACATTCACATACAGTCACAACTGCGAACTGATGAACTCACCTGTGCTGGAGCAGGGATATGGACCTGTCAGAGGGCCTTAAACAAAATGTGCATTCTCCATTTAATTGCACATGTCTACAATGCCTTTTGCAAGAGTAAATTATTCACTTTTTTTCAATACATTAAACGTGTACTTACTTGGCCTTTTTCTCCAGCATTTACACAAATAGACATTAATAACATACAATTAAATGCAATCCTTAATACAATTGCTTCATGGATTATCTTCCTGGCAAGTCATATTTGTTTTTAGTAGAATGCCACCCCTTAAAATGATCAAACCCCCTTGTACCCTTTATATGCACAATAATAAATAATGAAACTGTACACATTTCATTTCCCGAGCACCCGGTCTGATAGAGCTAAATAAAATAGCATCCCTCCCCGTCTATCCCAGTCTTGCGTCCCATCTTACATAAAATGCATATACTAACATGTCATGCAGCGGTAAGCCCTGCTGTCATTCTGTACTAACCTCGTCCCCTCCGGCATATCCTTCCCACTGAATCCTTCAACTGAAAGTTGTATCCGTCTGCCAAAAACTCACTGACCTACTTCTGGTTTTATTTGCTTCTTTCATCTTGGGATTATCTAACAATTCAATTTTTAATGCTGCTGTGTGATGACCTTCAATAAAAAGAAAGTCTTTAAACATTTCACCCACTCCTTGCTCCCCAGGGCTTCTTCATGGAATTCCAACCCAGTTCCTTACTTCTCTCTTCTATCTATGCTTTCTCAGGCGGGTGACAGGATGTGGTGAAGGATTTCACTGTAAACCTAAGTAATAACACATTTTCTATGGAATACAAACTTAAAGAGATTCTGTAGTGTTATGAATACAAATCTGTATTCCTAACATGATTGTGCAATCAGGTACCCGCCTCACTCGCAGTTCCCCCTTCGGCAGATAGAAGGTTAAAAAAAAAAAACAACGTTATTTGCCGTCTTTAAGCCTCAATGCTTTCCTATAGGGATTTCACTAACGCTAGATGTCCTCATGCAGAGTGTGAGGACATCCATAGTCATTTAAGGGACCCAGAGTCCGATAAACTCCTGGAAGCGCCTCTAGTAACTGTCTGGTAGTAACTGTTCCTCAAAAACTGCAATGTTTTACTTTTTAACAATTCAATGAGATGAAGTGATATGTGTGCCTATAGTGTCCCTTTAAGGGGAGATATTACATAGTTACATAGCTGAAAAGAAACATGCATCCATCAAGTTCCCCCTTTCCCACATCTTCTTTTGCTGATTATCCAAAAAAAACACCAAGTCTGAAGCACTTCCAAACTAGGAAAAAAATTCTTCCTAACCCCAGAATGAAGAAGCTATTACTCCACTTATTAAAAATTATATCTCTGTATATTATGTTTTTGCATGCGTTTATCCAATAGACTACGATAAAACCACCTTTTCAGGCAGAGAATTCCACATCCTTATTGTTCTTACTTTAAAAAAAAAAAAAACCTTTCTTTTGCCTTAGACTAAATCTCCTTTCTTCCAGTCTAAATGTATGACCTTGTGTCCTATGCATAGTCCTGTTTATGAATATAAAATATAAATGTTCCATTCCTTTTATAAATTTTGTAGCCTGCCTCTGCACTTTTTTTAGTATCATAACATTCTTCTTTAGAAATGGTGCCCCAAATTGCACAGCATATTCAAAACATGGTTTTAAAAGGCAAAATAATATTTTCATCCTGAAAATTAATGCCCCTATTTATACATGACAATGTCCTTAGCAACTGTCAATTGACATTGCACATTGTTGCCTAGTTTATTTAGAACAATGACCAAATCCTTCTTGTGGGTGGCTATCCCTAATTCACTACCATTAGGGTGTAAGTTGCTTGTGCATTCTTGACCCCGAAGTGCATAACTTTGCATTTCTCTACATTAAATTTCATCTGCAATTTGAGTGCCCAGTACCCCAATCTATCTAAATTTCTCTGCAGCAAAGCAATACCCTGCTCACAATGTATTACTTTACAGCATACTGTGTCATCTGCAAACACTAAAACATGTCTTTCAATGCCCATTTCAAATTCATTTATAAATATGTTAAATTGAAGCAATTCCAGTACAGAACCCAGAGGGACACCACTCACCACTTTTGTCCAGCTTGAAAATTTACCATAAATGACAATTCTCTATACTCTATCTTTAAGCCAATGTTCTACCACAGAACAAGACTTTTCGTCAAGACCAATTTCTTTAAGTTTGAACACTAACCCATTGTGAGAAACCGCATCAAATGTACTTACTTTTTCATAGAATGCTATTAGGTTAATTTGACATGAACTATGTTTCATAAAAAAAACGTTGATATTTGCGAAAATAAATGTTCTTCCCAATGAATTCCTGAATAGTATCACTTAATAACCCTTCAAAAACTTTCCCAGTCACAGAAGTTTGAAGCGGTACTGTCATGCCGACCTTACTTTTTCCCAATCGCTTCTATTCCTCTCTCAGAATCTGTTATTCTTTTCTTTCTATCTGATCTAGTTTTCTTTAAAACATAAGTCAAAGTAGGGACTATTTTGTCTTATGTATTTTGGCTACGCTTGACCAGCTTTGACCCAGATGAGGAGCTAAGTCCACTTCATTTCCTGTGTTCAAAGCAATTTCCCACAATGCTTATCTCTCCCCCTGTTGTTTTGAACGCTGGCGAAACTACCGAATTTCGTCCTAACAGAATGAGAACAGTTTGTCCATTCGTGTTAGGACGCAATTCAGTAATTTTTGTTCGGATCGGAATTTCATTAAAATGAAAGAAACACTGATCTATTCGTGTCGCGGCTGCATCTTGCAACCACTCAGTAAATAGCTCCCTAATTCCCACGCTATTGGGGAACTATTTATTAAAAGGCTGAAAGACCAAAATTGGATTACTTAGTATTAGTAATCACATCAGTTTAAAATCTCCCTTTTGCTCCTACTCGCTATTCCGTGTGTAGGGGCATGTCTACTAAACAGTGAGCAGCCAGTGGCCAAAGCAGAGGCAGAACAGCCAGTGTTGTAAAAACAAAACAAAAACCCATGTCTCTAATAAAGTGCCCCTTAGTGTGGCACCTATAAAGATAGTGTCCCACCCGAGCCCCCACTTGTGCACCACTAAACTGAATGGGGGACCTAGTGTCCTGCCTTGGTCTCCACCCATGAACGGCAATTGGGGACCCTCAGCTACACTAGGGGGGACCTACTGCCTCCCCCCTCCAGCCCCACCCATGAGCAGTGGGTGGGATCCGTAAGGTACAAGGGGGAGCTATTGTCCTGTTCCCCCTGGCCCGCCCCATGAGCGGAGAGTGGGGGCCCTAGTGACAAGTGATAGGTAACTCTTGAGCCTTGCCTGATTACTTGCAAGGCTCAAGATTTACCTATCAGAGCACTCTTATTGGTTGTCTTAAAGCAACCAATTAGAGGGCTCTGAGTCAAATTGCTGGGCGTGGGAAGGCTTCTTCTCCCCTGCGGAGCTCAGTCTGCTCGGTGCCCTCGCTGGGTGAAGATGCATTTTTTTCTGCATGTTTTTTTTATTTTATAAATTCGACGGGAATTATGGATTATTATTTCGCTTTTTTGGGGCCTGAAAAAAGGTTCTAGAAAAAAAAAAGAGACATCCAATGATCAGTATAATTATTTTTTTTACAGGTATTTAGGTTTATCAGTTCCCCCTCACTATTTTTATGGCGAGGGGGGTAGGGAGGGCTTTATTTTATTTAACCCCTTAAGGACACATGACATGTGTGACATGTCATGATTCCCTTTTATTCCAGAAGTTTGGTCCTTAAGGGGCTAAAGGGGGTGACTAGGGGTTTGGGTGGGTTACTTTTATATTTAGCCGCCACCCATGGGTGGAGAATATAGGCCCCCTCCTATTGTAATTTAGGGCACCCACCGCTCATGGGTCACCCCTGAATGTGAGACTGTGCCCTGTGGCCTTCTGGCACCATAACAACTCTAATTTACATGAAGTTGTGTTGGTGCCTGAAGTGTTCCTTTAAGAAAAGCACAGCATATTTAGCATTTGAAGATCTATATAGTTCAGACATTGCGAAAAAAACGCTTCAAGCGCTATAACCACTACAGCCCACTGGTTATGTGGTTATGGTGCTTGGAGTGTTTCTGTAAAACTTTAAACAACAATGATTTATGTGTATCAACTGACAAGTCAGAAATAACTTACGTAATAAATGCAATCACAAGTAAATATTGTGGAAATATTTGGTTTATTATATAAATAAATACAATTACTGTTTATGAAAATGTATATATATTTAAATTATCTATGATTATAGACATTATTTACATTTTAAGGTAGAGCACTGAGAGCATATGTTGGAACACAATAAAAATTTATTGAAGTAACTCAATATCATGAGGTCCAGTAACAAACAGGACAATGCATCCAGACTCAAACCTGCAGGCTAAAAGTTGTCATTTTTGAAGATCTGAAGAAGTGTCTTGCACAAAACAAAACGCATTAGCTTCTCTCTCCTTTTTGTCACACTCCCCATCCCCCATGTGTCCATAAGGATTCCAGTTTATATTAGTCTTCAATGAAGGAATGACTTTTATTCCCTACCGTATATTTAACCTGGGTCCCTCAGAAGACCCTACAGATTGGTTAGGCATTTGGTTGTCATTAACTTCACTCATTATGCATTACCCATCAAGAGCAGGGATATAAAATACTTTTTCGGTGGTACCTCACTCCTCAGCATCTAGCCTCAATGTAAAGGATCACCTCCAATTTGTGCTAGAAACAATGTGAAGAAAAAGGTTCCTTTCTCCACTGCTGGTGGACCTGTCCCAAACTTACACCACTCGGGAATAGTATCACTTGCCTTCTTACCAGACTCCTGAATAGACCTTATCCAGACTTACAGTCCTATTCAAACCAGCATACCTCCCTCTCCCCCTCTTTAATAAAAATTGGTCTGTTTTAAGCTTCTCTATGGCCTGGGTCCAGCAACATGCCCACAAAGGAACATAATAGACCACAATATATCCCCTACAATGGTGTCGTTCTAAATGCCAAGACCTTACTGTAAATATAATTATACAATCCGTATATGAATAACTAGTCTTCTTCCTGTCAGTATAAGTTGATTCCTGATCAATATCGTTTTGTTTTATTTCTGTTTTATTTCAGTTACTGGTCTATGACAATGATGTTGTAATTCTCTTTTGAATTAAAAAAAAAATAAAGGTTGACTTTTAGCCTGCACATTTGAGTCTGGATACTTTGTCCTGTTAATAGACCAGGTGGCATAGCTTTACTGCAGCGTTTCGTGGGAGGAAAATCCCACATGGCAGGACTCTCGTACAGTAGGGCCCTGCTTTTTTAAAAATTCTGCTGCTGATTACTGCATATTTACTTTGTATTTAACATGAATTTATCACTAATAAAAGGGAAAAAAAAGAGAAAGTCCATTGGGGCTGATATGCTTCTCTTCGTGCACCATAATGGACTTAAAATCTGTTTTGTGCCATCATGAAAGGCTCTAGCTATCTCCCCAGGGGACACTAAAGGATTCATGAGGGTCTGTAACATGAAGGCACCTACACTAGGTAATAGTCTGAGTGTGGACACAATATTGGTTAGAAAGTATATTAAACCACGCGCACAGACTCAAGGGGCGCTATAAGAATCATAACAATTATAGTGCGTGGGGTACTGAATTACTCTGACCATACACAGTGTCTTAGAACTCTAGCGAGTTTTGTTGCAGCTATATGCCAACCTTCCACAGACATGACTTTGGGAATCTTAATGCTTACTCCTGCAAGTCCAGAGTACATGTTGTATGTGTCTCCATCAACTGTCTGGGAAGAAACAAGCTCAATTGCCACATGGTTCCATCTTTGGCTTCATTCAAATAACGGATGGAGCTGTCAGTAAGAGGATAGCAACCAAAGTACAGCTGCTATCAGCTTAAGCAGCAGTTTAAGTAATATTTTCTGGTGAATAGAGCTCGGTGGGGTGTTTAAAACATTTAAGAACAAACCATGGTAGGAACTTTAAATGTATCCCTTTATTTTAATGGATACATAATGTACTAAAATAGGAGTCTACTTCCATTCAGAGTGTTCTTTTTATCATCGTACCATAATTTATGAAAAACATGCTGTGAATATTTTAAGGCAAGCCATGCTTTGTAAGTGCATACTATTTCCTAATTTCTGTCAGTAATTTAAAAGGACATTAAAGTCTGGGTTTATGTCTTGGAATATAAGGAAAATAGACTTCTGCTAACCTTCAAAACTGGTCTCCTAAATTGATCTTTAATGGAAATGGAATCATGATAGAGGTAAGGTATATCACAGATATATGAAATTATATATGAGGCCTTTGTTGTCCCTTTTAATGAGCAGCCAATCAAGAAACAGCAGTCAGATGCATGAAGGTTTAAGAGGCAATAAATCTCAGTATAAATAAATGTTATGCACTTAACTATTGCAGAACTGTTTAATAATATAATATAACACTTAGTGGTTTATTAAACAGGTAAGGTGAAAAATAGTTTTTTTCTAAACAGGCCTACTGTCTTAAATTTTCCAAGTTTGGCACTCAACACAACTTACTGTTTATAGCGATTAAACACTATCCTCCTTTGATTTATGTCTTTTTAACAGTAACGCTATAGTGTGAAAATTCTGATTTTGAAAGAGATTTTCAAATAAGATTTTTCCAACATTCTGTTTCTTTGCTCGTAGAGACGTGTGTTCTGACATAGTCCTTTCAGACAGAAATGTCTTCCAAGCCCGCTGGAAATGTAATTGAAACAAATTGTTACTTCACAAGGACAAATGGGAAATGGGAGTATCTCCCATGGTGCAATGGGTCACTGTCAAGCAAAAAAGCAGGAAATTCCTCATTACAATGCTATCCCTGTCTCAGAGACAGAACATAAATTTACCTGTAGCAGCAATACTTCAGTAAAGAATGCAACTATTAAAAACCTGCATAAGTAAAATAGACGTATATATCACATAATGTGTTAGCAAACAAAATGTCCTTCTTGTGGTATATGCCATGTATATTTATTTATTTATTTATTTATTTTAAACAGACTAAATCGATCACAATATCTGTGTGTGGCGAAGTCTCGATCAGATAAGTGTACATTTAATTAACTGTGCCAATGTAAGTCATAAATATACATAAACTATGTCCAATTCCTCCAAGGTGGCTGCCAAAAACCATAGTGGTTGCAGGAAGGTGACAGGCTCTCATGTAGCTGTCATTTTTGTTCTGGGACCTTAAGACCATGATATTGGAATTGAGAAGATAATGAAAGGGTTACTCCAACCAAAAAACAGACGCCAAATTTGCACAGAATTGATATTGGCCAGCCTGGTAATCTTGTTCCGTGCTAGCTGATGATGCTGTCGGAGTTGAAACCAGCAGCTGCAGAGGGGGTGATTGCCAGGCACCATGAGTGGTCATGGTGCTTGGAGTATCCCTTTAATGTTAAATAATAATCTATACATTTGTTATTACAATGTATAGGTAAATTTAAAAGCCCTACAAAACTAAATGTCATTAGTGTCTGTTTAGTGTCCCCTCAAACCAAGTATTTCATTAACATAGAATCTTTATGAAATACTCAAATGGACTGTGTTGGAATTTCACTGAAATTCCAACCCATTCACAAAATATACTGAGACAAAGTAGTTTTCCTCTGCCTGAGAGTGTTTGACACTAGGCGGAGCTACCGCCGTCAAGCTTGTCATTTTGCCCAGCTGTCACCAATGACTGCATGGAAATAAGCTTGTTGTATAGAAGACTGCGTGGTCTAGCAAAATCTTCCCTGGACCTGAATGTGGTACTCTTGCGCATTCGCAATTATGCAAATTCTCTGGACGGTGACAGATCATCTTTAATGACAACTAAAAATGTATTTAATAATAATTTGTTTTTTAAAAAAAAAAACAAGATTTAAAATGTGATTAATTTCCATTATTTGAATCCATGTGTTACAATTTAAACCAGAGATAGACAAAAGGTAGATACCCTACAACAGTCAAGGATCTACCTTAGGGCTTAATTAAGAGGAACAAGTCAATGGCAGAGAATTGAGCAGTGACACTGCATGGGCATGATCTGCACACCACAGCTGCTTAATAAAGCTAAAGTTGCTTCTTAACATACCATACCATGCAGCATTTTACTATACTACAATTTAGCAATTGATTCAGTGGTTATTCACAAACTAGCAGAATGGATTAATATTCTACATATCGAGAATATTCATTTCCTTCCCTACTGATTCGAATAAAATGCTCATTCATATGCTTTAAAGCGGTTAATAAAATGTATAATATCCATAGGTATTTGTTTTCACCAGAGGGGAAATACAAACATATTTCAAATGTCAGCATAATAATTCATTCTTTAAATTTTTCCCACTAGTCCAGAATCTGTACCATAACCTTGTCTACTGCTAAATGTAACACACAAAAAATAGCTCAAAATAACCGTTACCAGATACGTAAACGTGATTATCTTTCTAGGAATCAAAGCCGTTGGTAACAATGGCAGTACTTGTGTCCCTGCATGAGTCAGATTATGCACAGACTTGTATTTTTATGCACAAGTACCATACTTACGTTTCACAGCAAGCAGAGTGTTACCATGGCAACACGCTACTGATGTAACAATGTACGGGTGGCTTTCTTCTAGTTGGACCATTTTGGGCATGCCAATTCCTTCATCTTTTCGTCCTAAACGCCCTCTAGCTCCTTTTCCCCAGGTGAAGACCTGGCCCTCTGTTGAGTAAGTATTAACATTTCAGTAGCAGTTGGGGAACTCTAATACATCCAATAAAACAAAACTGCAGTGCTTAATACAGCAGGCAGGATCCAGAATCATGGAATTCTACTAAGAATAATAATTCAACTCTGTAATAAGTAATTCTAATTATTTTATCCTTACTCACAATCCTACATATTGGGTGGATGGACAGGATGATATGGTCCACTGGGAAACTGTGGATAAAGGTAAAACAACAGGCACATGCTTGCCCAATGTAGTCTCGTCTCTGGCTCCTCCCTCAGCCTGAGCCCTCAATAAGCAGCAAAGACACACTCACTTCCCCAACGCTGGCAGAGTTTGACAAATACATTTAAAAAATAACAGGTCTCATCCATTTCTTCTTCACTTACACCTTTTTCTCATAACTCAACCCATACTCCAGGCATATCCCCTTTGTCTATACTCACTTAATGCTACTTTCGAAATCTATGGTACAAGCCTGCAAACTTCTCTAGTTAGGCATATTTATCTCACTACAGGAATTCTTTGCAAATTCCACCTTGGTGGGGGTCTGAAAATATGTGATGCCATCAACGAACGATTTTCTTCAAAAGCTTTTAAAATTCCCATTTGTTATGGCAAATATAGACTACAGAGCAATATCCTGCCCACCTTTTTTCTGGCCTTTAGTCCATAATACTGAGCCTGACAAATCCCACCTTTCCCCCACTTTTAAGGACACTATATGCAGGGGACATTTGGACCACGTGACGGAACTCATGGTAGCCTACCTGAGAAGAACACATGCTAATATAGCCCAAATGTGGTTTCACTTAAAATAGTCACTAGAATCAGACACCCTCCTATTTTTAGATCACTGAGTGTATCTCCATAATGTCCCCGGCATTGTTAATTATATGAACTTTTGGTACTTCTAACCAAGTAGATTTATTGGCTACGACTGTGCTCTAACTCCACCATATGAATACTTTATCACCCCTCCTTCTTTTCCCCCCTTCCCCCATACCCTCAATAATCGCCTATTTTCCATTTCTCACCCTTTTATGGTGGTTCACCAGTACTGTAACTACACTGTTCCTCTTCTTGCAAGTTCTTGCGGTCATACTGAACTTCGCTGTAAATGTGTTCATGTTTCCACATGAATGCACTTATTTCGAAATCATAATCACTGATAAAGGAAATCGCAGATTTTTAAACCAGTGGTTCTCATGCCATCACTCATGACCCACCAATGGGCCACATTTTACAAATCAACTAATTTAAACAGACCTGGACAAAAACTGCAATGTGGATGTGGTGTAAAGCTTTGAATCAGATGGTTTTCAAAACACTTCCCCGATTTATTTTTCACATATCCTACAGGGGGATATCTACACACATTTCAGAGCGTAAATAAATACTCCATGTTCTCATAGCATCATGCTGTGCTCTGCTCTAAGAAAAAGATAAAAATTGTGCTGCTTAGCAAGTTACATGAAAAATAATTAAGCTTAATTTGCTTAAAAAATGCATAAAGCTTCCTGCCATCAATTTTGATTTTGATGGATACAGCAGTTTATCTCGGTTCTCATCCTTGTATATGGCATCACTCTCCCTCCCCTAAACTTGGCCATCTCTCATGTAAATCCAACTCTATCCTGTCCCTAAGACAATGAGGCCCCAGTATGCTAATTAATCAATACAATTCAATCAATAATGCATGCCTTGCATGTAAACAGACAAACGTGAAGAAACATTTATATTTTATATAGAAATTAACTTATAGTTAATATCTCTTAAACAGAGCCCTTTTCAAAGAACTTTATATAGATTGCAACAGCTGATTAATAGCAATTGGATGATGTATTTAATGTATTATGGAATTGTTTTAATTACTCATTCATTGGGACAAAATAATGCACATTACAAGCAATCTGGATTCTCTTTTGTGTTTTATAACATGCAGGTATCTACAGTACTTTCTATGTAGATGGATCATTACTTCATGTCCCACTCTCCATACTCAAATCAATGCCTTTTGTGATGATTGTATTGTGATTAGATGTGTATAAATAATGTTACAATGGAAACTAATGCATGTCAATTGTACCTGAACAAACAGCAACCGTGAAGGCATCTCCACATGCCACCATTGTCACCTTCAAATCCTGAGCTTCACTCACAATATAGGGTACACGGCTATGTCGATGAGCAGTTGTACCCAACTGTCCATGCTGGTTACTGCCAAAGGTATAACATTTACCCAAGACTGAAGGAAGAAAGGTAAAACATGCAAAGGGTTAAACATGATGCTATGAATGGGGTAGATTACCCCTCCGTTCAGAACACGTAATGCAATAAATGGCTTGTTTTCAATTTTCCCAGGCTTGAAACTCTACCTAGCCATGAACACACATGCAGAACTTTCCAGTGTCTTTGTTTAGCAATAAACCATGAATCCCACCTCCCCCACTCATCTAACGTGCCAATGTATATTTATCTCAATTGCTGTGTGTGTCAACATTAAATGTTAGCTTTAGTAAATGCCAAGCAAGGAACTTTCCTTCCCATTCACAAACCTATAGTAGTGTAGGTCAGTCAAGTGAACAGCTGCATATAGACCGTAAAGCCTAATGTAAATAGGGTTTCTCTCACTTTCCTTACACATATCTATATATCTCTTTGTGTAACATTGTTTCCATTCTGCTAAGAAGTAGAGTTTAGTTAACACTCACCGGTTACTGCTGCAGAATGTGAAGTCCCCACATCTGCAGATATGATGGCCTCCTGGTTTAAAGGTGCAGACTGAACAGGAGTGAAGATAAAGGCCTCTTCCACTTGCTGCTCCTGGGTGGGCTCAGATCCCAACTGAATGTGGTCCAGACCCAGCTTATTGAACCTGACAAATCAATATGCAGGGAGGTCATCGACTGACAAACCTAAATCTTGGTTGTATCTGCCCTTCAATAAAAGTGATCCCGGAAACAATGACAGCAATTACTGTGGTAAGCTCAGTGTAGGATCTGCTTACTTTAATAGCTAAAAACAATATGCAGGGCTATTCGCTTAAATATGAAGTGTTGGGAGTTCGAAATAAAAAATTTGATGCCAAAATAAAAATATAAAAATGATTAATTGCGGCAGATGCTACCATACACATGTTCTCTTGGGCACTATGGAGAGACCGTGTCGGGGTGAGTAATGGCTGTGGAGGAAAGGACTCTCCATCTTTAGGAATTGGCTAAATGGCCCACTGACCTCTCAAACAATAAGGATGTATTACCTATGATACAGTTCACAATTTGCAAGCAATGTCTCATTCGTTATGTTTTGCCATTGAACACTAATAGTTTTATGCAATGGTTAACTCAAGTCCCAGTGGTTTATACATACGCTTAGATTCTCGCAGTTTTATTTAATTTCCTATACAAACATGCAGCTCTCCCAAAATTTCATGCAATGCATACACTTTTTCATAACTTTTGTGAAATGTCTCAGTACTCATGTTTGTTAAACCATGTACATTAAAAATAAAGAAATGTAAAATGATTAACTGAAACCATAGCTAACTTGCAAAATGTATCTGAATCGCCTACTGTGGCTTAATGCATTTTGAATATATTTTTAAATAATCAACAATTCACATTTTAGTAAATAACTCTGTGGGGTTTATTCACTAAATACCAAATTGACGTGAATTGTACAATTTCAGCAAAAACTCCTGATTTAAAATTAAATTCGAAATCAACTTTAGTTACAGCATGACAATAATTGTAATTTACTTTCCATTCAATACTATATGCATGTTGAGTGAATAACGGTCTACATAAAATGTTTGAAACTGAGCTTGCAAGAGGTGACACATTTCACACCTAATTTTTTATTTTTTTCTCGGTCTTCAGAAATTTATTAGCCAATGCAGGTCTTCCTTTTGGAATACTGGTTTAGGAGTGAACACTTTAGGTGACGCCTAGTTATGTTGGGTGCAGTTACCAACCAGTGGACGTGCTCGTATACTGTACAATACCAAACGCAAAGAAATCAATGTTGGCATCATAACTGCACCAACTGGTTTGCTATAATGCTAACCTGTTACTGCCACAGGCCAAGATCTGATTGCCCATGGTGAGTATCATAGAGCTGTCTATTCCACACACAACTCTCTGTGCTTCATACTCTGGAGGAATAAGGACTTGCTGCGGTGAATTATGAGATTCTTGATTGCCTAATCCAAGCCGTCCTGTGAAGAGAAGGTGAAACAGAAATCGTGCAAACTATCATAACATCGCTTATTTTACATTTACTTAGTGTGTAAAAGATCATTGACCGGTAATATCTACTTGCATAAGTGGATAGCAAAGATACCAATTGACTATCAGAGCTACTATTTACGGAGTAGTTTTATTAACCTCTTAAGGACCCATGACAATCTCTGCCCTCAGCATGCTCTGGTCCCTGAAGACTTTATGCCAGCACGAGAAGTCCTACTTCTAATATACCATCAGCTGTTACACAGACTCTTACTTAATAAGAACTTTCCACATCAGATTAGGTTCTCCAAACGCACTTAGTTCACCATAAATTCCCCTAAAAGAAAACCGTCATGGCACAGCGTCCATGTTCAGTGCTCATGGTTTGTTGCTCAAACTCTCAAACGTTGTCCCTAGACTGATATATAAATACTGCACTTTAAGCCTTTAAGGACTGCATTTAAAACCCCTGAAAGATCACAATCTGGTTCCTGAAGAGCCTATGCTAATTTGGAATGTCTGCTCATTTTGCATTTGAAGTTCGGTATGTCCTTATATAGAGATTCACATGCTCTTTAAAGGCTAGTTTGTTATGACATTTTATTACATTATTGTTCCTTAAGGAGTCCAAAATATACATATATCCCAAACCGAATTAATTAAACCACATCCATATTTTAATGTACTGGTTCTAGTCTCTGGAGATAGTTTTTCACATAGTGCAACAGCAAATATATCTCCCTTATGTATTGTTATCTCATTCGATCTATCTTGTACATGACTAGGCCCTATTCAGATTCATTTTGCTATTGGCTCCCTTTGCATCCATATTGATAAGGCATGTTTTTTAGTGCCTGAGGCATGGTGTTAAGTATATGATAACGGTGAACATTTTCAACACAGCCCTGTGAAAGAATTTATTGTCCCGAAGATTTATGGATAGAAAAGTCTAAACAAACCTCACCATTGTCCCCACGGCCCCAAGAAAACACTTCTTTCTCATTTGAAACAGCAAGAATATGTGAAGCCCCGCAGGATACGTGAACTATCTCATAACCCAGCAGAGCCTCTACGATCTTGGGCTGTGGGAGCAAGCAAGAAAATAAATACATTTGCAGATGAGTTCTAGATCACATACTGTTACTATATGGCCAAATTAAAAAAAAAAATCAAGTATAATGCAGACTATCATAGTGGCTAGACTATCTATTACGGCCAGAAATATACGAATAGACTCTTTGCTGGTGTCAATTACACAGTATTTAATTAAAAATAACCTAGTTTAGTTATTCAAGAAAAATACACATAGCTTAATAGCACATGCAATCAAACTTAAATCACTATAATGGAACTATACAATCAGTGATTCTTTTTTTAGGTATATCATTTGCTCATTACCCAAATAGTGTCATAAAGAAATTCCTCTGGGTGCAACACAAATATGAAACATGCGGACCTGGTCAAGAGATTTAGCTGTAATCAGGAATGTGGTATGTCTCTCTCTGCAACCCTCAACCAATTTTTGTAAGGTAAATTACATTTGCATACCCACATTCGCATAAATAAAGTTATACATTCATATTCATATATAACTTACATTCACATATACAGACACATTTACACATTGATATACATACACAGACATTCTCAAACGCAAGGACACAAAGACACAGATAGACTCACATATATGCATTCATATACACACAGACTCATATATATACACATTCATATATGCACACAGACTTGTACACACATTCATATATGTACACAGACTTATACAAACATTCATATATGCAGGGCCGGATTAACATAGGGGCTGATGGAGCTGCAGCTCCAGGCCCAGGCCCATGGGATAGGCCCATTTAAAAAAAAAAAACATTTTTTTTACATTTTTTTATTTTTCACACAATACTCTTAGGTTTTCCACCTGACTGGTATTTTACTGGCACAGCTGGTATTTGAGGCTGCCTGTCCAGTACCAGTATTGCAGTAATACCGGCAATACAAATGCAGGTATTTTTCTCAGTATAAACGGAAATTACGGGGACACTGAGACACTAGGAGACACATGGGGACACAGACACTAGGGGATACTGGAAGACCTGGGGACACAGACACTTGGGGACACTGGAAAACACGGGGGACACTGGGAGAAATGGGGACACTGAGACACATGGGGACACTGAGACATAGGGACATTGGGAGACACTAAGACATTGGGACACGGAGACACTAGGGACACAGTGTCCCCTAGTCTCTCAGTGTCCCCTAGTCTCCCACTGTCTGTGTCCCAGTGTCTCAGTGTCCCCATGGCTCCCAGTTTCCCCATGTCTCCCAGTGTCCCTAGTGACTCAGTGTCTCCATGTCTCCCCAAGTGTCTTAGTGCCCCATGTCTCCCAGTGTCTTAGTGTCCCCGGGTCTCTCAGTGACATGGGGACACAGTGAGACATGGGAACACTGGGAGAAATGGGAACACTGAGACACTGGGCGACTAGGGGACTGGGCGACATGGGGACACTGACACTGTGATACATAGGGACACTGAGAGACTGGTTGACTTGCGAGACTGAGACACTGGAAGACAGGGAGACCCCACTGGGAGCAGTCCATCTATACAGCAGAATCAAACTGTGAGTAGTTTGTTGGTGATTTTACAGAATTTTCTCTTATGTCACTCCTTGTGATTTACATCATGTGATGTCACGCATAACTAATTCATTATACAAATGTATAAGACTGGTATTTTTTTTCCAAGATAGGTGGCAACCCTAACTACTCTTCACATACTCTTGCTTAAAGGAACACTATAGGGTCAGGAACACAATCATGTATTTCTAACCTTATTATGTTAAAACCACTATTTAGCCTCCCTGGCCCCCTCTTGCCTCCCTAAATATAGTAAACTCTTACTTGTATTCAAGTCTGCAGCTGCTGGCTCTGTCCCTGTCTGCCTCTGAACTGACTCTGTCTGCTGACATCGATAAAACGTGGTGGTCTGAGCAAATTACAATGCTTCCCATAGGATTGGCTGAGACTGTCAACTAGGGAGATCAGGGGCAGAGCCAGCACAAGTCAAACATAGCCCTGGCCAATCAGCATCTCATCATGAAGATAAATTGATTCGATGCACCTCTATGAGGAAAGTTCTGCATGCAGAGGGTGGAGACACTGAATGGCAGTGCTGCACACTAGGCAGTACTGCCCCAGGAGGCATCTCTAGCAGCCATCTAAGGAGTGGATATCAGAGTTATTTTCTCTGAAAAGACAGTGTTTACTGCAAAAAGCCTGGATGGAATGATTCTACTTACCAGAACAAATACAATAAGCTGTAGTTGTTCTGGTGACTATAGTGTCCCTTTAAATTTGGAAGCTTAAGAGGGATGCATGGCTGACAGTAAAATTAGTTTAGATAATGCAGACTTTGGTCTCTCTAACGCTGTGGCATGTCCCCTTTCTTCTACACTCACTACATACACATTTTCTCTGTCTCAGACTGTATACCAGGAGCTTCTGCCTGCTAGTAAGATGATAAGGAGACAAGTGGACATGTGAGTGCTAGAGGACAGTCCTTAGAAAGCGTGGAGTAGGCGCATCATTTGATGCATTTATGCCAAGCTCAGGGTGCTGCCTGCATAGTATGCCCTTAGTTGGACAGCCTGCATGATTGGCAGGCAGCCTTACATGCATTCATGCCAGACTGGCCTTCCAATTCTTTGGACAGACATGCCCCCTTTTTGGGCATGTTCACCCCTTTTGGCAGGTCTGGTCGGTGATTCGCGCCAGTGGCACACTCTTTCACCCCGCCCATTGACTTCCTGCTTCACTGGACACTGCTGTTAGGGGTTATAGATTTACTTGAAAGATGAAAGCATAAATTAGAGAGAGATTAGCATAGGGTATGTGTTTTCGTAGATGCATCACCATCTCCATCAGATACATGATGCTTGGGAGGTATGATTGTTTGTGTTTTTGGTCGATAAGATTCTGTAAATAGGCCCATCATAATTGTCAGCACCAGGCCCACTGGACTCTTAATCTGGCCCTGCATATATGCACACAGACTTGTACACACATCTAGTTTTTATTCTATATATCTTTTCACTGTGAGGTCTACGAACCTTTCTTAGCTTGAAAAGGAAGTGGACTAGAACCTCATCCCTGTTGTTCAGTGATCTGCAGCTGGTTGGCTGTGGTTCGACCAAACATTATAATGGGAAAGATGTTTGATCTAAGATATTTGGTGGTGCCAAATGTGGTGTAAGCAACTTCTTAGAACTAGCTGTTCTATTGGGATTTTTGTGTACTACAGTCTCAAAAGATAACAGAGAATAGTACAACAAAAAGCAAACACCCATTGATGGTCGCTAGACAACGAGATCCAAGTATGAGGACAAATAAAGTCACCATATATAAATAATAATAAATGCATAATGATTATCATTTTTGATTGCTGACCTTGTCAAATCACTAATCTTTCTAAAGCAAATAAACAAGCTATGCATTAAATTAAAGTGGATGATATACAGAGGCAGATGAACACATTTGTCCACTTTAGCTAAATCTCCATTTTTCTTATGAGCTATGAAGACAGAAATGAAGCTAAAGTGGACATTTGATCACCACAACCAGACAAAATAAGTCTGGAAAAACTTTGCATGACCTGACAAAACCTTGATTTCAGAAGTGAGATGGTGATGGCAGAATCGGAACTTGGCATTGAACCATGCCACTTACAATTCAAGCAGCACTGTAGACGATCGAAGGTCGTTATCCACTACAAGATAAGTGTACATTTTAACATGGTCACTGACAGCCTAGCCAGTAAATATAAACATGTACTGACATTGTTTTCCTCAAAAAGCGGTCAGGAAGGGGTGACCCTAGCACACAGAATAGAGAAATAATTAGGAAAATAGAAAGTAATAGGTTACAGAAGTTACATATATCAGACCTTAGAGCGGCTGGGCTCAAAGTGATGCCCAAAATAGATGAAAATAGCAAAGTAGAAAATAGACTAAAGTTAAGCTATCCAGAAGTACACATAAACAAATAGACAAGCAGAGGTCAGGGATACCAGATAAACAGAACAGTCAAAACAAAGCCAGGTAAGTACCAGGAATACAAATGTTCTCTAGTAAGAGTAACCATGAGAGGGGCCCTACCACTAGGAAGAGGGAAATATATATATAGGGAGGACTTAAACACTATTGGTCAGCATCATCACCCTGTATCAAATCACACAAAGGAGTGTGACTTAGGAAAGAAACAAGTAATTATATATATATATATATATATATATATATATATACATATCCCTAAATATGACCCTTAAAAGTTTTATTATAAAAATACAGAGTTTTGCGGGGACCTGAACTGTAACTTTAAGGATACCAGAACTATGCATGGAGTTGCCATGGCTACCCGGCAACCCCACGATCCATCCGTCTTTAAAACAGTTCTCACTATGTGTAAGAGTGGTGTGGCTGACACTAATAATAATAATAATAATAAACCAACCAGAAAAGAACATGTAATTTATTCCATAATTTGAACTACCTTTCCACAACTATACTGTCTCCTTTTCTAGCCGGGATTAACCAAATTTTAGATCTGTGCCGTATTTGTTGAGGCACACTAACTAGTGTGTTGCCTGTTAGTTTTTTATTACTCTCAGTACAATTATAATTAACTTTGCATTGTATTGTTTTACTTTCTCACTGGTATCATCACATAATAATAGGGATCTGGACTGTAAACTGCAGACAGCAATTAGCATTGTCTTTAATTATAACTATATTCTCTAGTTAGAAACTGTCCACATAGAAAGGCATGTAATCGAAAATTCACATTTGTAAAGGAAATCTTGATCCATTATACATCAAAAGTCTCATCAATAACAAAAAACAAACGTGTTTGACATATATCCTGTAATCCTAGACTTTTACCTAGAGGTGCATCTCACAGACATGAATCCACTATAGAGTAAGGGCTAGGAGACCTTGTCTGTGGGAACGTGCACAACGAAACACCCAAGCAGGAAAAGTAACATTCCGCTCACCCACATATTGATGTATGTAATAGGTGAGTAGCAGTCATGGGTACTGGTACCGGCCACCCAACAATCAGCAACAGTAAAATTGCAGGTATTGTTTGTGGATAGTGATTCATACTTGTTCGGAGACCATTTTAACGTAGTGCTGTAGACCTTTTTGCATTTTTCACGTACGTTTCTGTTGTTTAACTGCTTAATACGGTAAAGTGCACGGACAGCATTTGCCAGGCTTACCTGAGTGACATCGTTGAAATTGCCATGTCCTAAGCAACCATTGCTGCCGCTGCCAAAAGTCATTATTATACCCCTGTCTGAGGAGAAAAAACAAACATCAATGTTCTGCTTTGCACATTCATCTTTCTCTGTACTAAAGAAGTGTTTCTAAATAAGCAATTTTTAAAAGCCTGAGCCAGCATTTCAGCAAAACTATGTTTTTATTGTGCAGTGTAAAAATCCCAGTTTGTAAGGGCAAGGTGATAAAATAATTTTTTAAAAAAACAACAACAACAACAAAAAACCTCTAATCCATATATCCACAATGTTGGATGAGAAGGAAAATGTTGTGTGCTAGGTACATAATTAAATCTATACTACATTTGCTGACAATTTCTCTGCACAAAGTAGAGACCAAAAGAGCTATTTACTAAAGTGGGAATTCAGCGTTTTGGGAGTTTGGCTACTTTGGCCTTGAATTTGAAATTCACTTAACATTTCGGACAATTCTCACTTTAGGGGAAATCCCTGTTAATCCATGCAGGTAAACTTCATCCAAACGATTTGTGAACGAAAGGTGCACTTTAAAAGTCTTCCTAAGAGAGGTCTTAGTTTCTGTCATAACTTAAAGTTGGATTTGTGCTTCATTGTTATTTTATTTTTATTTTACTTGATGCCACTCATTTATTCATTGAAAGAGAAGATCATGCTTTTGCTGCACCAGCACCTTAACTATTGATGCTGTTTCTTCAGTGATACAGCCATGGGATTTTAACTAATTTTTCCTGGCCAAACATGGCAGCATCACTTAGGGTTGGCAGCACTATATATGTATAGCAAGGCCTAGAAGATGGATCTCCTTGACAATTACTAAAGCTTATGCTTCCCAGGGTCTCCAAGCTCCCAGCACCACCAGACCAAATTCAACCAGAAGTTTGGCAACTTCATGGGCTTCTATGGGGGAGGTGCCGGTAGAGGATATCTGTAAGGCGGCTGCTTGGTCCTCTCGTCATACGTTTTGTAAGGCACTACAAACTGGATTTGTCCTCCTCTAAAGAATCTTGTTTTGGGAAAAGTGTCCTCGCTTCAGTGGAACGAAGAACCTAATAAACCTTCTGTGTGTTGAGCATCTACAAGGTCTACTGTTTAATTTATTTAACCCACCCCTCATGGGAGCTTGGGTAATACCCATAAGTGATGCTGCCATGTTTGGCCAGGAAAGTAGAAAATTGTTTACATACTTACCGTAATTTTCTTTTCCTGGCTATTCTACATGGCAGCATCACGCTCCCTCCCTTCTGAATTCCTCAGCTATTGCTTTTTAACAAGACTGGGGAGTTTGGAGGAGGGGGCTTATATTGACAATTCTTAATTGTTTGATTAATTATTCCTGTCCTGACAGCTGGGGAGGAGCTAACCCATAAGTTACGCTGCCATGTAGAATAGCCAGGAAAAGGAAATTACAGTAAGTATGTAAACTATTTTCTACTTTTTTTTTTTTTTTTTTTTATTCTTTATTTTTGTAGTGCAGATAAGAGAAACAACATGCCTGGGGTACCCCGACGGCATTCCCCATGCTTTATCAAAAAACATTTATAACAATCAGGGGTATGTTAGAGCTTGCACATTTTTTATATTTAGTATTCAGTTGATCAAGGTAATTCACAAACTAACTTTTGCGGAGCATGAGCGCAACTTATATAGGTCGCATAGAATAGGCAAAACATTGCTAGTAATAGGGTTACGTGGGTAATAATCAAGATTAAGTAACATGCTGGACCGGACACAACTGCGATTATGTGTGTCGTGACTGTTTGGTTACATACTAGGTATTGCGCAGTTGGCCTAGTTTAAGGGTTAATATATAATCGGTAGGTCGTAAGCTAATATCAGGTATGGATTTTTCCACACTGCTTAGGATTAGCCACCGGGAGGCAGCTAGTCACTGGGTTTGCCGGGAAATGCATACATTGAGGTAAGACATTTTTTTTAGACTACGTCCCTGCAATTTTGCAGTGATTACAGTAAGGTCAGAAATGATAGGGAGGTAAATGATAAGAAAATCACAGTGCTAAACTAAGGAAAGTTCAGTGCTCTGCTGGGCTGTCGTTGTAGAAGGTTAGCAGCTGCTTTGTTACCCCTGTGGCTGCGCTGGGTCGGCTGCCGTCCTGGTCACCAGCGTCAAGTCCCCCATTTTCCCGCTGCGTGATGGAGCGTTTCGGTACTTGCCGGTCAGGGGTGCGTTTGTGTCATTTGCCAGCATCAGCCTTGGGTGCAGAATAATGCTTGTATGCTGCGATCGCTGCTCCTCTCAGGGTAGGCTGAGTGAGAGTCTTGGTAAAGTCCCCTTAGTTCTGCCAGTGTCACAGGGAGTTGTAGCTTCTGATACTGTATGTGGGAGCTTGATCTCCGGCTTGCATTAATCGCGGCGGCCATCTTGGATTTTGCCACGCGGTTCTTGTGTGATCGTGTCGCCGCCAAGATGATAGAAGCGGTCACTGCCTCTCCGTTGGGGTCCGGGATAACCCCCCCGGCCCACAGGGGGGGGGAAACGGGGCCCTCTCAGTAGGCGTGCGAGAGGTCCCACCGGACTGAGCACGGGAGAGCGGCCGCCTCTCCCGCCAGGCCTCCATCTCAGTCGCCCAGCAGTCCGCTTTGCCGGCAGGACTGGGGTTGATACCGACCTCCAGGGTATCTGCCTGTGTCCCCTTTGCCTTCATGTGGCTGTTGAGCCGTTTTCGGGGGGGGAAAAGGTAGGTTTTGCCCGATTATTCTATTTTTCATAGCGGAGCCGAGGTGCCCCACGTCCAGTCGGCTCGGCGGTCAGGCCCCGCCCCCCACAATTTTCTACTTTATCTTGTAGGTGTGTTACAATAAAGCAGTTTGTTAAATCACTTTACCCTGTTGCACTTTTAGTTTTCCACGATTTGTCTTACATACCGTATTTTACTGAGAATACAGAACATATTTTATACCAGAGAAGTCATCATTATATGAGATGAGCCCTCATTTTATCTACTTTTGTGAGTTCAACATTGAATTTTAAATACCAAGTGTACATTTTGTATTACTCTATTTGGTCCTTGTCTAATTATTTGTTTGTAGATACATCTTTGTATAATTTAAAGTGGCTTACATCTTCCAAATTGTTCACAGCTAGTACCTCCTTGTCAGTTCATGAAATTAAAAGGTACTCAGCTGCCACTTAGTGTTCTATCTACAAATCTTACTCTTTAGTTATAATAAGCACAATGATCACTGCAAGGTGCCCCGAGGGCTTTATTACTCCTGTAAACGGTAAATTAATAACATATGCCAGGTGAGTAAGGATTAGTGGCCGGAGTGGGGAAGTAGATCCTCTTAGCCCAGACAGGTACTTGTGTCTTTCTTTCAGATGGTTATTGCCATTTAATCTGAATGCTCAATAAAATCTTATGGTCCATTAGAACTCTGGGCGCGTTTAAGAGCTCTCCGGAGCCACACTCCACTTAGACACCAGCTCTAATCACTCTAATCCATGCTGAATAGAAAGTCTCCATTCACATATTCCGCCCTGAGAACTAAACCACACAGTAAATTAAGTGACTTGCCAGGCTAGGGTAGGACAGAAACCCATAACAAAAACAATATATTGCTTCACATCATTGTGGTACAATTCTTAAAAAAATATTTACCGGTCAAACAAGTAGTAAACAAGTCTCCGCAAGACACGTGCTTTATAGTTACTCCAGACTGGCCTTCCAGAAAGCGTGAGATGAACTGAGGCTGTGTGTGATCTATGGAACCAGGAATTGTGGGGGACCCAGCTCCAATAGGTGCAGCCTGAAAGAACAGAGGAGAAATTTGTTTTACAAGTGAATTATTCATTATTTAGTGTTTTGCTTTTTATTATTTTTAAGGGTGCACACATAGCACACTGTTCTCTTATTTAAAGTATAATTGTATTGTGACTATCACAGCTAGGCAGGGAGCATCCATCTTGTTTTGCTAATGTCATATTAATGTGATATGTTAAAAAATCAGTTATTTTTGGGGGTTTTAATAAAGACAGAATCTTTATAAATAATTTCACTGACATTTCAACACAAACAAAACAAATAATGAGAAATGGTAGAGATTGCTTTGTCTTACAAACTAGTTGTTTTGTCAAAATTCTGCAAAAGCTTCCACATATTGCAGCATTAACTATCATTAAATAATTTCTTATTAACTATCATTATGGAATTTTACTGAGCAAGTGCTAGATGTATGGAGGATTACAGGTCTTACAAGGTCATAAACCTCATTTTGTATTTCTGCGTATGTGAAAGAGCACATCAGTAACACAATCTTGGTAGCTTCATCTACCAAAAACTAAAGATGAAGCTTACCTGAAACATGGGGAAAGAACTTCGGGCAACTGTATCTCCCTTTCCCTTTCCCCTCCCCCGGGGTGTACCTTGTAAGCGGTAATGATACCTTGGGAAGTCTTTGCAAAAAAAAGTCCCAATCCCTTTAAGGGAGACTTTCATATCTATATATACACATGGACACCAAATATTTAGAGGATACATAAAGGTGAACTGGGCATAATGAGACAATAATGCTATTGAGAGGTTCAGGAGACTGACGTTTTTATTGTTTTCTTGCAAAATATCAATGCAATATTTTTATAAAACAAGTGCTCATTATTAGCTCACTAATCATCATGCGTGGTCACTGACAGTGTCATTGTTAGTTTAATACATATTCTGGCTGAATAACATTAAATAATATTGGTTCCTCGTTTCATTATTATTATTTTATTATTTATAATATAATTCCGTAGCGCTGTACAATGGGTGGACTAATAGACACGTAATGGTAACCAGACAAATGGACGCACAGGAACAGAGGGGTTGAGGGCCCTGCTCAATTACATGCTAGAGGATTTGATGTGTGCATTCAAGGTATTTTGTTACAGCTTGTTTACAATTTTAAATGTTTAATTTCATAAGATATGTCCATGTCCCCAGGGCTGTACATGTAGCATCATGCAGAACTGGTGAGAATGATTTATTTATTTACTACGTTTTTATCTTTTCATCAAATGTGATTTCTCTACATTCATCCCCCCCCCCCCTAAAAACAAGCACATATCCTGTCAAGATATTTTGTGTTTGTACCTGCTTATGGTATTTCAACCTGCCTTTCCTAAGACACTAACTCATTTTATTGTAAATGCTTGTTCTTTTGAGGTGTCCCTGTGTTCCTGGATTACCTCCCACATGATGAGTCTTCCAGACTTTGTGACTCCAGCCTTTTGAGTCCGTCCAGATGATACCTGCACAATCTCAGTGTTTAACATAGGCAGGCGCAGGGGGGAGCTGATTCCACTTCCCCAGGTGTACACAGATGAGAGAGGAGGAGGAACGCCAGGCTTCGCTGGAGAGTAGCCAACACGGCCACCTGCTCAAAGCAAAACAGACAAAAAACTTTTTTTTACTAAATGCCTACTATCAAGAGAAACTTCAGCGCAAAACCTTAATTATAATCGCATAGAGCTGGCACATGTCACACTGAATAAAGGGGTCGCTGTGCCAGCATTTCATTAGAGTAATGAGACAGCTGACAGGTAGTTCATACAAATGACAAATTGTAATGCTTTGGGAAATTATGTGCATCCAGGACATTTTTAGCAGGACTGGATTATGAGAAACAAGTAGAGGCTGGCAAGACATTCAGATCTGCACACGATTTCACAGTAAGCATCAAGAGATTATATATGAATACAGGTACACGGACAAATGATGGAAAGGCTTCCTTTTTACAAAAATCCTATGATCTGTTAAACATGGTAATTAAATAAAAGTGTAGGCAGCTGCACGCAGTTCTATATTTTATCTTAATTAGAATGTCTAACTAGTTTAACACAAGTAAAAAGACAGGTTGCAGTTCCCTCTATGAGAACCATTCAATTTTCCATGTTCTCATGACCCTTCACCATTGCAACACATGTAATCATTAGTAAGAACAAATGGCTGGTTTTGATAGCTACCTTTGCATAACTGGATATGCAAGTTTAACATCAAACGAAAGGGCTGTTGTAAACACCAAAGAAAGAATGCTCACAAATACCAAAAGCAAAGGCATCAATTCTGACCCATTAGGTTTTACATTCTAATTGTTTACTCTTAGAATCAACAATGCAATATTCAGATTACATTTTATTCAATGGATATGACATTCTATAGCGGAGTATTTATTGTTGCTGTATAAGAACATTAGAAATTATTGCTTGTTATTCTGGTATACATAAAGTATGAACTAAAAGTATACAGGTGTTCTCTAGCAGCTAAGCTTTAACCATACCTACCTCTGGATCTGGCAGTGGGGATCCGTGTGGTCTGGCGACCACGATTCACTGCAGGCACAGCAGTCAAAGGCTTCTCCACCCTGCAGAATAGAAACACGGACATTTAAAGGTTAACTGTAAAGTAATATTACAGTGGTTTTGCAAAGCATGGTGATCTGTTCATCTACCACTCCATGGAACAAGAGCAGTTTGTCCTAAGTCTTAAGACGTTCCTTCACAGCTTGGTATTAATAGGAATATTATAGGTATACTGAGACGTCATAATACTCCTAATACCAATAACTTTAACTCAGCCTTTCTGTAACTCACAATACCTCATTTTGACACTTCCAATGTCACTGTACAGGTTGAGTAGAGCTGGGATGCAAATGGGATGCGCCATGATCTCATTCAACTGTGGTCTCTTCGATGGATCAAGGTTTAGCATACTAAGAATGAGGTGGCGGAGCTCAGGACTGTATCGGTCCGAGATAGGAGCAAATGTCCCACTCATAATCTTCAGCACTAAGGCAGGCAAATTCTGCAATGGAATAATTCTATTACTATGCATATTGCACTTAAAAACACATCTATATTCTTTACGGAGCCCTGGAACTAGGTTAACCATCAGTTTCAACAATCTGATGAATTATTGAAGAACAAAACTCTTCATAAAAAATGTCTACAAATAATGAAATGCAAAAATGAAATTATAAAAATAACCAAAAAAAGGACTAGTAAAGAAAGGACTAGTAAACTGTAAAACGATATTACAAAATTATTAGATTATAAAAAAAATTACAAAAATGATCAATGTGGAACAAAAGCCTTCTTGTTTTTAAAAATCATAGCAAACTAAATGTATGTTGCAGCAGGACATTAGAGAACCTCACAAAACCTTCAGCCTGATGAATTCACTACCAATGGTATTTGCAAAAAAAATAAATACCATCAGAAACTTGTTGATTTTATGGTGTTCTGGGAAGCTATGTGTAAATGTATTTTTCACATCATTTGGCTGATAAACTATTAACAAGGTTAAATCAGTCAAGCTGTTTTACGGGGTTACAAATTTCCTGATGTCACTTCTAGAACTGGAATCATTGTTGTTTTCAGAATTGTAGAAGTTCTCCAGCACTGGGGGAACTGTCTTCATTATTAGCCAGCAACCACCCTTTTATGTTCATCACTGATAGCTTCACCCAGTATGCGTGGAAAAGGTACTTTCTTTATTTCTGGCAAAAACTAAAACTCAATAAAAAAAAAAATACAAAAATAAAAGGCAATGCACAGGCAGTAAAATGCTGTATATGTGAACATGCCCATGTTATAACTAAATACATCATTTTACTGCATTTACAGGTTTATGCATTCTGTCACCTGACAAGTTCCATCTGGGTTATGTCATGTAGAATCTATTATTAAATCCGACACAGGTGCGAGGCTGTCAGTGCAGATAACCACTGCATGAATGGTGCTCGGCGCGGCAGCCACGTGTGGTCACCTTTAAGAGCCCACAGGTTCTCTCCCACCAGCAAATGCAATTTCTATTGGGGTTTATTAAAATAATAAAGAAAAGGAATAAGAAAAGGAATAAATAGAGGATTTGGAAAAATTCCAACTCAGCTATAGTCACAGATTAAAGAATATTTTAACTCAAATTCTGCAATACAATTTTCAATACAATACATGTTGATGTTAAGAGAATTGACTCCTGTAGAACTGGATATTTTACTAGTGGCGATACACCTCCATAAGGTTTTACATTTTTCTAGAAACATAGCTTGTGGATTTTGATGGCAGCAGATTTTGTTTCTTATAAACTATAACTGTCTTCCAAATTCGTCATTATTTTTACAGTTTGGTGTTAGAGCTCTGCAGGGTTTAACATGCAAAATATAATTAGCAGTCATTTTGGACGTTCTGCACGCTGGATGCAAATTTCGCATTCAGTGTCGCAGAAGCGCCTCTAGCAGCTGTCAGGAAGACAGCCACTAGAGGCTGGAGTAACCCTGCAATGTAAACATAGCAGTTTCTCTGACCTGGGGGGACCTGGCACCCAGACCACTTCAGCTCACTATAGTTCACTATAGTCACCCAGACCACTTCAGCTCAAACCTGGGGGTTTTAACCCTTCAGATGTAAACAAAGCAGTTTTAGAGAAACTGCTATGTTTACATTGCTGGGTTAATCCAGCCTCTAGTGGCTGTCTTCCTGACAGCTGCTAGAGGCGCTTCTGCGACACTGAATGCGAAAGGGTTAAGCTATGTGTGTTAAAATAGCCCATAATTGATATAGTAATCTACTGCATATCTGGATTGACAGACGGAATGATTGTTGGCATAAACAATGTTTCATAATATCCACGATTACACAAATGTATTGTCGACATGACACTCCTTGTCTCGCTGAAAGGTCTTGAAATGTAATGTTTTGCTAACTAAGAGCTGGATCGCAAATAATATCTGCGTGGGAATGCACTAATTTCTGGAGGGAGTGAAGTCTCAGGCAATAGATATGTGCTTGTGTTGTTAAATACTTTTTAAGACATATTTCCGGCAATTTGTATTAATATGTCACAAGGTTGAATAACTTAGCATGCACAAAACTATCAAAAACATTACACTCTGCTAACAGGAGATCTCATTTCATGTCAGAGGGAAAAGCTATTAAATAAGCAGAAGGGGTAAAAACCGTAGGCGTTTTACCCATAACAGCATTTAGCAACATTAATGCTCTGTCAAACTAGTTTATAAAGCTTTTCAAATGTCATTCTGTATTATTTGTAATGTAAGGAAAGAAAACGCAGTTGGATATCTCTCTGCTCCTAAAGCCGGCCTTTCTGTAGATTTATGGAGATATCGATTAAAGATCACGGAGGCCTGGGTAACCATTTCTTGTCATTTAAAAGAAAATAGTTCTTACATTGGATAGCTGTCTCTAAATAAAGTCTGCATCCCCAACCTATACATTGAGCTGTCTATCTCCCTCTCCTAGATTGTAAGCTCACAGGTCTTCTTGTACCTTGCAGGATGTTGAAGTCCATATGGGCAGGGTTTTATTATCCTTTTGTATCATTGTGTCTAATTATATATTCCATCTGTATAATTACCAATGATCTACATGTATAGATTGTAAAGTACTGTGGAAATAAGAACTGTTCAATAAAAATAAATAAATGTTATCCTCCACACTTCTGCAAAGGTCCCTGGTGATTCATAATACTCTCGAGTGAAAACATTGGCAGCATAGGCGTGCGCACGGGGTGTGCCGGGTGTGCCTGGGCACACCCTAATCCCCGCGGCACGCCTATGGAGTGAGACCGGCAGGGGAGATCTCAGGATCTCCCCTGTCGGCTCATGCAGAGACGGCGCTATCCGAGCTCTGGCTCCGCTCTAAGCCTCCACCATGGGTCGGTGGGGAGATCAAAGATCTCCCTCACTGACCCACATGCAGGGAGGGAGGCAGGAGTGGACCCGGGGAGCTCTAGCCAGCAGCTCCGACGGGTTCCTCTCGCAAGATCTGAGCGTTGCCGCGGCAACGCTCAGATCTTGCGAGAGTGAACTCTAGCCCCACAGGCTAGAGTTCACTCTCCACTGGACCACCAGGGATGGCAGCAGCACAGTTCCCCCTCCCTACAAAAGATAAGAAGGGAGGGGGGATATTAACTAATTTGCCCCCCCCCCCACCCCACACAACACACACAAACATACAGCACCCACACACATACAGCACACAAAAAGCACCCACACCGCACCCTCAAACTCCCAGATAAGGTATTTGCATCTTATTTATTAAAATTCACAAGTTTTGCTAGTCACTGCTTTACTATTTTCACCTCAGTTTTGCCGTCCTGTTTTTAATTCACTACAACTCAAGAGTTTTAATATTTTGATCTGACAAAAACACACACACACACAGCACACTAACAGCACCCTCACAAACACACACAACACCCACACAGCACCCTCACAAATACAACACCCTCACACATACAGCACACACACATACAGCACCCACACACATACAGCACCCTCAAACACAAAGCACCCATACACACACACACACAGCACCCTAACAGCATCCTCACAAATACACACACACACAGTACCCTTACAGCACTCTAAGTTAACAGCACCCTCACACACAGCACTCTAACAGCACCCTCACACACAGCACACTAACAGCACCCTCACAAACATGCACACTACCAGCAGCCTCACACACACGCACACTTCCAGCACCCTCACACAGCACATTAACAGCACACACACACACACAGCAGTGTATGTATGTGTGTGTGTATATATATATATATATGTGTGTGTGTATATATACATACATATACACGCGGCGTGTGTTTGTGCTTTAGAGTGCACACCCTAATGCAATAGGCTGCACACGCCTATGATTGGCAGCACTGTATAGCCGGGTGCCATGGGTTACACAGAAGTCCCAACACACAGAGAGAGGTCCCACACAGCCTAAAGTTTCAGCATTTCTAAGACTTTCAGAATTCGATTTCTATTTGTTGGGGATGATAACTGCACTGTCTTCCATTCTTTACACATAGAGTGAAGGAAGACACCCAGCTTTTTGCAGAGCCCTAAAGTTGTCAAAGCTCACAGGGGATCACCATTCGAAATGTTTCTCCGTCTCTAGCTGCAGAGACTAGTGGTTTACCAGGGGGGCGCTCGGCTCCCACCTGCTTCACTGGGCCCCTGGGAATTCCCAACATTATATATTTATTTCTATTGCAACGGTGGTAAAATGCATGGTTCCCTCTGGTGTTAAGAGGGCCTCATGCAAAGTGTTAGTCACCTGTCAATATATTTTGCACTGATGAACTAAGAAATAAAACAATAATAAAGTTAAATTATATCAAAATAATAGTTTCCAGCACAAAACCCACACCAATAAATAAATAATAATAATAATAAAAAAAAAATATATATATATATATATATATTTTTATATTTGTGTGTGCGTGTGTGTGTGTTGTGCTGGAAACTTATTTTATTAAATACATATTTGTAATGGGAGTGTTTACACTGTAAATGACAGGATGCATAGATTGCCCTGGGCAGCAAAGAAACCCTAACTGCATCAGTTCCTGTAGCCATTGGTCATACCATAAACAGTTACACATACAAAATCCCTCAGGTACACAGGGCAGGTTCTTAGTAAAATGCTGCAAGAGATTTAGCAATTCTAAATTGAACAATCCAACAATTAACAATGTCAGACTGAGAACTGCTCTGAGTAGTATATGGTTTGAGAAACAGATTGTAAAACAGTAATTTGTATACGGACGGCACAATATGTAATCCTTACAGCAGCTTCAAATGCTCTCTTAAGGCTTGTGAGTTCATAGAGAACACAGCCCAGTGCCCATATGTCACTCTTCTGGTTGTACGGCTTCCCTTCACAAAGCTCTGGAGAAATGTAGCATGGCGTGCCAACCACCTAAAGGATTAGGATAAAAGTATTTTCATTAACAAAACAAGACAATAACAGTTTTACAATCGTACATCACGGACACAATCAAATCATATGCAGACACAGAGCATCCCTGATGTCAAACTGAACGTAGCTCTATCCAATCCCAAGCTGAAGCACAATCCCCTTGGATACTGTAATTGCAAGAAGCAGTATACAATACATGCACTCATTCAAAGTAAGCTTTCACACATCAGTTCATTGGGAGCATTCCTTATCACTGGATTCACATGAAAACCCAAACTATTCATATAAGGGAAAACTAAGCACCACAATAAATACAGCTCACTGTAGAGGTTATGGTGCAAAAATGATTAAGATGCTGTCTGTCCAGATGCTGTTTAATGGTTTGATTAAAAAAAACAAAAAACTGTTTTCTCTTCAAGCTAAACTAAACGCCAAGGTGGGCTGACAGTGCTGGGCTAACCAGACCTCTATACAATAAACCTATTACATTTGTACACAATGATGTGGAAGTTCACATATGCATTATCAATTGACACTAAGGAGCTTTGACTACCTCTTTACCATTTGATAAAATACTGCCTGTCCTGCCAATTTTTTTTTAAGACAGGGGTAGGCAATCTTCACCACTCCAGATGTTTTGGACTACATCTTCCATGATGCTTTGTCAGCAGTATAGCTGTAAGAGGATTATGGGAGATGTAGTCAACAATATCCAGAGTGCTAAAGGCTGCCTACACCTGCCCTAAGACACAATAATTGTGTTCTCCTCATTACAAAATATGGTGTATTCTCTTTTTAAAATTTCCCATATGACACCTCTTCCCCAGACAGTTAATCTATATTTAGGGGACGATGACATCCTTTTCACATACGAATTGGTCCCTAAAGACCTGGGCAGCATGGAATTTCTTGCTCATTTCATTTTGCCAGTTCTATACAGCTTAGATGTAAATAAATAGGATATATATCATATTATAATCATATCATTAAAAACCAGATTGTATTACTTACTATATTACTGTCCAGACTGCCCTTGGTCCTTAATAGGTAAAATTCCAAGAATTCTACTTTGTTTAAAAATACCTTATTCCCACATACAAACATTTAGCTGTGAGTTGTATTATTTGGCATATTTTGTTTTGTTACCCCCATTGTGAAAGTCACACAGCCCTTATCCCGATTTATGTACATTTGTGTTTCATCGTTTGCATGTCTTGTTGTGTGGCCCTCATGCGTGGAATGCATTACTCCTTGTCAAATTAATAATGTTTACAATCTAATCTGATTGTAATGTTTAAGAAAATAATAACATTATAATGAAAATCCACGGTATGCAGAAAATGATTAATGACATAAAGATGAGCACTACCCTTACAGTCCCAGATATACTTGGAGAGAGAAAAAATCTCAATGTGTTCTTTCTAGTAAATGGCTTCTACATAAATGGAGGCAGGAGATAGCCACTGGTACTACATGGTATTTTAACCATCTCTAAGCAAGTAACAATTACTAAGTGATTCTATTTATATCATTGGTACATTTGGCATTCCATTCAAAGGATTATTTCACGTGTAATAATCAGTTCTAGTGGTTTGTCTTTCAAAGGCTCAAGGCAATTACTTATAAATACACAGTATATAATAGATTTTAAAAGGGTAATCTTTTTCCCCCTCAAAATATATGTTTAATTAAATAAAGTGCTAATTTTGAAATACATTGGAAAGGTGTGACTTTGATTGTATTGACCTTGCTCAACAGCAGCAGTTAACATGTAGATAATTATCAAATGACAGATTGTGATTGAAGCTTTGGCCATTAAGACAGTAAGACTATGACAGTCCATCTTCAATATATCCCAGACAGCAGAGTTAGGCTTAAGCAGACAGCAATGATGCAAGTGTAAGGGCCAAGATTGAAAATGAAAGGGAGTCAGGAGATGAAGACCTCTGTACACTGTTCACATACCAAAGAAAGCCTGATCCATGCTATTATAATAGCTGTGTACATTCCTTCCATTGTTAAGATCAGGTACCCTGTCCTTTTTATACCTTGTTGTCCCTTCTTTTCTAGAACTTCAGACTGTGTGGTTTGAATGAGTGTATCACGGTCCTCCGCAGCAATGAAACCCAGAATATGAGTGCATCCCTTATCTCTTGGCTCCACAGCAATTCAACCATATAGATTAATTTATTAATTACGAGGGTTAAAGCGTGCCGAGCAACAATCCAGACATGTCTGTGTGGAACTCTGCTGAAGCTCCACAAGCCAGCAACTAAAACGGCAGAAAAACGGACTTACAGATTGCAACCTATACGCTACCCCACAGCTGAATGTGGCACAAGCGGTTCTTTCCACTGGAGAGATCCTCACTCCCCGATATAAGGTTCTCCTTTGAGCGGCCTGTTCCGGCGACACCAGCCGAGATGGCGCCCAACCTCCAGAGAGTCTCTGAGGCCTCAGAGGAATCACAGAAGGATGGAGAAACCAGTGACACCTCCCTCTAGCAGATTATACTGTGGAAGTGAGTCGGATAATGATTTATCTCCCTCCATACTGCACCAGAGAGTGACTGCTACGGAGGAGAAAGAGGGGACCAGAGACAAGCAAATCCAGGGCAACACAGAACTGCTGGAAAACCTTGCCAAACTAGTCAGGCAGCTGCAGAAGTCGGTGGTCTCAATAGAGAGCCGCCACAGACGCCAAAATATACGCCTGCGCGGCGTACCCAAAACGGTTAAAGACAAAGGCTTACTACCATTTGTCCAAAAGATGACAGCTTCCATAGGTCTTAAATGTGGCATTGATACCCCGCTCATCATGTCCGCCTATCGGGTGCGCAAATCAGCAATGGCGTCTGAGGAAGCCTCAAGAGATGCCATTGCCACCACCAGAGACATAGCGGTACGAACCGCCATTATGAATAGGTCCAGATCCCTAGGAAAGGTGAAATTTGATGAATGTAGTATATATCCATCTACAATGATCTTCCCTTCTTGGTCCTAGTGGAAAGGAGGAAGCT
The DNA here is from genome assembly GCF_036172605.1 of Pelobates fuscus. NCBI lineage: Eukaryota > Metazoa > Chordata > Amphibia > Anura > Pelobatidae > Pelobates > Pelobates fuscus. Next base: position 86,043,450 of record NC_086317.1, on the reverse strand, counting down.
GGAACCAGTTACAAGTGCCTTATGTGACCACTCCATCAATTACAGGTGGAACACCGACGGATCTCCAGCAATCTCACATAGACAAGAGACACTCACCTTCTCCTCAGCTGGCAATCCTGAGACTCTGGCCCAGATGCTGGGCATCCCAGTTAACAGGGGAAAAAGCATCCCAAGGCAGCTTCATACTAGAGGTCGACGCAGTGACTGGAATGAGTGAGAGAGGAGCAAGGAAGCAAACGGAACATTCGACTCATTCGAAAATAATCCAGGCCATGAACACACTGAACATTTACTATGATCATACACATGTGCAAGTTCAGAACTTGGAAGCAGCTCACCGGGAGACACTCTATGCACAGGAGCTGAACAGCGGCCTATCACACGATGACACAGACCAAAAGATTATTGCCAAATACTGCTTTACACCTTAGGTTTTTCATGTGTTCCTAGATCTGTTTCCTTTAATTTCATTGCCTATCTCTATATATTGATTGCAAGTTGAGTTTTGTGCTTGTAACTTGGGTCTCAAACGTTACCTATAATATTGTACAGTTGTATACTAATGAAAATCATCATTAAAATACAAATTTGAAAAAACAACAACAAAAAAACAACTTAGCAAATGACATAATGCAGTGGTATTAAACATACAAATTAAGCAAATGTATACAGCTTACTATTGCATGCTCATCTAATATGATTACGTTCTCTGAGCTCACTTGCATGGTTCTTTATTAACCAACCAAGACATATCAAACTAATACTACTAAAAATGGCACTCATGAAAACTGAAGGAGATCAGACAGGCAATGGGTAGTTTCGGGATGAAAAAAATAGAATGTTAATTTGAGTTAAAAGTCAGCAAAACTGGTGATTTACTGCTCTAAAATGAAAGTGCAACCAATTGCTACTAGAAACTCTGAAGTTACAATACCAGTTTCTCAAAGGATGAATTGTTCCAAAAAAAAAACAAAAAAAAAAAACACATTGCTTAGAGTGCATAATATGATGATGGACTTGCCTACGCCAAAGAACACAGAAACAGAATGCTTTAAGAATTGGTTGCGGTTATGAAACTATTTCTATAGGTCAAACCAAGGTAAGATTATAAAATAGATAAACAGAACAGGAGTTATCCACATATACATATGCAAAGAAACTCCTAACTGAAACACTTAACAAGAGGTGCCCTTTGGGTGTCCTTCTTTTAGTATACAATGCTAATGAAATGATCAGGATCTAGTCTATAGGAATCAATGCCCCAAATTCCCCCAATAAGGATCTGTATAAATGGTGACAAATTTTCTTTCCTTCAATGGAAGGCATTAATACATACACTTAATAAGGTAACTGAATCTGTAGCTATGTTGGCTTTTACTCACCGTATATGCTTTGCTTTTACTGCTTAGAATCTTCGAGATGCCAAAATCCCCAATCTTGACAATCATCTGCTGTTTGTCCAAGAGGATGTTCTGGGTCTTCAGGTCCCGATGAAGGATTAGCTTATTATGGACGTGGTGAAGAGCAAGAAGAATTTGAACAAAGAAATGTAGGATGGTATCTTCATCTAGTAATGAATTACAGCGCTTCTGGATGTACTCTGCCAGTGTACCACCTGCAATGCAAGCAACGCATTAAGTAACTGGCTTATCAAAAAGGCAAGAGGCGTGTATGCGACCATTTAAAAAGAGTCTGTTTACTAAACAAGGAATTGTGGAAAATTGACAATTGAATAGCAGATTTCAGGCCAAACCAGCCAAAATACAACAATAGCTGAATGGGAGAAATTCGGCTAGTTTGACCCAAAACTTGCCATGCGCTATTCATCTCTTCACAATTCCCAGGGCCAGATATAAACGTAAAGTTTTATGACGTGTTTGGGGTATAATTGAATGGTGAATATTACTATGTGGGTGGTTGGATGATAAAGTGTGACATGACTGGGATAGGGTGTGTGTGTGTATGTATGTGTGGAGACTGTGGTGTTGTATGTTTATGAGAATGCTGATTGTTGGGTTGTGTGTATGGGGGTGGCTGCTTGCTGTGCTGCATTTTGGGCTCTAGTGGCTATAATAGGAGCATAGGGGCTGCAGTGGGAAATTATGGACTATAGTGGGGGATAAGGGCAACAGTGGAGTAATAGGGGCTGTAGTGGGGGGATAGTGAATAAACTGGGGGAATAGAGGCTGTAGTGGCTATAGTAAGAAGATAGAGGCAGCAATTGGTGCAAAGAGGCTGTAGTGGGAGGATAGAAACAATAGATAAGAATTGGTGCTATAGTGGGGGGGATAAGAGCTATAATGGGTGATAGGGACTATAATGGTAAATAGTAACTATAGTGGAGGGATAGGGGCAATAGTGGGGGATACTGGCCCTAATGTGGGAAAGGGGCTGTTGTGTGTGGATAGGGTATGTGGTGGGGGAATAGGGCCTGTGTTGGGAAGGATAGTGCCTGCAGTGGAAGACACTTTGCTGTGGTATGGGTTCGCGAGGGAGGGGCAAGGTAGAGGGAGCTACAGTGCCAGGAATACAGCTTCATAGCATCCCTTTAAAAACATAAGAAAATCTCTCATAGACCAGAAGGAAAAGCTCCTGATTTGTAGGATCCCTTCCTGGTCTGTCCGTTTATTAGTTGAAGCAGCAGGAGCTTTGAAGGATCATTTATTACTTATGTGTTGTACATATTTTCACATGCATTATTTATATTTGTCATTGAAATTGGCTTCACTTGTTGCCATAAGGACATGTAAGTTTGCAAAGGCTGAAAAAGCATCTTAGATGTTATAATTGTATCACAGCTGGCTACTCCAAAATTAAGGCATGCTTTTTCCCCCACAAGAAACAAACTTACACAAGATATTATTTTGTTATGATCTTCTTTACACAGAGCTGTCATTACAGAAGAAGACAAAGCCACATTCTTCTAATTGCTCTAAAAACTATCCTGACCTTCCTTATGTCAACAATGTTAGTCACTTTGGTTTCTTGACCTACACTTACATAAGCAGTTGGTTTCGGTCCTGTTATCAGATTACAGTAAACCAACAAGGTGCTGACTTTCTGCTTAAATAAGGTGTGAGCTAAGCCAGGATGTTTGGGACAGAAAACAGAAAAATACAGACCCTAGGCATGTCTACAGATTGTTACTGCACAAATATTTACACTCCAGACACTGTCAATAAATGCTAATCTTTTCTGTGAAACTGCTGCTCACAAAACTATTCTGGGAAAACGCATCTCTAATTACTGATCATCGTGATTTCCAAGACACCCTCTATGAGATCTATATCTTTTATTTTAAGTGCAAGGTACATGCTGCCATTAAGTTCTCACCATTTTTTACCTTCTTTCAATCTGTACTGGTGTCTCATCCCAAACCCGTAAAAATAAGAACAACTATGGATAGTTAAGTCCAGTCCTTAGACGTTTGTGAGCCAAGGCTCAAAGACACCTAGGTTGCCAGATATTACTGGTGCCCTGTGGGTGAGACTTAGTTCAATTCCCAACACTCCACAACTCTTAGATTAATGGTTGAACTCTTACAGGGTTATTAAAGGGTTACTCAAAGCATTATAACCATTATAGCCCGCTGTAGGGGTTATAATGCAAGGAGTTTCTTGGCCCCGTTAATGGTAACAGGGCAAACCATTTAGCAATGCTTTGCCACGGGTCAAAGCCTGCCCTCCGGCAGCCTGTGACAACATATGGTTTCGGTAATGGTCCAAAAACCAGTAGTCAATCCTGCCAGTAGTTCAATGTCAGCTGACCACTCTCTGCCAATAAATGCAATTATGCACATACATACTCCTAGTACCATGACCACTTAAAATCACTAAAGCCTTTGGCACGGTTTTGGTGTGTTTTTTTGACCCAATGTATTTCGGTCTCATCCTGACTGACAGCATTCTTGGCCTGCAAGTCACCCAGGCGCCTTAACTTGCAAATATATCCAGTGTAGCAGCTGTGTTTTAAATACTGTGCTTGAGACTAGTATATTGTATTATTCACCTTAATTTGCTACAAATCAGAGTTTAGGTAAAGGGTCGCTGCAAGCACCATGCATGGAGTCAGTATGTGCAGAGTGTGGGATAGAAAGGCTGGTAGCATCTGATAACTGAAAAAAAAATGTAAATACAGAAGAAGACATACCAAGTAATAAAGTGTCACAAGGGCCTGCAATATATTGCAGTTAATGATGTGCTATCATTACCCCATCCAATATCGACTGGTTTCAAGTATATAGCAGTATAACGCGCTTGGTTTTATGATACTGCATGGATAGCCAGATTAACATTTTAGTTTTGATTAACTGATTTGTCTATACATTTTACGAACCAGAAAATCAATGTGTTTTTTCATTGCTACCACGAATTGTTGATACTTAGATTGTTGATAGCAATGTAGAAATATTAAGGTGGGCTGAACTGAGCAGTGTACGAGCAGCCGTTCATTTTGTCTAGAACATTTTGTCTTTTTCCCAGCCATGTTGTAAAGCATTCTAGAATTGCATATTTACCAATTACTAAATAAGCACGGGCTGATCTGAGAGAGAGAGATCAGACTGGCATTTTATTTGCTTTTCTTTTAACCCCTTCACAACACCAATCATATGTACATAATTTCCAGAATATGTTCTCAAACCCTGGCATTGTGTATGCATGATTTTAACCATTGCAAATAAAATTAGCTTATTGCAAACAAATTTTGCATACAACAGCTGTGCGGACAGGAAAGTTGAAGCTACATCTATAGCACCAACCCTGCTGAGCACCTTAGCCGCTGCAGGAGCCAATGAGGAGATCTGGGTGCAGACCTGTGCAGATGCTCCTTCCCAGTCACAGACTGGAAGGGAGCATTCAGAAGGGTATGCACTCAGCCAGAGGTGCAGTACTGCCTGACAGCTCAGTGGACTATCATAGAGCTCAATAGAATGCCAGGTAAATGAAGAAATGAATCTCATCCCTGTACAAAAGATATGCAGGAGTGGGGTAATGGTTAAATACAAAACAAAAGACACTGCAATATGTGGGAAGGCTGGACAGAGAATTACAGCCTCCCCACAACTCACCCTCTAACACATAGTTGAGCCCCAACCCTGCCACACTCAATCCCCTCACAGTCACCCCACAAAGTCACCCTGTCACAATCACACTGTGAGACTCGCTTTGTCAATGTCACACTTACACACAGTCATCCCCTCCACAAACAGTCACCCTTGTACACACATAACACAGCCTTGCCATAAACACAAAAACACAACACACAGATCAAGACCAGAAGCAGCCCACCGTACACAATTCAAGCACCTGCCCACCCAAATGCTTGCAGAAACAGATATGCACAGATACACATACACACAGATGTACACAGCCAGACACACAAGATTACTCACCGAAAGGCACACACTCTCAGCTACAGATACACAATGCAAGACACGCACACACAGATACAAATACACACTGCCAGACACACACTGTGACTGTGTCATTGTGATATCTATGTCTAATTGAAAAAAAAACAAAAAACACTTAAACATTACTTTAAATGACAACCAAAATATTCAACTCCTGGTGGTATTTTTTCACAAACTGCTTGGTATTGAAGGGATTAAACTACTAGATAGTTAAACTGCTAATCTATAGTACTCTACTCTAATATCTCAGATATGGTTTTTCACCTTCCTTAACTCTGTAGTTGTATCATTAATATGTGGATAATTTAAAGCAGTACTCCTTAGAGTGGCACAATTATAGATACATATTTTCTCCCCACAAGCTTTTGTCTTCTACACATTTCCCTCCAGAATGTAAGCTCACAGGCCTAATTGCGTAGTATTCGTAGGAGGTTGAAGCCCACAAGCAGGGTTCTCAGTTTAAATCAGTATTATTAGATGTAGCCCTATCACACCTGGAGAACGCCATGTTGGATATCCCTTTGCTACACCAATTCTCTGTGGGTGGTTGTACGGAGCACTATAGCATCTGCACTGGAAGCCTTACTTTTTGAAGCAACACAAAGACAGAAACAACACTAGGTATTACTCTCACCTGGGGCATACTCCATGGCAATCATCAGGGCCTTGTCTTCCAGGAAGTTTTCGTAATACTCAATAATGTTTGGGTGACTGAGCAACTTTAGCACCTGACATTCATTTTGCGCAGCGAGCCGCTCGTCTTTGGTCATTTGCTCGACTGGGATCTGCTTGATGATCACTAGTTTCTGATCAGCCTTCCTCAGGCATAGGTGCACAATCCTAAAATCAGAACCAATAAATTGCAAACATTGTGTGCAGAAACATTTTGGTTGGAACTGCAAATTGTGTAATTGATACAGTGTTTATTGTAAAATATGTATATGGGTCATGTATCAAAGAATGCTGCATAATCTTTATTATTATTATTATTATTATTATCATTTATATAGCGCCAACAGATTCCGTAGCGCTTTACAATATTATGAGAGGGGATTTAACTATAAATAGGACAATTACAAATAAGCTTATGGGAGCAATAGGTTGAAGAGGACCCTGCTCAATCGAGCTTACATTCTATAGGAGGTGAGGTGTAAAACACATTAGGACAGGAATTTGCAATCAAATAAGGTGGGCTGCCCTTTAGGAGAGGGCAAGAGACAGGTATGTGAGGTAGGGGTTAGTCTTGGGGGCCATAAGCTTTACAACAACAGGGGGGAGTGCTTTCTAATAAAAGGATTTAAACATGGAAACATATTCAGCTATGAAGAGAAAAAAAGGCTAGTATGCAAACACCAGGTTGGATTAAGCTCAACGAGCAGATCATTTACATGAGAGGTCACAAAATACTGACCCCGGCCATTTCCATCCCACTACATACTTTCATGCAGCCCACAGCCACCCTACTTGGTATGACTGGGACAGTCTTGGCACAGAGATGTATAGCAACAACAAAATAACTAAACAAAAAAAGAAGGTTGGTCTCCTATATGTTCCAAGTGTAGTTGTACAGGAACAAAGTAGCAATGTTTAAGTCCTAGAAGGGGCTTTTTTCAAGGACTTGCCTCCGGTAATTAGCCATTACACGCTCATAGTGGTTACAAGTAGCGGATGGCCAGTGAAAAGTAGCGACATGGTTATAAAAGATCCCTAAATTAGAGGTTGTGCAGAATGATTGACAGGATTTTGAATAGTTTGACAGGTTATTTGAATCATAACGCTCACATATCAGTTCAAACTACATTCAAATGAAGTAGGGATGTGCATGGGCAAAAAATTCAGTTCGGTTCGTAAAAATAAAAAAAAATTGCCTGCTTCGGACCAATGACATTCGGCTCGGCACTTAAGAACTTCGGAACTTGTGGTGGCAATCCTGGCACTGGGAGCCCTATAGATGTGTAAGTGGTTGTGGTGGCAGTGCGGGCACTGGGAGCCCTATAAATGTGTAAGTAGTTGTGGTGGCATTCCAGGCACTGGGAGGCTGGAGCCCTATAGATGTGTAAGTGGTTGTGGTGGCAGTCTTAGCACTGGGAGGCGGGAGCCCTAAACATGTACAAGTGGTTGTGGTGGCAGTCCTGGCACTGGGAGACGGGAGCACTAAAGATGTGTAAGTGGTTGTGGTGGCAGTCTGAATTTTTGCAATATTATTATTATTTTATTATTTATACAGCGCCAACAAATTCCATAGCGCTGTACAATGGGTGGACTATTGCATCAGCGATATAAGCGGATTGTTGTTGTTGCCTGATTACGATTAGGCTATTAGTGAGGTTTTGGTGTTTGTAAATGTGGATGCAAATGGAAGGTATTCCAAAAATATTGTTGGATTTACAAACTGTAAAGCAAAACCACTACATTGTTAAAAATAAAAATTATATATATATATAAACACTCCAGAAAAGCAAGGTGTACTATTCCAGACAATGTTCTCTTGCCGAACTATTTAGAGGTGTTGTCCAGTGACTGCTAAATGTTAGGACACCATCTGTAATAAACTACATTTCCCGTGATGCTTAGCTCATGGCTGCCTAGCTGTATCGGGTAATCTATCAGTTTTAATAGAAGAAGGACAAAGATAGCTGAGGGTGGTGCCACAAGAATCTCACCCAAAGGCACCTCTGCCGACCACTCGGATCTTCTTGTATTTCTCCATCTTGCAGCCCCCCTAGTTAAAACTTCCCTCTGTCTCCATGGTAACACTTCCGGGAATTCCTATGGGGTCCTGTACAGGACATACTCGGGTGGGCGAGACGCGCATGCTTGGGATATTAACACGTCCTCTGGTACTCTGCGCTATAAAGATGATCAGAAACGCGAGGACTCCCCCAAGCTGTTTGCGGAACAACAACTCCCATGACGCTTTACCAGCCTTAAGGTTGGCAGAGCATCATGGGAGTTGAAGTTCTAAAACAGCTGTGGGATCCAAGTTTTAGCACCCCAGCTGTATAAAGAGTTGCTTTATACTGTGTATGCATTTGCTGAATATATCTTAACTATAAAAAAATAAAACATCTCTAATTGCCATGTTAGCTTATATGCTGGAATGTGCTAAATCTATGGCTGCCAGATATACTATAATTTGCTACTCATATCCCTCTAGACTAGTTAGTACATATTGTCCTGCAGGCTGCAGCATATCATTTCTACATACTGTGGATACATATTTTTATGCGCTCTGTAGTCATTTTTAAAGGTAATAATAAGTGTCCTGGAAAACAAACCCTATTAGATGGTGAAACATTTTGAATGCATTTATAGATTGTAAGCTCATTTGCTACATTATTATTAATATTTATAAAGCACCAACAAATTCAATTGGACAATAGCGCTGTACAATAGGTGGACTAACAGACATGTATATGCAACAAGGCGAGTATAACTAGGCCCTTTGTATACAAGAGCTTCAATGGCTAGATCTCAGCTCACGGACAGGCCCCTCTTTCCCATTTGTATCAGTGTTTGTATATTGTACCGTTTGTGTCCCCTCTCTCACCAACACTCGCAACTTTTAAGTGGGCAGTCTTTTTATTTTATATCCTATTATTTTTATGTTTATATTATTTTATAGTCGGGGGGCGGGGCCGGACCGCCGACGGGATCAGACATGTTCCGTCTGAGCTCCCGCTTTAATCGGGGCTAACTGGGGGCTCACATCCCCCCATCCACCCGCAAAGCAGATCACGACGACCCCCTGATCCAGAGCTACGAGGGGATACCTTTTGGGAATCAGCCCGGCACCTACAGCGGCCCGACGAAGGCCCAAGGCGCGAAGAAGCTTGAGCCGGGACGAGACGGCCGCTCTCCCGGGTCTCCGGCCGGCGTCTGGCGTCCCCCCCCCCCTCTGGACCGGGGGGGTTATCCCGGTCTGCCCAAGCAACTACCATCACTCCAAGCAGGGCCGTAAGCCAGCAATCTGCTACAGCACACTTTCCGGCGGCATCCCCCAAGATGGCTGCCGCACGCCTGCCACATGCACAACCTGCCAGTAAGATGGAGCCTGCTGCAGCGGCAGCCATCCAACGCCATCCGACTGCCACAGCAACCTGCCCCAGAGAAGTGCCGGCTGACCACATTGATCAGACCAAAGGGAAGCCTACAGCACATATATTAAGCTGAAAAAAGGAAACCTTATACCTGTGGAGGGCATCAGCATTCCACTGGGCCCACCTCAAACGCTCTGGAAACGACTCCAATGGCTGCACCTCCATCCTGGATTCCCTTCTGAGGCGCAAACAGCCTGCCAGCACAGGGTATGGACCACACAAACCCCAACTCGAATATGTTCCACTCGGGACTTTATCTGATCTCATCCACAGGACTGACCCAGTGACTATCCTAGCCCAACTTGCAAAACTAATTTTTATGTTTTGATTTCATGCACATAACTATCTATGTCTATTTAACCCTTGTAAAATGTGGTTAGCATAGCAGAATTGTTGGTTTGGATTAAGCTTACGTACCATATACCTAGCTTGAGATGAATATCTACTGTTTCCAGCTGCTTAAAACCATACTGTAATAATCATATATGACACATATAACCTACGTTCTATTCCAGCACCACAAGTGTCAGTACAAGCATAGACTCACATCATTTAAACCTATTACTCTTTACTAAACTTGTATTGTAATTGTCAATCTGCACCGATGCCAACAAGGATTAGTACTAGTCTGTTTAGGTAGCTACCGTTGAATATATCTGTATTACTCTTGACCCATAAAATTTATAAAATGTGCAGTTATCTCAAATGTCACACATGTATAACACTGTTCTATTAAGCCTGCTAATGCTGTCGTGGCACTGCATGCATGTATGTTACTCCTTGCACAAAAAAATAAAGAATTAAAAAAATATATATATATATTATTTTATAGTCCTATTATTTTAGATGTGGATGACAAGTTTACTTTAACAGTTGTGTTTTTTTTATTCGCTAAAAGAGCTTCACGCCATCATGTATATAGAACAATCTATACATTTAATCTGTCTCTTGTTATTTTCCATCCAAGTGCCCCTTTTTTGCAACCTAAAAATGTAAATTCCCCCATCAACTCCCAGTTTAGTAAAAAAAAAAAAAACTATAGATCCCCATACCACCTAATCTCAATGAAGTGGCCTGGGTGCAGTGTCTCTGTCCTTTTAACCCTGCAATGTAAATTATTGCATTTTTTTAATTTATTTTTGAAACTGCAATGTTTACATTGCAGGGTTAAGTCCACCTCTATGAAAGCCACTAAAGGCACTTCCACTGCACTGACTGAGTAAAAGTCGGTAACGTAATGTGGAAAGCCCCCGTAGGAAGTGGGGTGATGCTATTTGCTTAATAGACACAAGGGCACTATTGCAGGTTTGTATTCCTAACACTATAGAGTTCCTTTAATAACCTGGATTGCAACTGTGGTTCCGTTACAATAAATGGAACTGGAGTTTGTCTACATTTTGCAATTCACTTTACAGTTCTCTGTTTAGTGAAGGAAGCCCTATGTGTTGTCCCATTGTTGTGGCAAACAAGTTATTTTAATGAATAGATAGCTGTAAGACATCATGGCAAAGTGATTGAAATGGTGAAACTCAAACCTCATTGTGTTTTTAGTGGTAAATGTATCATTGGCCCTGCCATAACTTAACACAAAAACAGGAATTGGCCCACCAGCAAAAGCGCTGTCACTGGCTGGCCATTACGAAATGCCGATTGTAAATACCATTAGTATTTGATTCTGGCTGAACAAGTAGGGGGTAGTCTGACGAAACTAAAAAACAATGCTGAATTCCTAACAATACATTCCTAGCTAATTAAAGCTGTTTTTATTGTCTTTGAAAGAATCTCCATGAGATGACATGTTGCTACTTTGTAATTGATTTGAGAGGTAGAGTAATTAGCTGTTGCGCCAGTGGTCCTCAGAGAAAAATAAGTGCTTGTTAGGAGGTGAAAAAGGTTTAAGTATTTCAGACAATGCACGGAGAGTCCTTTGTAGTATAACAATCAGTACCTTTGGCCACTGTGGAAACACAAATAACAGAAGATACCAGTCATAAAGTGGGAGACTGGTAAGCACCCCCTTTCATTTTATCACAGAGTCAAGGCATATCCTAGGTTTTAGTAGACCTATGACATGACCTCTCCAAAGTTCACAGACAATATATTAAATGTAGTATATTTACCATCAATACCGAATAACCACCATTAGGCTGCTGTATCTGGATTTAATGGTTATTTAGTGTAGGGATAGTAGCTAGTCTTCATGTTGCTGCTAGCAAATGAAAATTAAACAAAATGAATGGAATCTACCAGTTTTATTTATAGAGATTAACATTCTACACAAAGATTTCACTTATGAATTCTTTGAGTGCCAAACGAGGGAGCATCGAAAATGTACCCGCCCCAGGGGGATAAGCTGTGCAACAATGATTGAGATAGGAGGCACAATAATAAGTTTCTATATGCCTGTATCAATAGACAGTAAAGTGAGTTTGATCAAATCAATAGGGTTTATTAACAAATGGGTGAATTATCTACTAATTTAAAGATTTCAAACATACCAGTGGTTATAATCTGCTATTTTAGGCATTTAGTAAAGCAAACTAGGCCGTGGATTCAACACAAAAATATGTGGGTGGGTTTGGGAGTTAACAAAATGTAATACGATTTTGTGTCTTAACATAGGAAGTATGAAACTGAAGTTTCTTGAGAAACATCAAATTGACATCCCTAATTGCAAAGGTGATGTTATAGCCCTAGGCTTGGCCACTTAGGATGGCTATCGGAATGTTTATACAGCATTTGTATTCTCAAAAAGGCACACAGACAGTAATAGTTTAAGGAGAAATAGTCTGTGTTACTTTTAACATTTCAAAAACCGTCGTACCGTTTGATTGTAAAATAGAAAAAGTCACATCCAGTCAGATTAAATGGGTGAATTTCATGAAACTGACATCTCAAGTATGACTGGTATTCTCAGATAAATGTACACCAGATTATATGGTTATTTTTCAAAATGCTGTTGACAGATTCACTTTGTAGATATGCTGAAACACTACTTACAAAATTCATATACTTTTTACTTTGTCGCTCTAGAGTAAGATGTGAGAAAGGGTAGGAGAATATCAATGACCCGCCAATCTGTTGCACATAAAAACATAGAATGTGACGGCAGATAAGAACCATTCAGCCCATCTACATATACCAATGAAAGTCCTACCAAGATTGCTTGCTGTTACCATTAGGCATAGTTGAAGCAATTGTTCCACCTTAGTAGGCCAGCGCCTAACTGTGTATCAATACTTACTTGAAAATGATTAGGATACCCCAGGAGGCTTCAAATCTCTGCAGGCATTTTTCACAAGGTTACACTTTGTTCCTTGTTTTGAAATTGAAGACTGTCTAACTGTTCCCTCATCTCTCTAGCCAAAACTACAAGGGGTAAATCCCTGCAGCCTTCCAATCCACCCCGAAAAAAATAAATAATTAAAGTGATTGATGGGACATTTCAAATGAGTGTGTTGTTTAATTAATGTCCAAGCTGTGATCCTAATAACAGAACTTTTATATATTCCTTTTTTTTTTTTTTTAAACACCAAATAGATTGCTGTATATTATGAATAAAAAAATTTAATGAGTGAATTCCTTCATCCAGTATCCTTTTAACACTCTTCTTAAATTGAAGATGTGTAGTCATCAATTGTTTATGCTTCTTGTATCATGCACTAAACCTCAGGAGCGTCTCTTCTATAAAACACAAGACTTAGAAGTCCATTATACTCTATCGTTATATTGCAATCGTAATCACATCAAACTGTTCTGATACTTTTCAGCAATACTTTTTGCTATTATCCATTCAGTGAAAAAGGGCCCTATAGCGTAAGTTAAACAATAAAACAATACAATAAAAACAAATACAATAACTTTATTGACACAATTACAGAACCATTTTAACAATATTGAATGCAAATGCCAGAGGGATTTGATAGATCACTGAAAATCTAACCAATACCCTACCCTGGAAATTAGCAAACAATTCGCATGAACAGAACAAACAATACAAACAAAACCTATACAAATGATTCCCCTTTAATCAATTAAAGCAAATTAAGTACAAATAGGCACTACCACAATGGTAGTAACATAACAAATACACATCTACACTATGCCCAAAATATATGCTGTAAACATAATTAGAGAAAAACACACATATGTTATTATTAAAGGATCACTACAGTGTCAGGAAAACAAACCCGTTTTCCTGACACTATGTCAGCCCTGGGGGACCCTCACCATCAGGGTCCCCCTCCCGTGGCGGTGAAGGGGTTAAAACCCATTCAGCAGCTTTCCTTGTTCCAGCGCTGGGCTTCCTCAGCGCTGGTGTGAAGGGTTACATGTGAAGGGTTAAAACTTGAGGGACCTGACACCCAGACCACTTCATTGAGCTGAAGTGGTCTGGGTGACTATAGTGTCCATTTAATGACAGTTTGAAACACAACTGGTTAAAGCTGCACACTTTACCTGTTATTATACTACTGCTGTCGTTAACTTTCAGACTGTAATGTAATTGAAAATCTAACGATATTGCCACTTTGTCATTAATCCAAGTTGGTCAGGTTTTCTATCTTCAGCAGAATGATAATCAGAAGATAAGTCTGCAATTATTGAGTTGGGGTCATGTTGTTTCTAGCAAAAGTTCAGAATATGTTGCCAATCAAATATCAGAGCTAGAATGGAATCAGGGCCTGCCAACGCTACTGTGTACATACTTAAATATATATCTAAATAGTTCCATATGTTTACATTTAAGTCATGGGATCCATCATGCAGATGTAGCTTATGTGATTTCATTTTCCAAGTAATGGGTACATGCACACACGCAACTATGATGATATAAGCAGACCTGAAGATATATTTTTGGCAGCTTGACTGACAGCTCTTGAGAGTTAGGAAGGTGGTCTGGGTTATAGCTCATAGATTTGTACAAATCACTGCTGTTATAAACCACTCACACAGCTGACAGCGAGGGTACTCTCTGTACCACAAACTTTTTAGAAATGCAAAGTTGTTATTGTGCTTAGAGTGACAATTTCAATGATGAATTAGGACAGACGTAAAGGAACACTTTAGTGTTAGGAATACAAAACTGTATTGCAAACAATAAAGAGACCTTCTGCCCCGCAGCCCCCACCTACCTTAAAAACCCTTTCAATCACTTACCTGATTCCTGCACAAATGTCCCTTGGCATTAAGTTGGGCTCCACCAATCATCAGCCAATGGGGGGAACCTAACACGCATGGGTGGCGAGCACCACACACACATTAGAAGGCGCTGGATGTCCCCCTGCAAAGAGTGAGGAAGTCCAGCGTTGTTTCATGAAGTCAAGGTCCAGGATACTACAGGAAGTACCTCTAGTGGCTGTCTGGTAGACAGTCAATAGAGGAAGTCTTTAAGACTGCAAAGTTTTACATTGCAGGTCTAAGGGGGTAGGGACACTGCAGCCAGACCTCTTCAACGAGATGAAGCGTTCTGGATGTCTATAGAGTCCCTTTAAGTGAGAGAGAGAAAGAAGTTATATTGCTTGGAATGTCCCTTTAAATAAAGTTACTTCATTATTATATTTCCCTTTTCATTAGCAAGCTATTAGACATCTGTATATCACCTGAAGTTGGAGGTAGTAAAATATAGCAGAAACATAGGAAAATCGTTTACTGCACCTTTAACTCACAAACTATACAGGTGTTTTAAACAGACCCCATGGGTTAAAAACACTTATAAACATGTTCAACAGTGATGCTTTCTGCAGATATGAGTGACTTCCACTCACTAATGAGTCACCCTCGATGTGTACCTGTACCTTGATTCCAAACAAAATTCCAAGCATTCTTCTTGCAGTGCAACACGTCAGCTGATAGCCCTGGGGTATAAAGGTGACAGCAGTATCTATCAAAGTTGCAATAACATGCTAACGCATTATAGCCTGGGGTGTGGCTGTGAGTACAAATAAAACAAATGCTACAATGTGTAACAAAACTAGCGCAATAGCACCACCTATTAGTCAATTGGCGAGATCTTTACAGTTTGTTTTACTATTTGCTGTTTTTTGCATGTACGTAACTGTGGCATAATAAAAAAAAATAAGCTTCTGTTTAGAATTTGTTGTCCCAAATGTGGAGTAAATCACCTCTAAACTTTACATTTAAAAAAAGAGTGGAATACTCCAATTACTATGGCATACCGATATATCTTGCATACATTTTGATTCATTCTCATTGTTTTTCTGCACCTAGAGGGGAGATTTATCAGAGTGTTCTTTTGTAGGGTTGGAGACAGCACCCATGGGAGCTAGACGCACACTGCTGCAGTTCCGCACTCTTTTGCCACAGTATAGTATAGCTGTTATCGACTCCAAATGGAGTGTCCTCTCTGCAGTTCAAAATTGGGAAGAAGTCGTAGAAACACCGGAAGTATCCCGGCTCAGTGTCCTGAGAAATCAGGGTTTTCCTGAGAAAATCTAATAGGCCTGGGCCTTCAAAGATAGCGCCCACAGAGGCCTAGGCTTCCCCACACTTTCGTCTGTTGATGATAGCCTGCCAGCTGACTTACCAGTCTTTCCTTAGGTAGACACTGATACCCAGCACCCTAAGGCAGTTAGAATTGTGGTAGATTCCTGCATTCATATCCCCAGTGCAAAATCCCCCCCAGAACGCTTCTTGAGATGTTCTGCTTAAATTTGTGTGGGACTCTGATCGGGTGGTCCTTATTGGGGCTGCCAAAGGCACACCCTCGGTGTTCTTTGATGGTTCCCCGCTCACTTTATAATATCAAGATGCACATTATCGCATGAAGGCAGTTGGTGAGCTACTCAGGGAGAACACTATTTCCTACAGGTGTGCCCCGTGTCGTCTTCAAGACACACCTATTATTATCGCACCTTTCTGAAGTGCTGGCTTTTCTCCAGGCATTAGGCCGTCCGGCGGAGTCTGTCCTAGCCACAAATCGCCCTTCCTGGACAGTTGATTTGATTTAACTTTTTGTGGCTGTGCCTCCAACTTGAGACAAGTGAATGCATTTTTATTTGCTGTTCTGATATAATGTGTTTGTTCTGCTATATCATCCTAGCTCCTCAAGCTGACGTTTCATGTACGTTACACTGCTTTTTCTCCGCCTCATGTCTTCCAAACATCCCTCCAAGCCCTTTGTGTAATGTCACTCTCCTTTGCTCATTAAGCTTGTGTATGGCGCCCTCTACCTATACGCTAAGTTTTTTAAGACATGCAGTCTACTTGCTGGAGGCTTTTCTGATGTTCTTATACACAAAATAGGGTCTGTCCTTCTCATGTTTTTATTTTTTTTACCTGTATACTGATGTCTCTAAATGCACATGATTATGGTTTTCAAAAAAGATATTAACATCAAACACCTTTATAGTGCCACCAGTGAGAATATGAATAAAAAGAACAATTACCCTATCTATTTAAAAAAAAAAATGTAGAGAACATAAGATTCCTCCAATTCTTTAATAGTTAAATAGTTAAACTGAAAACAGAGATAAATAGAATAGCACTGCTCAAAAATTTTGGTTGGATGCATACATGATTGCACTCACGGCAGAAAGGTGTATCTCCCATCAAAGGGTATACTACTTATTCCTTAAATCTTCTGTGTAGAATCTCTTATTGTGAATACATATGAAGGAAAACCACAAAACATAGCTCTTTAAAACATAGCTCCAAAAATCACTTTGAGGGGACGGGGCTAGCTGGCATCGTGTTCAGATGCATTCTCTGAGAGCTCAGAGGGCTACAGCTAATATTTGCTGCATATCGCCATAAAATCACTATTATTTCCTTCCTATCTGATCATGTGTCCATCCGACAGCAATGGGATAGATATCTCATAAGCTTCTACCTGAAAAGGGAGAGAAATTCCACGCTATCGGAGATCTACTCCACTCCCAGCAGAAAGTCAAGATGGTGAAACCGCACCACAGAACTAATGTAAGGAACCGAACTTGAATATTCCTGACTCCCGTGCCTAAGGAAAATATTAAAGGCCTATTGAGGGACATCAGCAAGCTATTTCAAACTGATTTAGCGGTAGTTTGTGAGTAGGTCCACACCGTAACAAGTTGAGCTGAAAGACAGGCAACATTGCAGAAATGTGAAAATCTGTGGAGTGGCTTACTCAGTGGACGGTGCTGAGCTGCCTCAATATGACCCATGCCTCTTCTTCAGATTGTTGCCTCCAAAACACGTGTTACTTTCTATGAAGATCTCAACCGGGCCACACAACCACACAGCCGGGCAATCCATAACTCAAAGCTTGCAGGCAGCAGGAATAAAGTACTGATGGAGCCTTTACCTTTCTTCACTCCCTAGGCCCAGCAGCCCACTCGATCGGCAAACATCCCAGCTCATCAATGGGACATTGATAACATTACCATTCAATCCGAGACAAACAAGGTTGATGGCGCATGAAACTCAGAAAGAATCCTTTTGGACTCACAGTCGTTGGCCATATTGGCGTGAATTGTTATTTTTACATGCCGCTAGTTTTGCGTATTATTAATTTATTCGTTTATATGCTTATTATACTTCTGGCTATATGTTTTTTTTTTCCACATATTTCTACCAATTCTGTTGCTACATAATTGCCCAGTGCCACCTCACGACAGGTGCTATTGATACCGGAGAAACTGACGGAAGCGAAGCACAGAGAGATGGACACAGGTTTCTTCAGGAAGGAAGAGATTCTTTATTGGATCACCGATCGGGACTCAGAGGGACTAGCGTCACCAAAATACCACAAGTTCTGAGCCCCGGACAATAGTGCAGGCTCCTTATATAGGCACATAACTCCTCCCATATTAAGCTCCACCCGCACATTCTCTTGACCAATCAATACAAATAAGAATTAACTTCCTGCTTGACCGCATGGCTTGTCCAGCACAATGGAGGAGGGGAATACTACATCCTGTATTCTTGCACATGCTCCGTACACTACTGATCGTATCTTGCCTCGTGCAACCAACTGATCGATACGTCAGCATATGCACGTACACATGCCACGTGGTAATCTCGGCCTACTAAATTTATTTTTACCGAGATTCCACCACATTCCCCCCTTTGATGCCTCTTGATATTTCACAATTACTTGAGGCATCACTTAACCTTAGTTTGCATACACCGCAAGTTACCTTGAACCAGACCAGACTTATCTTATGATGTGAATCTTCAACACTCATCTTCCTGCATTGGTTCTCCCTGATCTAGAGCCTTATACTTATAAATCGCCATTATCTGTGCAGCAGCCTTCCTCTCTGCTATATTTTCTATCAGGCTTTGCACAGACCTAACTACTAAGGGTATAAGACACGGCAGGAGTAGACACAACATTAAAATCAGTAGGACTCCACCTACCACTGCCTTAAGCCCTCCAAACCACTCATACCAGCTACCAAACCAACTACTTGGATTATACCCTTTCCATACCTGAGTAGGCACATGCGCTAGTTTAACCATATGGCTAGTAAGCTCAGCTATTGCTTGCCCTTCGTCATCTATTTGAAGACAGCAATTGCTCAGGTTAAACTTCCCACATACACCTCCCTCTACTGCCAAAAGGTAATCCAAGGCTAATCTATTTTGGTAGACTGCTGTCCTCATTCTGGTATTATGCTTCGCTAGAAGATTGAGCGCTTGTGATGTTTCGTTAGTAATAATCTCAACCGCCGCCTGTAATCTTATAATACGGTTGAGCATATAAATAGGGGTTCTATAACCAAAGGTACCATCCTCTGCCCACGTGGCTGGCCCATAATAATCTATGATACGCTGGGGAGGCCATTCATCATCTTCCCAGGCGCCTATCTCTATGGGTCCCCTTTTCTTCCTATGATTCACATCATACACTTTAACACCTAAAGTCTCACCTGTTTCAATCGGTAACAAGAAGAAGGATGGTTTGAGCATACCCAACACACATGCCCCTTCCCAGTCCTGTGGCAACTCCGAATAGGCTTTCTTACCACAGATCCAGTACAAATTTGCTGGGGCTCTCCAGGTAGATGTGATGGATAAATCAAACCACACATCCTTTAAATTGGCGTATCTAGCAAACGGGTTAGATGGTTCTGAGACATTTGAAGCCGACCACCAAGTTGTATTCTTTGTATCATCATCATAAGCTTTTTGCCCTAGACAAGTTAATTCTCCTACAGAAGTATTATACATTATTCCTTTCCTTGCTATGCAAACATAACCTATGATGGAGGTCTTTAATCTCCACTCAGATTTACCTCTAACACTCATATGATAATCGGCTTGTGTAGATATTAGTTGGTCAACTGCCTCAGAACCGGACATCACCTCCTTTGCTTCCCAAGGCCATTGGTCTCCCATGTTAGTACCTCCACACACATAGCAGTTGGTAACATTAAGACTACCGGCAATACTTTCGGCTAAATCAATAAACAGGTTTTTAGCATTATGGGGGATCTTATTATCTATACTCATCTCTTCATAAAAGGAATGGTATACTTGATGAGTTTGGGAGGATACCGTATCAGTCTCTATCCCTATAAACAATACTGTCCCAGGATCTAAACCCGTCCCGTATATCTGAAACCCAAATAAATTGCCATATTTGTCTAAAAACTTATCGGGGTTATTTATAAGTATATGGATGGGATTACATTCCATAGACTTACAATATGGGTTGGTAGGCAACTTAGTCACTATCATGTCTTTGTCTACTGTCTGTCCCCAAGTCGCCCACCCCACACAAGACCAATATGGGCAAAAGTTATAGTCTTTATTTGGGCATCTAGGACTCACATATTTATTTTTACTACTGGGACAAATATATTTATCATTAGACCCATACGTCCTCTCCCATCTAAGATCCCCACATACATTCCACGGCTTTCTACCACTCGATATCGCTTTACACGCATCAAATAGCAGAACACCCGAAGAATGTACGGATTCTAACACCGTTTTATTAATTAGGGTCCCCTGAGGATCTCCATTCCTGAGAGTCAACCAAACTGTACGGGGTTTATACTCCGGACTGAAGCACTTAGGTTCTCCTACTCCTAAATGGCACACACTATAGTCTATATTTAGGTATCTACATCTCGATACATCTCCTTTACACTCGTATTGTGAATGCCAAATTAGGGTTTGGGAAATATGGTTACCTGTTCTTGTAGTCTTAATGCACACCTCACAGCTAGGAGTGTCGGTACCTCTACCTTCCTGAATATAAAAACACACATAAATAAACACTATCATCAACACATCTTTCGCCGTCATCCTCAGTCTTCGTCCGTGCGAAGGCACCTCAGCTTCCAGGATGTAAGGGCTGCAGGGAATGGAGTTCTGCTCGTCTTCACAGGAGTCCCTTCGAGACTTTCCCTGGCTTATAAACTATATGTCGGTGAGCGGACAGGCTTTATTATGGCCGTCTAAAAACACTCACTTCACCAAATCCCTGTAACAATAAAATTTGTAATCCACAATAGTTCCTCGTTACTCCGACTGAGTAGTGCGTTTTAACCGGATCTTGCAGGGATTCTCTGGATCTGCTGTAACTTGCCAAGAATCGACTGCTGCTGGTTTAACCCTGGAGTGATGTATCCACGGAGTCACTTCAGCTACTTTTATCGCTGTAGGGGTAGACAAAAGAACAACATAAGGACCTCTCCACTTGGGCCCTAACGGTACATTATTCCACTCTTTAATCCACACTTGATCTCCTGGATGATAACTATGAACAGGGGGATAAATATTCACAGGTAATCTATCTTGTACCCATTTCTGTACCTCCTCCATAGTCTTACCCAACTCTACAACCTGCTGCCGGGTAATTCCTTCTCCCAACTGACTCAAGTCCCCCCTTAAGTTACCAAGTACGGGAGGTGGTCGCCCATACATGATTTCAAAAGGAGAGAGGCCCATCCTTCTGGTAGGGGTACTGCGGATTCGCAATAAAGCTATGGGTAAGAGAACGTTCCACTTAAGTTGGGTTTCCTGACACATTTTAGCCAACTGATTCTTAATAGTTCTATTCATTCTCTCTACCTTACCAGAACTCTGGGGTCTATATGCTGTATGAAGCCTCCACTTTATACCAAGCATATGAGTCAGTTGTTGTAGGCACTGATGAACAAAAGCTGGACCATTGTCCGATCCTATAGAACAGGGTAGTCCATATCGGGGTATTATTTCTCGTAGCAGGAATCTCACAACTTCTCCTGCTTTTTCTGTACGAGTAGGACATGCTTCTACCCAGCCTGAATAGGTGCACACAATTACCAGCAGGTAACGATGTCCACCCGATTTAGGCATCACTGTAAAGTCAATTTGTAAATCGGACATGGGGAGTCCCCCCATAAACTGGACTCCTGGTGGCTTTACTGGTCCTTGTCTTGCATTATTTTTAGCACACGTTACACATCTTCGTACAATGGCCTGAGTCAAGTTGGACAATCTTGGTATGTAGAAATGTTTTCTGAGAGATTCTTCAGTGCTGTCTCTCCCAGAATGTGTCCCGTTGTGATAATTTTGGACAATTTCTACCGCTAGTGATGCTGGTATGACTATTCTTCCATCTTCTAGCTGATACCACTTGTTCTCCAAATACTTTCCTGGTTCAGTCTTTAACCACTCCTCTTCTTGAGCTGTATAAACTGGAGTCCATTGGGACAGTGGAGTTGGTATAAGAGCAGCTATATGCCCCACATACTCCTGTCTTCC
Source organism: Pelobates fuscus (assembly GCF_036172605.1). Lineage (NCBI taxonomy): Eukaryota > Metazoa > Chordata > Amphibia > Anura > Pelobatidae > Pelobates > Pelobates fuscus. Next base: position 86,021,238 of record NC_086317.1, on the reverse strand, counting down.
TGATTCAGCAGCACGCTTAGCTGCACTATCTGCCATCCGATTTCCCTTGGTTACATCACCATCTCCTCTCAGATGCGCTCGACAATGTATGATACCGACTTCTTTCGGCTCCCACACTGCTTCCAATAGTTGTAGGATTTCAGCTGCGTATTTAATTTCTTTTCCTTCTGAATTCAGTAGTCCTCTTTCTTTATACAAAGCTCCGTGGGCATGAGTGGTTAAAAACGCATATTTGGAGTCCGTGTAGATGTTCACTCTTAAACCTTCAGCCAATTGTAACGCTCGTGTCAGTGCTATCAATTCTGCCTTTTGTGCTGATGTTCCTTTCGCCAGTGGCCGAGCTTCTATCACCTTGTCTATTGTTGTCACTGCATATCCTGCATAGCGGATCCCTTCTTTCACATAACTACTGCCGTCGGTATAATATTGAACATCGGGGTTCTGGATGGGAAAATCACGAAGATCTGGTCTACTTGAGAATACTTCATCCATTACTTCCAAACAATCATGTTGACTTTCAGTAGGTTGTGGCAAAAGGGTAGCTGGATTTAAGGTGTTTACAGTCTCTAAATGCACTCTGGGGTTTTCACACGACATTGCTTGATACTTGGTCATACGGCTGTTACTAAACCAATGATTTCCTTTGTAATCCAACAACGTCTGTACTGCATGTGGGACTCGTACATAAAGTTCTTGACCCAGAGTGAGTTTGTCAGCTTCAGCTACTAGCAGGGCGGCTGCAGCTACGGCTCTTAGACAAGGTGGAAGTCCGCTGGCCACTGCATCCAATTGCTTAGACATGTAGGCAACAGGTCTTTGCCATGATCCCAAGTACTGTGTCAATACTCCCACAGCCATTCTTCTTTGCTCATGTACATACAGGTAGAATGGTCGTGTGTGATCAGGTAGACCTAATGCTGGGGCACTCATCAAAGCCTTCTTCACATCTTCAAATGCCGTTTGCTGTTCTTGGGTCCATAAGAAGGGGTCGTGCTCTGTACCTTTGATAGCTGCGTACAGAGGTTTTGCCAGTATCGCATAGCTGGGAATCCATATCCTACAGAAGCCTGCTGCCCCCAAGAATTCTCGCACTTGTCTTCTATTCTTGGGTATCGGTATTTGGCACACAGCTTCTTTTCTCTCTGGCCCCATAATTCTTTGACCTTCAGAGATATGGAATCCCAGATATTTGACGGTTGGCAAACACAACTGAGCCTTCTTTCTAGACACCTTGTATCCTGCCTTCCAGAGAATGTGTAGTAGATCGTGCGTTGCTCGCTGACAGATTTCTTTTGTAACTGCTGCTATCAACAAGTCATCTACATATTGTAACAATACACACTCTCCTGGGATGGACTCGAAATCCAGTAGATCTTGACTTAGGGCTGAACCAAATAGGGTGGGTGAATTTTTAAACCCTTGGGGCAGTCTTGTCCAAGTCATTTGGCGTTTTGAGCCCGTTACAGCGTTCTCCCATTGGAAAGCGAAAATACATTGACTTTCTGCGGCAATTCGGAGGCAAAAGAAGGCATCTTTGAGGTCTAAGACTGTAAAGTAAGTAGCCCCGCCCGGAATTAAAGCAAGCAGGTTATATGGATTGGGTACAACTGGATGTATACTAACAACCGCATCATTGACTGCTCTCAAGTCCTGCACAGGTCGATACTCATCTGTACCGGGCTTTTGAACAGGCAGCAATGGGGTGTTCCAGGGGGAAGTACAGAATTTTAGGATACCATACCGTATGAACTTATCCAGATAGGATTGGATGTTCTTCTTAGCCTTCTGCGGGATGTGGTATTGTCTTAGGCTCACTGGATAAACCCCAAGTTTTAGTTCAATTTTTATAGGTGGAATATTGCGGGCCAGTCCTGGTGGGTTGTTCTCTGCCCAAACTCCTGGTATGTTGAATAATGTCTCATCACTCCTAGGGTTTTGGCTAGTCAACGCTGTATAAAGTCGCCACTCTTCTTCCTTTGGTACAGATAATGTCATGATACCTGAAGGTCCATTAAACTTTAAGGATGTTGTTCCATTTGGTAGGAACGTAATCTGCGCTTGTAATTTTGATAGCATATCACGTCCCAGCAATTGGACTGGACATTCAGGCATATAAAGGAATTGATGTTTTACTACGTGGCCTCCCAATGTACAGAGTCGACTTTTAAGAACCGGTTTTTCAGCACTTCTTCCAGTTGCTCCTATTACAGTAATAGTCCTTCCAGATGGAGGAGCAACTAGATTAGTCACCACTGAATGTTCAGCACCAGTGTCGATCATGAACGCACTCCTTTTTCCCCCTATTGATACATCGACCATAGGCTCCGCTCGACCAAGGGGGATGGAGCCCGGTCGGTATCAATAGTCCTCCATGACCGTGTCAGCCAATCCTACAAAGTCCCTGCCTTCTCTATCGCGGGACCTTTGCGCTGCTGGGATATATCTATCTTCCCTAACACTTCCTCTGTTCCCATTGCTCCCTCTATTACCATTACTCCCTCCGGGGCCTCCTCTACCTCTCGCTCTGCCTCTAAAGTTTCCATAACCTGTCCTAGGTCTGTCTCTCTCACACTGTTCTCTTCGAGGACACTCATTTCTCCAATGCCCTTCTTCCCTACAGTATGCGCACTGATTTCTACTTAGAGGTTCCTCATTCCATCTACTATCGCCTCTATCTGGGCCCCGTCTATCTACGCCTGCGATCGCTACCGCTAGCATGTCTGCCTTTCTACGCATCTTGCGCTCTTCCTCTTTCTTACTTTCTGTTTCCCTATTCATGTATACCTTATTCGCTACCTCCATTAGTTGGGTGATGGACATACCTGCAAACCCTTCTAACTTTTGTAGCTTGCGCTTAATATCTCCATAAGCTTGGCTGACAAAGGCGGAGTTCACCATTCGGGAATTGTCTGCGTCTTCCGGATTAAAGGGGGTATACAAGCGGTATGCCTCCAATAATCGGTCATAAAAGACACTGGGCGCTTCATCACTTTTCTGAATCACCTCAACTGTCTTCGACATGTTAATGGCTTTCTTTCCTCCGTCTTTCATGCCAGCAATTATAGCGTCTCTATAGGCTCTGAGTTGAACCATATCAGCACCATTTACATTCCAATCGGGATCGGTGTTGGGATAATGTGTTGCGGCCCATGCTGATGGATTGGCTTGGTTTAAAGTACGGGCTTTATCCTCTAGTGCTTTAATGGCCGCTTGATTAATTCTTGTCCTTTCCTCATTGTTGAATAAAGTCATTAATAACTGCTGGCAATCAGCCCATGTCGGGTTATGTGTCTGTACTATTGAGGTGAACAGATCAGTCATAGCTTGTGGTTTCTCAGTATACGAGGAATTGTGGGTCTTCCAATTTAAGAGATCGGTTGTCGTGAATGGGACATATACAAAGACTGGCTCAGCATGTGCCATTTGGCCTGCGGCATCGATATAGGCTGGCACAGGATTCAGACGAAGAGGCATCTGATAGTGTTTTAATTGTTGGGCACCGGTCAACTGTCGGGTCTGTATGGGGCTACGTGGAGGGGCGTCAGTCATAGGTTCCAGTCGGGGAGAAATAGGGTATGGGGATGTGGGAGCTTGGTTTTGGGAAAAGGTTGTAAATAAAACACTTCGAGCCGAGCTAGATGAAGCTTGACCGGAAGTCTGAAGTGGCGCTAAATCAGGATATTCGGGTTTTATGGGGGTTGGTTCTGATTCCGGAAGGGGAGATTTAGTACGAGGGGGGGTGGATCCTGTACTGGAGGAGGAACCGGAAGTGGATGAGGGTAATGAGGGGAGGGTTGCAGGACTTCCTGCATTTGCGTCACTTCCTCTTAACGGAAAGTAAGGGGGCGGCAAAGGGATCTCGGACTCAGGGGGCGTGTCCAAAATGGGCCTAACACCAGTCCTAGTGGACAAACAAGTCCTAGCTACCATGAGGCGACACTGCTCCTCGTGGCATGTCTGGAGCCATTTTGGCGAGTCATTTACGGCCTGTCTCCAACAATCAATATAAGGAAACTGGCCGTAAAGTTCAGGCCTACCCGATACAGCCACGTGTAAGCGCAGTACCAGAGTTGGATCCAAACTGCCACGTGGCGGCCATGCCGCAACCAAAGTAGGCCACTCCCTAGTACACAAAGTGACCAAACGTACAGGAGACATTTTAACCCCAAAATCACAAGTTTTGAATCCCTTTTTAAAATTCTTCACCATACAACCTAAGGGATCCGGAATCGTTGACTGCGACGCACCCATACTTAACAATGGAACGTCGTCGACAACGAATACTATACACGCGTACTATTCAACAGTCACACCCGTTTCCTCTGGCAACAGCACCACGTGGTACAGTTACCAAGTGAAACGTATACAATAACACAATAAACACTCAGGGAATTCCCGTACACACACAGCTGTTACACCAGTCACTAGATAATCAATATTATGCCCTTTGGCGTAACTATACAGTCACCCACGCTATAATTCTCTATATACGAATTACCCGTCTATAACACACCCCAGTAACATCGTCTTTTACAAATAGCGGTTACAGTACGGTTAGCATAGGTCAAAGCACAAGTTAAGGTCACAATACAATTATTAGTGGTTATGGTGTTAAACATGCAATGGACGACAATGATTAGTACTTATATACAGTGTCAGTAAATATACAGGGTTATGGTACCGTGCACTATAATACAGCAACACACTATTAACACTCTCGCTAGACGGCTGAGCTCGCGCTATCTAACAAGATATACACTTTACTAAACAATCGTTAACACATTTACAATTCCCAACTAAACTATTGGCCAGTACCTTGATGGACTACCTAAAAACAATCTACATACGTTTTGGTTAGCAACACTGCCCAAGCACCACATATAGCGAGCTAGAGGACCGAATTTACACAGACGCCTCTTAGTCGATAACTATCAAAAGTCTAGTGGGTTCCAAATTTACACGCTTTCCCACTTAGCCCAGATAGGATGAGAGCTAGCGAACCGAATTTACACAGACGCCGCTTAGTCTCCCGGTCCCTCCGACCTAGCGAACAAAATATACACCCTAGAACGCTAGTCTAGACAAGACACCGGTGTCCGGCTAGGGCTATTTACACCAGAGCCCCGCCTGACTAACAAAATCAAACGGTCTGACTAAAGAGCGTTCGATCGAGCGGTGCGCCTTCGCTCATTCCCTCCGACAGAGGGGGCAGATACACAGATTTAAACCCCTTTGGGCCTACCGCACAATCGGTATACCCCTAGTGGGTTCTGCCGTCTAAAACAGCAGTTGTCTTACCTCCTCGTTCCTGAACCTGAGTTCACACTCATCGACGGGGACACCCCAGCACTTCTCACGTAGAGGCCGATGATCTCCTGGACAACAGACCAGTGGCGCCGAGACGAAAGGAGGTCCACGCAGAAGTTCAGGGGTGCAGCCGTAGAGAACGTGGGCAAAGATAGACCGTCTCACGCCTCTGCCTCTCAGCTACCGTTGAACGATGAGCTTCCCGGCCAATGCACCAAATGATACCGGAGAAACTGACGGAAGCGAAGCACAGAGAGATGGACACAGGTTTCTTCAGGAAGGAAGAGATTCTTTATTGGATCACCGATCGGGACTCAGAGGGACTAGCGTCACCAAAATACCACAAGTTCTGAGCCCCGGACAATAGTGCAGGCTCCTTATATAGGCACATAACTCCTCCCATATTAAGCTCCACCCACACATTCTCTTGACCAATCAATACAAATAAGAATTAACTTCCTGCTTGACCGCATGGCTTGTCCAGCACAATGGAGGAGGGGAATACTACATCCTGTATTCTTGCACATGCTCCGTACACTACTGATCGTATCTTGCCTCGTGCAACCAACTGATCGATACGTCAGCATATGCACGTACACATGCCACGTGGTAATCTCGGCCTACTAAATTTATTTTTACCGAGATTCCACCACACTATGGCTTTTAGGTGATTTGATATAATAATTCCCCACTCCGTACACGCAAGTGAAATGGGTTATCTCGATATATATGTTGCCTTATTAACAACCTTTTTATATCTTTGCTGTCCCACAACCTAGATAGATAACTTAGCTACATACCATTAATAAGATCACCTCAGGTAGCACTGCCTAATGATTGCTTATTCATATAACTTTATTTGTAAAAATATACATATTCATGCTTATATCACTGAGAATTCTTAATCTCATTCTTTTGTTGATATGTGCTCGCATGCTATGTTGCTATTTGTGTGCAATTACCTCAATAAAAGATGGTTGACAAAAAAAAAACTTAATCAGTTTAATAAAAAATGCATTTGCAAATTATGAAAGTTACAATCACCTATCACCATCAAGAAGGTACAAATGTACTGTTTTTACTGAAGACCACTACAGCAAAGAAACCGATTAGTAGTAGGAGATAATACAAGCCACTGACAGCAAAGCCACCTCCTCTTATTTTGCTGCTCCTGCATTAACACGTGATTGGATTACTAGCTCTGCCCCTAAAGGTGTGTACCTGTCCAGAATGGGGGCGGGTCTGCCTAAATTAATGGCAGGCCAGCCCCCTAGTGCCGGGACGGTTGGGAGGCATGTTATACTGTATTGTTGTGTTTTTTTAAAATTTGACATTTTCATACTGTCATCTAATTTTTATTTAGTGCCATTTGCCCTTGTTACCCTCATTTTTACTGTCTTTCCAGCTCTTTTCTTGATTCCTCTATATATGGCAGGAGGGGGTGCAGGATTGTGATCTTTAGCCTCAGGTCAGTATATCTCTTGGTCTCTTTGTTGGGTTTTATATGGATATATCTATATGCACCATAGGAGTGCGCAGCCTATTGCATTAGGGTGTGCACCCTAAAGCACAAACACACGCCGCATGTATATGTATATATATATATATATATATATATATATATACACACATATATACATACACTGCTGTGTGTGTGTGTGTGTGTGCTGTTAGTGTGCTGTGTGAGGGTGGTGTGTGTAAGGGTGCTGCTGTGTGTGTGTATGTGTGAGGGTGCTGGTAGTGTGCTATGTGGGTGAGGGTGTTTGTGTGTGTGTGTGTGTGTGTGTGAGGGTGCTGTTTGTGTGTGTGTGTTAGGGTCCTGTTAGTGTGCTGTGTGAGGGTGCTGTTTGTGTGATGTGTGTGTGAGGGTGCTGTTTGTGTGATGTGTGTGGGTGTCATGTATTTCTGAGGGTGCTGTTTGTGTGTGTGTGTTTGCCAGGGTGTTGTTAGTGTGCTGTGTGTGAGGGTGTTGTGTGTTTGTAAAGGTGCTGTGTGTGTTTGTGAGGGTGCGGTTAGTGTACTGTGTGTGTGAGGGTGCTGTATGTGTACTGTATGTGTGTGGGTGCTGTTTGGGTGCTGTGTGTGTGAGGGTGCTGTGTGTGTGCTGTTTGTGTGAGAGTGCTGTATGTCTGTAGGTACTTTTTGTGTGTGGGTGCTGTATGTGTGTGTGTATGCTGTATGTTTGGACAGATTGTGGAGGTGGGGGCAGATTAGTAAATATCCCCCCTCCCTTCTTACCTTATGTAGGGAGGGGGGATCCTTGCTGCCATGTGCCATCCCTGGTGGTCCAGTGGAGAGTGAACTCTAGCCTGCGCGGCTAGAGTTAACTCCCGTGAGATCTGAGCGTTGCCACGGCAACGCTCAGATCTCGCCAGAGGAACCTGGCGGAGCTGCTGTCTAGAGCTCCCCGGGTCCTCTCCTGCCTCCCTTCATGCTGCTGTGGGCCGGTGAGGTAGATCTTTGATCTCCCCGCCGGCCCATGGAGGCTTAGAGGAGAGCCGACACTCAGCGCCGGTTCTGCGTGAGCCGACAGGGGAGAATAAAGTCCTGGGGAATAAAGTGTGGGAACCAAGATTCCCACCCCCCAAAAAAAATAATATACACTCCAGTGTGTGTATGTATATGTGTGTGTGTGTGTATATATATATATATATATATATATATATATATATACACACTGACACGCATACTCAAACACACACACATACACTCACAGACACACACACACACTCATACATTCATAGACACACACATTCACAGACACACTCATACATTCACAGACACACATATTCACATACACTGACACACATACACATTCACAGACACACATTCACAGATACACATACACACATACACTCACACACACACATTCACAGACACACACACACACACACACACATTCACAGACACACACACACACACATTCACATACACACACACAGACACACACACATACACAGTCAAAGACACACACACACACAAACAGACACACGCACAAACAGACACACACACACACACAAACACAGTCACAGACACACACACACAGTCACAGACACACACACACATTCACACACACACAAATTATTATTTTTTTAATAAAAAAAATGTCCACCCTGCCTACCTACCTGGAGTGCTGGCGTGGACTTGTCCCTGGGGTCCAGTGGGTCGGTCGGCTCTCTCAATATCAGCTGCGGCGAGGGAGCGGTGAGCTTTCTGCTCCCTCTCGCCGCGCGGGCTGTCTGCTGTAGCTGGGAGCCGGAATATGATGTCATATTCCGGCTCCCAGCATCAGCAAACAGCGCGTGGCGAGAGGGAGCAGAAAGCTCACAGCTCCCTCGCCGCGGCTGATATTGAGAGAGCCGACGGGGGGGTCCATAACCTCTTGCCCCCCCCCCCTCCCATCCATGACAGGGGGGACATGGGGGAGGAAGGGGGGCGCTGAGTGCCTGCAGGAACGGCGTTCCTGCACAAAAAAAGTGCAGGAACTCCGTTCCTGCAGGACTCAATCCATAGGCGTGCCGCGGGGATTAGGGTGTGCCTATGATATGCACTTTAAAGGAGCACTATAGTGCCAGGAAAACAAACTGCCCCCCACCCTCAGGGTCCCACTCTCGCCGGGCTGAAGGAGTTAATCACTTACCTTTCTCCAGCACCGGGCTCCCTCGGCATTGGGGAAATCTCCTCCCTCTTCCGACGTCAGCACTGAATGCGCATACGCGCAATCAGTCCATAGGAAAGCATTTCTCAATGCTTTCCTATGGACGTCAGCGTCTTCTCACTGTGATTCTCACAGTAAGAAGTGCGGAAGCGCCTCTAGCGGCTGTCAATGAGACAGCCACTAGAGGCTGGATTAACCCTAATGTAAACATAGCAGTTTCTCTGAACCCTAGATAGAGCTGAAGTGGTCTGGGTGCCTATAGTGGTCCTTTAACTTGTTATAATTACTTGGCATGCAGTTTCTGTTTATGTATTGTGACAAACCACCTATTTTCCAAGTAGGATTTTGTCATGGGTCTCATGGTAACCACAGCCTTCTAAGGTAATAAAAGTCTATGACACATCCAGCTCAGTTTTCCAGATTTATTTGGTGAAAATAAACAGTTGCTTTAACCCCTTCAGCACTTTTGTGGTGTTTGTGTTTAGCTGTAATTGTCCTCTCTCTCATTTGCTGTTCCCATACAAATCATATGTAGTTTTTTTCAGGACAAACAGGCTTTCTTTACATACCATAATTTGTATAATCTCATGTAATTTAATTAAAATAAAATACAAAAATGTGATTAAAAATTGAAAATAAATACATGTTTTTTGACTTTTATTTGAAAAATCTTTTACTCATCTACAAAAGCTTTTGGAAAAACTGCTAAATAGATTCAAAATTTTATCCTGAGTTTAAAAATACCCAGTGCTTTTTTTTTGCAAGTTATAGGGCTATAAGTACAAGTAGGATATTGCGGTTTCAAAACATACATTTTAAAAATGTATCAATAGTGACATTGTAACACTATTATCTGTCATAAATCCCTGGAAAACACCCCACATGTATATATATATTTTTTTAAAGTAGACAACCCAGGGTATTCATCTAAGGATATTTTGACACTTTCTATGCAGCCATTTTACCACCAGTCTTTGCCAACCTTTGCATAGGTAGTTTATTTTTTTACATTTTTTTCACATACATTGCAATTCAGGTATAAATTCACAAATCCTGTTATGTGTTGCTGCCAAAAAACACACTAATGTATGTTCAACAACATCTCCCGAGTACAGTGATACCACCCATGCATAGGCTTGTCAGGTTGTTAGGGGGCTAAAAGGCCACATCTGTGCGCATATCTGTTTTCCAACCTGGAATTTTGACATGTAGTCAACCTGCGCACTTGTCCTATTTGTAAGGCCGGCCAATGTATTTTACCCTCATCAAACCATATATTTTTGGAAAGTAGTAGGGTATTTTAAATGGTGGTACACCCCCCCGTGAGGACATCCCCCGTCTCAAACCTTTTAGGGCCTGGCGTACTATGAACGCTTTGGTAGCGTCTTCCCAACCCCGCAACTTGAACAGGAAACTGAGCCCTGCAAAGCGCGCAGAAATAGCAGAGGGGGACAACCCCGCCGCCTCCCACGCCCCAAGGAGATGAACCAGACCTTGCTGGCGAGCGGGCGAGTCCCGGAACCCAGGGCCAGATTAAGAGCCCAGTGGGCCTGGTGCTGACAATTATGATGGGCCTAATTACAGGATCATATCGACCAAAAACAGTAAAACACTCCCAAGCGTCATGTATCTGATGGAGATGGTGCTGGAGAGAAAGAAAACAGCAGCTATAAGAAAACACATACCCTAGGCTAATCTCTCACTAATTTATGTTTTCATCTTTCAAGCAAATCCATAACCCCTAACAGCAGTGTCCAGTCAAGCAGGAAGTCAATGGGCACGGTAAAAGGGTGTGCCACTGACACAAATCACGTAACCTGCCAAAAGGGGCGAACATGCCCAAAAAGAGGACATGTCTGCCCAAAGAATTAGGCCAGCCTGGCATGAATGCATGTCAGGCTGCCTGACAATCATGCAGCTGGCCAACTAAGGGCATACTCTGCAGACAGCACCCAAGCTTGGCATAAATGCATCTAATGATGCGCTCGCTCAACGCTTTCTAGAGACTGTCCCCTAGCACTCGCTGGTCCACTTGTCTCCTTACCTTCTTACTAGCAGGTAGAAGCTCCTGGTATATAGTCTGGGACAGAGAAAAGCTGTATGTAGTGAAAGGGAACATGCCACAGTGTTAGAGAGACCAACGTCTGCATTACCTTAAAGGATCACTATAGGGTCAGGAACACAAACATGAATTCATGACCCTATAGTGTTAACACCACCATCTGGCCCCCCTGAGCCCCTCATGCCTCAATTAATATAGCAAAATCTTACTGTATTCAAGCCTGAAGCTGTAACTCTGCATGCTGTTAGACTCAGAAAAACAAGCAGTCTGCTGACATCATTAGAAGTGGTGGCCTGATCCAATCACAGTGCTTCACCATAGGATTGTCTGAGACTGACAAAGAGGCAGATCCGGGGCAGAGCCAGCATGATTCAAACACAGCCCTGGCCAATCAGTATCTTCTCATAGAGATTAATTGAATCAATGAATCTCTATGAGGAAAGTTCAGTGTCTGCATGCAGAGGGAGGAGATACTGAATGTTTGGATACAGTTTAGGGAGCCATGACCCAGGAAGGATCTCTAACAGCCATCTAAGGAGTGGCCAGTGAAGTTATCACTAGGCTGTAATGTAAACACTGCATTTTCTCTAAAAAGACTGTTTACAGCAAAAAGCCTGACGGTAATGATTCTACTCAACAGAACAAATTCAATAAATTATAGTTGTTCTGGTGACTATAGTGTCCCTTTAACTATATTCATTGTCAGCCAGTCCACACAAGTTTTGTTCCCATGCATCCCTCTTAAGTTTCCATACTTAAGTAAGAGTATGTGAAAAGTAGTTAGGGTTGCCATCTTTCTTGGAAAAACATACCGGCCTTGCTAATTTGCATAATTAAATATGTATGGGTGACATCACATGATGTAAATCACAAGGAGTGACATAAGAGAAAATGCTGTAAAATCACCAAAAAAACTACTTAGTTTGATTCTGCTGTTTAGATGGATACCTCCCAGTGCCCCTATGTCTCCCAGTGCCCCCATGTGTCGATTACTCCAGGTCTCAGTGTTCCTATGTATCAGTGTCTCAGTGCCCCATGTCTCCCAGTGTCCCTAGTGTCGTGTCCCCAGGTCTCCCAGTGATCCTATGTATCACAGTGTCTCAATGCCCCATGTCTCCCTGTGTCCCCATGTATCCCAGGGTCCCCATGTCACTAGGACACTAGGAAGACGGGGAGACCTGGGGACACGGGGGGACCAAGGGACACGGAGACACCAGTGACACTGGGAGACTAGGGGACTCTGGCTGGGACACATGGGGACACTGGGAAAATAGGGGATACTTGAAGACATGGGGACACAGACACCAGGGACACAGACACTAGAGACACTGGCTGGGGGACATGGGGACATTGAGACATGGGGGCACTGGGAGACATGGGGACACTGAGACACCAGGGCCAAAGACACTAGGGACACTAGCTTGGAGACATGGGGACATTGAGACACTTGAGGCACTGGGAGACATGGAGGCACTAGGAGACATGGGGACAGTGAGACACTGGCAGACTGGGGGCACTGGGAGACTAGGGGTCACTGAGACGCCAGGGACACTGGCTGGGAGACATGGGGACACTGAGAGACATGGGGACTCTGTGTCCCCATGTGTCTCTGTGTCATAATGTCTCCCAATGTCCCTTAGTGTCTCAGTGTATGTCTCCTTGCAGCCTTTCCCCCCATCCCTTACTTCCCTGAGCTGTAGGCTGTCTCTGCAGGGTGGGAGCTGCTGTCTGGACTCTCTGTAGCTGCTCCCCTGCGGATCAGTGATTAGAGATAGGCAGGGAGGGATATGCTGGAACTTCCTATCCCTGCCTCTCTCCATAAACAGCGACCCCTACTGGCCAGTGCTGGTTTTGCATAGTAAGCTCTTGTTTATACTGAGAAAAATACCAGCATTTGGATTGCCAGTATCACTGTAATATTGGAACCAGCCAGGCAGCCTCAAATACTGGCTGTGCCAATAAAATAAAAGCCAGGTGGAATCCCTAAGAGTAGTGTGTAAAAAAAAAAAAAAATGTAAATTTTTTTTTTTTATTTTTTTTTTAAATCAATGGGCCTATTCCATGGGCCTGGGCCTGGAGCTGCAGCTCCATCAGCCCCTATGTTAATCCGGCCCTGCCGGAACCCCCCAATGGACTGCTCCCACCCGTCCCATTCCCTCCACACCTTGTTATAACGGACCCATGTGGCCGCTGAGACCGACCCACGGACCAACTCCATCAATCTGTCAGACCCAGCGACCACATCTCCGCTGGGCACGGGACTCCCTCCACTTCGGCTTGCGGAGCCACTGCCCAAAACACGTCCCACTGTGAACGAGAGAGAGCATCGGCAATCACATAGCGAACACCCGGGTTATGCACAGCCCTACAAAACACATTAAGCCCCAACAGCGCAGAACTAAGTGCCGCAGCAAGCGTACCACCGGGTGAAAGAAGTAGTCAATTGATTAATAGCCTGCACTAATTGTCGCAATGGAAAACCACCCACCTGTCGTTGAGCAGGGGACCCCACACCTCCAAAGCCACCAGAATGGAGAAGAGCTCTAAAAAGGCCAAGTTCCGCGTGAGCCCTGCCGTGTGCCAAGCCTCTGGCCACGAGTCACACCATTTCGAGCCCAGGATGGCCCCAAAACCCACCAAGTCAGCTGCATCGGTAAACCGGTGGAGATCAGCATTAGAAACTTCCGGGGCCTGCCAGTAAGTTCTACCATTATAAGAGGCCAAGAAGGAATCCCAGACAGCCAAGTCAGCCTGCAAGGGCCTCTTAAGCCGGATAAAATGCTGCGGACGAACGACCCCAATTGTCGCTGCCGCCAGGCGCTTGTTAAAGATACGCCCCATGGGCAAAATCCGACAGGCAAAATTTAGCTTCCCCAAAAGAGATTGCAGGCAGCGTAGTTGGATCTTACGCCACCCCAGAGCCAGTGAGACCGCTATTCGGAGGTCCAGAACCTTGTCTCGGGGCAACCGTCATTCCCTGGCTACCAAATCAATTTCGATGCCCAGAAAATTCAAGCACGTGACCGGACCCACGGTTTTGTCATGAGCCAACGAAACACCGAACCACTGAAACAGCTCCCCAAGGACCTGTAGCAGCAGGGCACAGACGTGCACTCCGCCGGCCCCACACACAGGAAATCATCCAGGTAGTGCAGGAGGGAAGTGACCCCTGCTTCCCTCCGCACCACCCATTCCAGAAAAGTGCTAAAGCACTCAAAATAAAAACAGGACAGAGAGCAACCCATAGGGAGGCACATATCCTCAAAGAACTGGCCATCAAAGGAACAGCCCAGGAGATGATGACACTCTGGATGCACCGGAAGCAGCCGAAAAGCAGATTCCACATCTGCCTTAGCTAGCAGTGCCCCTGGGCCTTCAGCCTGCACCATGCGAACCGCCGCATCAAAGGAGTTCGGCAGAAATGTCATCATTCACCGAACTCCCCTGAGGGTATGACAAATGTTGAATCAGGTGAAATTTACTGGGGTCTTTTCTTAGGCACCACGCCTAAAGGAGAAACCCGCAGATTAGACATAGGGGGAGTGGAAAACAGGCCAGCCATCTGACTCAAGAGACTTCTTTATCCAGTTTCTCCCTCACCACCTGAGGGAATTCCCGCACGGACTGAAGGTTCCGAACGGAGAGCGATGAAGGGCGCTCCGAAAAGGGGATCCAAAAACCCTGCTCAAACCCTTCCAATATGATCCGCGCCGCTGCACGATTCCTATAAAGGTCAAGCCACGGGAAGCAGGATGGGCCCCACCGCAACCGGAGCACTCATGCTTAAACCGGCATGAGGACCCCCACTTACAGTGACTGTCGTTAAACTTCCAACAACAGCTGACCTCTGGTTGGGGACCAATGGGGAAGAGGATGTGCCCCCCCCCCCCCAAGAAAGGCCGAAAAAGTGCCTTGCAGGGGGGCTGGGCGGGTCATAATCGAGAGTCAGAGGCCAATATCCATCTGGTCCCACGACAGCGAGGGGCGCACGGCCAGCCGCTGCTGAAACTGCTCATCGTACCTCCACCAACCCAGCCCCCCATAGGTGCGACAAGCGTTCCAGATCGTGTCCTGATAACAGAACAACTTGGAGCACTTCTGGGAAGACTTCTCCCCCACCACACTGGACAAAATAGAAAACGCCTGAATCCAATTCCTAAAGGTTTTGGTAATCTTTCGATAGCGGTACTTTTCCCTATCCTTTTCAGACTCCTTACTGTCCTTTTCCACCACTGGAGGAGCTTCCTCCAATGGCAGGAGGGAAAATATTTCTATGAACTCCCCTTTTCCAAAAATTTTCCCTCATCTCTTGCTTCAAGTGCAAGCCCAGAGGGCCAGACCAGCACATGTAAGCTGCGCCACGTGCCACGTCCAAAACACCCACCTTGAGACAAGTGTCGCCCGCGTTGGCACCAGTACTTGACACTGCGGGTACAGGGGGACCCAGAGGCGCCGAGGGCAATGGACCACTACCCACCAGGGACAGGGACCCGGGGGGGGTGGGGGCGAAGACTGAACCGCAGGAGATAGCTGGGAGGGGGACCATCAATAGAGGTGTCCATCAATAGAGCTGTCCCCACTAACCGCCCCCCGCTCCCACTGATCAAAAAAAAACGAAGACCCGAGAGGAACCTCCCCAGCATGGGAACCGAAGGACTAGAAGAGGAGGGAACATCGTACTCACCGGTAGCAGTCTGGTGGTCCAACAGAGCAACATCAGAGGGGGGAGGAGAGGGGCCAGGGGAGACAGACACATGGGAGTTTTCCTCATCTTCAGAGGAGGCTCCCGACCAACAGAGGGAACCCCCCCGACTCCCAACGGCGCTACAGAGGTACCCCTTGCAGCCCTCGCGGGCCTGCTTACCACACGGGCCCTAGACCCAGCCCCGCCGTCCTGCCAACCGCGGGAGGACCTCGAAAGTTGCTGGGCGACCGTCCGCCGCCTGGAAACCGGCACCCGTTGTCCTCCATCCCGCGATCCACCGCCGTCGGCCGGGGCGGGTTGCACTGGGGATGCCAGCTTCGAGGCTAAAGCCTGCTGGGTAGGCCATGCTACCTGCGCAGCTGTAGAAGGCCTAACATCCGGCCTCCCAGTAGTATGCCGCGCCACCCGGTAGTAGGCAGCGTGTCTGGAGCCCCAGACACGCAGTCCTGGCGATGCCTCGGGCCCGGGCTTCTACTCCTCAACCGGGCCCCAAGAGTAATGTCAGGGGCAGGGACCGCAGGGGAGGTAGCATGAGAGACCGCAGGGGGTGCTCCAGGTAGGCCACGGGGGGGGGGGGGGGGCTGTACCTTGATTAAGGTGAGCAAATTGCTCCCTAATTTGCTGGCCACCATCCAGCGCTGCAGCAGCCCTGAGGGATGCCAAAATCGCCTCAACATCCATCCCTCAAGCTGGTAAAACCGACAGGCCCAGGACAAAAAGGAGCAGGAGGACAGGAAGCTGTTTGCTGGCCCGAATCCCAAGTGGCACTGAGGTAAACCCCCCCCCCACTAACTCACACAGAACATAATGCCACCCACACATTCTTTCCCAACCAATCCCACGCATCTATCCCCACACTTATACATGTGCCCTTGTCCGCTTAGCTGCGCTATCTCCCCAGTGCCTGTACCTGTAGCATATGTGTATATATGTGATTTACTGTGTGTAGGGGCTGTAGAAAGTGTGTGTTTAGGGAATGTAGTGTGTATTTGGGTTCAGGGAACCTAGTGTATGCATAGGGGATCTAGAATGTGTATGTCAGTAATGTAGTTTATGTGTATTGGTGGTGCAGTGTGTGTCTATAGGCAATCTAGTATGTGTATGGGATCTAGTGTGTGTAAAGGATATAGTGTGTGTTTTTATAGGGGATCTTGAGTGAGTATAAGGGATGTAGTTTGTGTAAGTTGTAAAGTTGTGTATAAGGGATGTAGTGGATGTAAAGGATCTAGTGTTTGAGGGTGTAATGTGTGTGTGAGTGGTATAATTCTAAACCCTGGAGGTCTGATGGTGAGTGAATTACAGCCTGCAGATCCTGAACATGAACATTCATGATGGAGCTGCTGGCTAGTGCCCTCGGGTTCCCTCCCCTTTGGATTGAACAGCTGATGCTGGCTGATGCTGTTGGGAGTCAGAGGTTCTTCCACTGTTAGCTGAAGTGACCCGCTGTCACTTCTTCCCAGTGCTGACATCATCATAGAGGCCCAAATGCGCTATTAAAGGGCCACAGCAGTTACCGGGTCCCTACAAACACATTACCATCAGGTGACCCTAAGTGCATGGACTACCTGGTGCACTGATTATATAATATATAAGCCTTATTAATTATTATGTTTTAACTTATTTCTATTTTTTATGTAGATATACTGCACTTTTGTGTTTATTATATTGTGTTATTCCTCTCCCAGTATGGCCACTTTATATGGTGGTTTATTAAGGCTGCTGTCCACATTTCCCTCCCCCCTAACGTTTTTCCCCTACCAGGATGGCTGCGGCGGCTAATTTATATTACTTTCTGCTTCCCGATAATACCATCCCCAAGCCTCAGGGATCCACACCTGCCGCTGAACATGTAATCAAGACATCATTTGATGAGAACTTGAAGCTTCTCTTCAATACCTTTGAACTTTCCAATATTGACTATATCCCATCTCACCTTATCAGATCTCTCTCCACTTGTCTCGTGCCTTCTCTAACACACATCTTCAACTGCTCGCTCTCTTCTGGCATTGTCCCTGCTGACCTTAAACATGCCACTGTAGTACCTATACTAAAAAAAACATCCCTCGACCCATCCACCCTCTCTAACTACCGTCCCATATCCCTGCTCCCTTTTTCCTCAAAGCTTCTGGAAAGACTTGTCTTTACCCGTGTGTCTCATTTCCTCAATTTCAACTCTCTCCTTGACCCCCTTCAATCTGGCTTCCGCCCTCTCCACTCTACAGAGACTGCCCTTATCAAAGTTACTAACGACCTAATTGCAGCTAAATCGAAAGGCTGCTACTCCATACTAATTCTTCTTGACCTCTCAGCGGCCTTTGACACCGTTGATCATGCTCTCCTTCTTTAAACTCTTCAATCGCTTGGTCTCTGTGACTCTGTCCTCTCGTGGTTTTCCTCTTATCTCTCCCAACACTCATTCAGTGTCTCTTTTTCTAATGATACCTCCTCCCCTCGCTCTGTCTCGGTTGGAGTCCCCCAAGGCTCCGTCCTTGGTCCCCTTCTATTTTCTCTTTATACTGCCTCTCTTGGCAAACTTATTACCTCTTTTGGATTCCACTACCACCTGTACGCTGATGACACCCAGCTATATCTCTCCTCCCCGGACCTCTCCCCTGTTGTCCTGCAACGTGTCACTGCTTGCCTTTCTTCCATCTCTGACTGGATGTCCTCCCGCTTTCTGAAACTCAATCTCTCAAAAACTGAGCTCCTTGTCTTTCCTCCTCCTAATACTGATCCTCCTCTTTCGCTCTCCCTTCAAGTTTGTGGTACCAACATCAGTCCATCCTTGCAAGCGCGCTGTCTTGGCGTCATACTTGACTCTGGTCTCACCTTTGAGCCTCACATCCAGCATGTTGCCAAATCCTGTAGATTCCATCTTAAAAACATAGCCCGCATCCGCCCCTTTCTTGCACCAGATACTACCAAGGAGCTTGTCCATGCTCTAGTAATTTCCCGCATGGATTATTGTAACCCTCTCCTGATTGGTCTTCCCAAAAGCTGTACTGCACCCCTACAGTCCGTAATGAACGCTGCTGCTAGACTGATTTTCCTCTCTAGTCGTTTCTCTCACACCTCACCCCTCTGCCAGTCCTTACATTGGCTTCCTGTATGCTATAGGAGTCAATTCAGGGTACTAACTCACACCTATAAAGCACTGAACAACTCTAGCCCCTCTTATATCTCCTCACAGATCCATAGGTATGTCCCTTCTCGGTCTCTCCGCTCTGCCCGTGACCACCTCCTGTCCGTTGTCCGCACCCGTATGGCCAACTCGCGCTTGCAGGACTTCTCGTGGGCGGCTCCCTTCCCATGGAAGAGCCTGCCTACCGCCATCAGACTCTCCCCTAGTCTTGCATCTTTTAAGAAATGCCTTAAAACCTATCTCTTTAGGAAAGCTTATGGCCTCCAAGACTAACCCCTACCTCACATACCTGTCTCTTGCCCTCTCCTAAAGGGCAGCCCACCTTATTTGATTGCAAATTCCTGTCCTAATGTGTTTTACACCCCACCTCCTATAGAATGTAAGCTCGATTGAGCAGGGTCCTCTTCAACCTATTGTTGCTTATTTGTAATTGTCCTATTTATAGTTAAATCCCCTCTCATAATATTTTAAAGCGCTACGGAATCTGTTGGCGCTATATAAATGGCAATTATAATAATAATAATAATAATAATAATTGTCTGTGGTGCAGCCTCTATTTTTCTTTGTACATTTCTGATGTTTATACAAAGGGTGAGAGGGATCCCCTTTGTTGTGGTTGTTGCCTACCCACTGCTATATTAGCTTGACCCTTCTTCTGTATATTTGTCTACAGGAAATTGGACCCCACTCACCAATACCATTAAAGCGGCCCCTGTTTGCTAATAGGTGCCTAGGCACCCGAGGTTAGTGGCTCTGGATCACCAATAGCCACATAAGATTCTTCAAGGAAAGTGGCCCCTGCTAGTTAATATGCTCCCAGGCACCCGTGGAAGTGGCCCCTGCTCAGCAACAGACTTGCAGGCAACCTGGGTAAGTGGCTCCTGTTCATCAGATGGCTCCCATGCACCTCATGAAATTAGCCCTGGTAGTCAAAAGGTAGTCAAAAGGTACCCAGGCAACCCTAAGAATGTGGCCCCTTCTCACCAAAACACATCCAAACGTCACTGGGAAAGTGGTCACTGCTAGCCAGTATGCAGCCTGGAACCTATAGTCACATACACAACAGCCCCTACTAACCAATAGACACAAAGGCCCCTGGGGAAAGCTGCCCCTTCTATCCAGTAGGTGCCCAGGGACCCCAAGAAAAGTATACATTGCTTGCTAAAAGGGTCTTAGGAAGGAAAAAGGTTTCTGTTCACCAAAACATGCCCAGGAAACTTGGGAAAGTGTCTCCTGCTAGCCAATAGGGTCACAGACACCTCAGGAAAAGTTGTTCCTGATTACCAAAACATGACCAAGTACACCTGAGAAAGTGGCTCCCTGCTTTCCAATAGGTACCAATTTCCTGATTTGCCTGAATACTAGTTAGGCAAAAGGCTTTTGCCTAGACAAATTGTGTTTTAAAGGCTAAATAACTTTTTGCCTAGGCAGAAGCTTTTTGCCTGAAATTACTATTTGCTACCACATATATACCTTATGAAAAAGTCAGACCTTAACAAAGGAGGAAGCATTTCTTCCCTGTTTCATAATCATTTGGCTTTGTTAACATATGCAGGGTTATCCGCTTTTTTTCAAAATTTGGTAATAGTCACTGGATTTCCCTCACATTTGTAATGAGGATGTTTACTAAAGGGAAATTCGGTAATGTGCCTTTTTATTTATTTTTTGACAATCTTTATTTTTGGTTTTGTCGTTTGAGCAAAAGTGCATTTTTTTTGTCAATACGGTACACTGAAGTAGTACAGGGTCGACATCCACATATGTTACAGTGACAATAATGAGTGCAAATCTGTCGTATCGTTCTAACGGTGGTATATGCAGAAGTTCAAACAAGCAGCGTTAAAGTTATTGGCCTGACATGAACCTTAATGAAGTAAGACTAAGTCACAGTTTATGCGTTTCATTTGTATAAGGTATTTGTGAGCAACAATAATCATGGCCATGGGGCTCGTCCAAGGTATTATATGTCAGCGTGCATAGGCGTGCGCAGCCTATTGCATTAGGGTGTGCACCCTAAAGCACACGCATACGCCGCGTATATATATATAGGTATGTATGTATGTATGTATATATATATGTGTATATATACATATACACATATATACACACACACACACATACACTGCTGTGTGTGTGTGTGTGCTGTTAGTGTGATGTGTGTGTGAGGGTGCTGGTAGTGTACTATGTGGGTGAGGGTGTTTGTGTGTGCGCGCTTGTGAGGGTGCTGTTAATGTACTGTGTGTGAGGGTGCTGTTTGTGTGTGTGTGTGCACTTGTGAGGGTGCTGTTAATGTACTGTGTGTGAGGGTACTGGTAGTGTGCTGTGTGTGTTTGTTAGGGTCCTGTTTGTGTTTGTGAGGGTACTGTTTGTGTGCTGTGTGTTAGGGTGCTGTTTGTGTAATGTGTGTAAGGGTGCTGTGTGTTTTTGTGAGGGTGCTGTATGTGTGAGTGCTGTATGTGTGTAAGTGCTGTGTATGTCTGTGGGTGCTGTATGTGTGTATGTGCTGTGTATGTCTGTGGGTGCTGTATGTGTGTTGGTGCTGTGTATGTGTGTGTGTGCTGTGTATGTGTGTAGGTGCTGTGTATGTCTGTGGGTGCTGTGTATGTCTGTGGGTGCTGTATGTGTGTGGGTGCTGTATGTCTGTGGGTGCTGTATGTGTGTGTGTGCGCTGTGTGTGGGTGCTGTATGTGTGTGTGGATGCGGTGTATGTCTGTGGGTGCTGTATGTGTGTAGGTGCTGTATGTGTGTAGGTGCTTTATGTGTGTGGGTGCTGTATGTGTGTGGGTGATTGTGGGGGGTGGAGGTGGGGGTACATTACTCAATAACCCCCCTCCCTTCTTACTTTATGTGGGGAGGGGGGATTCTTGTTCCTTGCTACATTCCCTGGTGGTCCAGTGGAGGTGGGGGCAGATCAGTTAATATCCCCCCTCCCTTGTTACCTTATGCCTGGGAGGGGGATCCTTGTTCTGCCATCCTTCCCTGGTAGTCCAGTGGTGAGTGAACTCTAGCCTGCGGGGCTAGAGTTCACTCTCGCGAGATCTGAGCGTTGCCAGAGGAACCCGCCGGAGCTGCTGGCAAGAGCTCCGCCGGTCCTCTCCTGCCTCCCTCACTGCATGTGGGTCGGTGGGGAGGGAGGCTGAGAGCAGAGCCGGCGTTTGAATAGCGCCGGCTCTGCATGAGCCGACAGGGGGGATCCTGAGATCTCCCCTGCCGGTCTCAATACATAGGCGTGCCGCAGGGATTAGGGTGTGCCCAGGCACACCCGGCACACCCCGTGCGCACGCCTATGTCAGCGTGTCTCTAGTGTGCCCGGGTATGTTGTTCTCCTGTTTTTCCTGTCCTGTATGTAATCTATGTGCTGAAGTCTCGTGGGGTGTAGTGTGCAGTGCCCTTGGGGCGCAGGAAGTGGCCCTGGAATGGCCGTTCCTGTTAGGACGGTGGCGTGTGTTGGGAAATAGTTACTTCTGTGTCCACTCCCCAGGCCCATTTTAATAGTTACTGTTAGGTATCTGTGCCCAGCATGGGCAGGGATTTGTATAGGGGTCCAAGTCTGGGTGCATTTTTCCGAACGTCCTTGCAGTGCTGCCATTAGTGTTTCCATGGTATAAATCTCACCAACTCTGTCTACCCATTGCTGGAAGGTAGGCCTCCCCCTCTGCTTCCATAATTTCAGAATCAGCGATTTTGCTGCGGTCAGCAGGTGTTTGGGCAAAGATTTCTTATAGGTTTTTATGGGCATGTCAGTGTGATGTAGGAGCATAGGGAGGGGCTGTAGCGGCAACTCTGTGTCAGTGCTTTGCCTGATCTTGTTGTCTACCATCGCCCAAAAGGGTGCTATGTCTGGGCATGACCACCAAATGTGGAGGGCAGTACCTGTTGCATTCCCGCATCTCCAGTACTCTTCTGGTATGCCTGTATTGATGCGGTGTAGGACATCGGAAGTTCTATACCAGTGTGATAGTAGTTTGAGGCTAGTTTCCTGGAATTTAGAGCTAATAGAGCATTTATGGGTAAGTATGAAAATGTTGTAACATTCCTGTTCTGTCAGGGTGGTTCCAGTCTCCCTCTCCCATCTAGCTATGTATTTCGGGGCGAGTTTGTGTTCCCCATTGGTGAGCATGGTGTATAATATAGAGATCCCCCTGACCATGTCTTGTCTGGCTGTGCATAAAGATTCAAATTGCGTAAGGTCCCTGTGGAGGGGGCACTTGCAGGGAAAGGCTGCATAGCATGTCATAAGTTGGTGGTAGCGGTTGTGGAAACCTGAGGGAGCATCACACTTGCAGGGTGGCATCTATCATTAGGTTGCCTATTCGTAAGAAGCTAAATGTCCTGTTTCTCAGCCAGAGTAATGAGAGGATTTTACCAGCCGTATGTCAGGAATGTTACCTTGATGAGGAGTCTGACTTGCAGAGTTAAAGCACCCTTTGCAATGTAAAACACACCAAGGAGACTCAAGGTAGAAATCTCCAAGGTTGTGAAATAGTGCACTGGGGCTGTAAAGACACAGTGCTTCCAGAACGTGTTACCGGCAAGGATAATCCAAAAGAGTAGTCGTGGACGTAATCAAAGGTCAGAACCAGTGGCGTACACACGACCCATGGGGCCCCGGTGCGAAAATTGAACTGTGGGCCCCGCCCCCCCGCGTTTACTTTGCGCGGGCCGGGGCCGCAACACATGGCAGTGGGCACCTGGTCGCAGGGGTCGCAGGGTTGCGATCCCTGCGACCGTGGTATGTACGCCAGTGCATGCAGATACACACACACTTAAAGGACCACTGCAGATCACATCAGCTTAATGAAGTGGTCTGGGTGCCAGGTCCCTCTAGTTTTAACCCTGCAGCTGAAAACATAGCAGTTTCAGAGAAACTGCTATGTTTCACTGAGGGTTAATCTAGCCTCTAGTGGCTGTCTCACTGACAGCCGCTAGAGGAGCTTCCGCGATTCTCACTGTGAAAATCACAGTGAGAAGATGCTGGACGACCATAGGAAAGCATTGAGTAATGCTTTCCTATGGGTGGTTTGAATGCGCGTGCGGCTCTTGCCGCGCATGCGCATTCGGAGCTGAGAGGCGGATCGGGGCGGAGGGATCCCCAACGCCAAGGGAGTCCGGCGCTGGAGAAAGGTAAGTGCTGAAGGTGTTTTAAACACACACATTCTCACGAACAGACGCATACACACTAGCTAACAGACACACACATTTACTGACAGAGACACACTCACAGACAGACAGACACACATACACTCTCACTGACAAACACACACTCACTAACAGACATCAAACAGAGGTCTCACTAACAGACACACACAAACTAACACACTCAGTAACAGACACACACAGTAACACACTCACTGACACACACACACACTCACTGACACACAAACTAACACACACACACACACTCAATAACAGGCACACACAAAAACTAACACACTCACTAGCAGACACACACACAGTAACACACACTGACACAAAAAACTAACACTAACATACACACTCTAACACTAACACACATACACACATTTTTTTAAACTTAAATTTAATCCCCCAGCCTCTCTACCTTTGGGAGTGCTGATGGGATTCCCCGGGGTCCAGTGGTGCTGCTGGGCAGCCGGCTCCGGCATCAGTGCGGTGCGTGAGGAAGCTGGGCAGAGAGCGCTCAGTGGAGAGTGCTACCTTGCTACCAGCATGCCCGGTGACACCAGGGCCAGCCTTAGGCAGGGTCGGACTGGGGATACGAAGCAGACCTGGAAAAAAAACTATGCCAGCCCATAAGTCATTGTGCTATGTAGGGTGTGTTTTATATGTTGGAAGGCCATTTGGCCTGAATTTGTGGGAGGAGTTATGACCCTTTATAAACCCTGCCCCCCTACTTACCTTTGCCGTTCAAGCTATTTTGACTGTCACCATAGTTACCTGCATTTCCAGTCAGCTATTCCTGCCAAGTCCTGCATCGAGCAAACAGTCTCCTTCCAGCAGCACCTACCGCAGACTTCCGGGCTCATCCACCGGCTGCCCCGCGGCATTTCCTACTCGCTACCCGGCTGTCGAGCTTCCGATCACGAGACCGGCACGCTAACGTATGCTTCAATGTGGGAAATAGCGTTCGGTTCCCTAGATATATTACTTACCCGTTCGTGTAATCCGCCATTCGTGTACTTCTGCGTTCGGGCGGTTTTAGCCGACCGCAGAGTACACACGCTTTTCGTTCTTTCTTCCGTTTATAAAATGTTACCGAACGCTTATACTCACCTTACATTCGCCTGTTTCTCACTTTCGTTAGATGAAACACATGCGAACGGCTGGGTCACTTTCATTTCATTTAATCTAACACACGCGGTCCTATTATATTTCTCTTGGTAGCCGAACGCATAAGGTTCTATGCATTTAAAATTTTCATATTTAAGTATGTTCCTCTATGTATTATTTTACATCATATGTTCATGGTTCTACCTACGTTTTCTCTTACTCTTAATGGCATTATTTCACCACTCATTGTCACATATAATTATGTATATATCCCCAGGGGTATTCTCTTAAAGTAACAGTTATCCCCTTTACGTTTTATTTATTTATTTTCTCTCTCAAAGGGCTGAGCCCCATCAAACCTCTTCAACTTATCAAGCTCCACGCTCACTTTTTCAGTTACTCTTATTTCCAATCTCTGTTTATATTGTAATGCTATACTCAGGTTCCTTATTTTACTTAATGAAAATGTTTTAGGTTGTACTACTCATTTTCAAGAAGACTTCAGGAGGTGGTTCCAGTATCCCGTGTCACGGTATCAGGTAAAAAAGGTAAAACAAAATTACATTTCTCTTGAGGCCTCATTTCAGCCTCCACGGCCTTTTTTACAATACCCTCCCACCTCCCAAAGTGGGCTCAAAACTTTAAACACACCAGGTTAAATATGCCTCACTCTCCAGGTTACTATTATATTAAATGTTAATTCTGTTTTAATTTCTACGTATCATTACTTAGACCTGCACCATTGCGCAGATTCATTACGCCTTCAACGACCATCAGGCTACCTGGTTCCCGACGTTTCAGTAGTCGATATGCGTAAATCTTACTCACTACTATTACGTCCTTCTAAGGCCTCACTTCGCCTTCATATCTGTCAAAAAATACTGCTCAGTTGTGGGATCCCAGGGGCTTGTCTCAAAAATTTGGACCAACGTTCAGGTCCCTCTGATTACATGTCCCTCTGATTACATGTTGTTTTTTAAAAGTGTTTATGATACAGTTTTACTGTTACACACCATTCCATATGTTCTACATTTTTACACTTGGCTTACCATGTGTTTGGAAAAGTCTTTTTTGCGCTGTGTACACACTTTGATATAGTGACCTCTGATTACACATTTATGAGCCTCTCATGTCACCATGGAGGCCACATCAGGGGTATTGTTAATGGCAAAGTATTGGCAGAGGACTTTTGTTTGTGTTGTGCATTCCGTGTCGGTCAGCAAATTCTCGTTCAATTTCCACTGGAATTCCTTAGGTTTGAACAGGGGTGACTTAAGGAGGATAGTAACCGGAGCGTGGTCTGAGTCACCCTGGGTCTCTATGGTGGAAGATATCTGGAGGGGAAGAAATTCTTGTGCTAAAAAGACAAAGTCGATTCGACTATATTGGTTATGGGCTGCTGAATAATACAAATAGTCCCTATCGTCCGGTTGCGCCACCAGGGCCGGACTGGGGATATGAAGCAGCCCTGGAAAAAAATCTATGCCAGCCCCATAAGTCATTGTGCTATGTAGTGTGTGTTATGTATATATATATATATATATATATATATATATATATATATATATATATATATATATACACACACACACACACACATATCTCTCTCTCTCTCTCTCTCTGTCTATATATATATATATATTTATAAACATAAATATATATATATATATATATATATATTATTGGTATATTTCTTTTTCTAATTCAAAATATTAGTAATTAAATCATACAGTAAAGCAGTGGTAGTAAACCTTTTTTTACCTACCGCCCACTAATGCATCTTTTTGGTTGAAAAAATTTCCTTACCGCCCACCAGTTTTCGCGCAAATGCAGAATTTTTTTTAGAAAGGAGGGTGTTTTAAAAAAAAAAGCTTTTTATTTCTACTTAATGCAGGTTTATAAGGTTTTAACTTCATAAAGTTTAATGAGAAAACAATAAAGTAAATTGAAATTACCTTTACTAGTGATTAATGAGATCCTTGAGGTTGATGCTGCGAGACTAAATATTTGATATCTGGTTCGATTTTCGTAAGGAACAAACGAAGGTCTCTTTCAGTGATATTCAGACGACTTCTCTGTTTGCGCATAATATGATTTCTCATTTGTGCGTCAGCTCATCTCCTCTCCCTCCTCAATTCTCCTCCCCACCTTTTTCCCCCTTTTTTCTATTTTTTAACCTTCCTTGTAGCAATGCCCAGTAGGAAGGCTGAGCTAGGTAGCCCACTATAACAGACAGGCACACATACAGACACACACATGTGACACACATACAGACACACATACAAGACACACATACAAGACACAAGACACACACATACAGGCACACATAAAGACACACATACAGACACACAAAGACACATATAGACACACATACACACCCACACATACAGACAGACACACAAGACACACATACATACACACACACGACACACATACAGACACACACATACAAAGACACATACAGACACACACATACACATACACATACAGACACACATACACACACATACACACACATACACACATACAAGACACACATACAAGACACACATACAAGACACAAGACACACACACACATACAGGCACACATACAGACACACACACACAAGACACACATACATACACACACACAAAGACACATACATACACACATACACACACACACACATACACACACACAACACACACATACAGACACACACACAAAGATACATACAGACACACACATACAAAGACACATACAGACACACACATACAAAGACACATACAGACACACACATACACATACAGACACACACATGCAAAGACACATACAGACACACACACATACACATACAGACACACATACACACACATACACACATACATACAGACACACACACACATACAGACACACACACACATACAGACACACAAGACATACAGACACACACACACATACAGACACACACAGACATGCACACACACAAGACATACATAGACACCCACACATGCAGACACACAAGACACACATATATATAGACACACACACACACAGACAGACACACACAATACATACATACAAAGACACACACACATTATATTTAAGTCACCCTCCTGTTTCCTACCTTTTAGATTCAGGAGGGTGACTTTCCCTGGGGTCCAGTGGTGGCTCAGGTGGATGGGAGTCAGAGTTCCCATTCTGACTCCCTGGTCTTCCTCCCGCGTGGCTCTCAGTTTTAGCTGGGAGGAGTGACCGGGGAATCACTTCCTCCCAGTTCTGTGATGTCATCACAGGGGGCCCGGTCGCGCTGTTAAAGCGCCCAGCGCTGAACGAGCCCCCTCACAATCCACATCCATCGGGTGGCCCTGACAGCATGGGCCACCCGATGGACCCCTCCATATGCGGCTCCGGCGGTTTGCCGCGCGGGCTGGGGCCGCAAATGGTCACGGCGGTACCCAGTCGCAGGGGTACCGCCGGCTGGCACCCGCCCGCCCGCCCGTCAAAACCTGTAAATCCCTACCGCCCACCTGGAATCCTAAAACGCCCACTAGTGGGCGGTAGGGACCAGGTTGACGACCTATGCAGTAAAGCATACTCACATGCAGACAATCTTACTGATACACACAAATAGGCTCATTGACAGACAATCTCAATGACACACAGATAAGGTTACTGGTACACACACAAATTTAGTACAGACAAACTCTGATATACACACAAGCTTACTACAGACAAGCTCACTGATGCGCACACACTCTCTCTACAGACAAGTCCATTGACACACACATGCTCCCTACAGAAGAGCTCACTAACACACATATTCACTACAGACAAGCTCACTGACACACACATGCTCACTACAGACAAGCTCACTGACACACATATGGTCACTACAGACAAGCTCAAGATCACACACATGCTTACTACAGACAAACTCACTGCACACACACAGGGCCGACCTTAGGTGATTGCGAGCCAATCTTGTCACCAAAACACCTGGCTATCCCTTCATCAATGCCCTGACCCCCTTCATCAATCCTCTGCACCCCTTCGTCAGACCTTGACACCCTTCATCAATCCCCTGGACCCCCTTACCAGTCCCCTGCCCCCATTCACCAATCCTCTGCACCCCTCATCAATGCTCTGTCCTCCTTTACCAGTCCCCTGCCCCCCTTCATCAGTCCCCTGCCCCCTTCACTAGACCCCTGCCCCCCTTCATTAGACCCTGCCCTCCTTCACCAATCCCCTTCCCCCTTACCAGTCCCCTGCCCCATTCACCAATCCTAAGCCCCCCCTTCGCCAATCACCTGCCCCCCCTTTACCTGCCCCCCCTTTACCAGTCTCCTGCCCTCCTTCATCAATCTCCTGCCCCCATTCATCAGACCCTGCCCCCTTAACCAATTCCCTGCCCCCCTTCCATCAATTCCTGCCCCCTATCATCAATCCCCTGCCCCCCTTTATCAGACCCTGCCACCTTAATCAATCTCCTACCCTCTTCACCAACAACCACGCACCCCTTCAATAAAAGGCAATGTATTTAGTTTAAAAAAAAGCAATAAGAACTAGGACTCACTTTAATGGCTGCTGCTCCCTGGATTGAGCTTCCCACTCCGCCGCGTCGCTGATTTAAGAGCTCCAGCTGCCGACCTCACACGCACCAAGTGGATCCTGACGCGGCTCCCTGTGAAGGTGGAGCACATGGACGTTGCGCCCCCACGCTCCATCTCCTCCACGCTACAGACCTCTTCATTCTGCAACGGATTCTGGCCACGGCTTGCCTCTCCCCTCATAACTTGGACTGGCCTCTTTGTGATCGACTGCGAGCTGTGTCGGCCGCCCCAGCGCCTCTGTTGCCATAGCGCCCTGTTCGGCCGCACAGCTCGCACACCCCAAAGGCTGGCCCTGCACACACATGCTCCCTACAGACAAGCTCACTGACACACATACAAGCTCACTCACTAGCAGGCACACACACAAACACAAGCTCACTAGCAGGCACACACACACAGAAGCTCCCTCACTAGCAGATGCACACACACATAGAAGCTCACTCACTAGCAGATGTGCGCGCGCGCACACATACACACACACACTGAAGCTCACTCACTCGCAAATGCACACACACAAAGACATCCACACACACAATGGCAGGCATCCACACACACAGAGGCAGGCAGACAGCCACACACACACACACAAAGAAAGCTGCACACACACAGACAGCCACACACACAGGCAGACAGTCACACACAGGCAGACAGTCACACACACACACACATAAGCAGAGAGTCACACACTCACAGGCAGACAGTCACACACACAGGCAGACAGTCACACACACACAGGCAGTCAGTCACACATACACACAGGCAGTCAGTAACACACACACACACACACACAGGCAGACAGTCACACACAGACAGTCACACACACAGACAGACAGTCACACACACAGACAGACAGTCACACTCACAGGCAGACAGTCACACACACAGACAGTCACACACACAGGCAGACAGTCACACACACAGACAGTCACACACACACAGACAGTCACACATACACAGACAGTCACACATACACAGACAGTCACACATACATAGACAGTCACACATACATAGACAGTCACACACTCACAGACAGTCACACATACACAGGCAGTCACACACTCACAGGCCGTCAAACACACACACAGACAGTAACACATACACAGACAGTCACACACTCACAGGCAGTCAAACACACACACAGACAGTCAAGCACACACACAGACAGTCACACACAGACAGTCACACATACACAGACAGTCACACACTCACAGGCAGTCAAACACACACAGACAGTCACACATACACAGACAGTCACACACTCACAGGCAGTCAAACACACACACAGACAGTCACACATACATAGACAGTCACACACTCACAGGCAGTCAAACACACACACACAGACAGTCACACATACACAGACAGTCACACACTCACAGGCAGTCAAACACACACACAGACAGTCACACATACACAGACAGTCACACACTCACAGGCAGTCAAACACACACACAGTCACACATACACAGACAGTCACACACTCACAGGCAGTCAAACACACACACAGACAGCCACACACAGACAGTCACACACACACAGACAGTCACACATACACAGACAGTCACACATACACAGGCAGTCGCACATACACACAGTCACACATACACAGACAGTCACACATACACAGGCAGTCACACATACACAGGCAGTCACACACTCACAGGCAGTCAAACACACACACAGACAGTCACACATACACAGACAGTCACACATACACAGACAGTCACACACTCACAGGCAGTCAAACACACACACAGTCACACATACATAGACAGTCACACACTCACAGGCAGTCAAACACACACACAGACAGTCACACATACACAGAGGTCACACACACACACACAGACACACTGACCTGCTTCTTACCTCCTGCTTGGAGCTCCTGGAGACTGCTTGTTGGGGAAGCAGGGACTCCTTCCTGCTTCCCATGCTGAAATTACCAGGGCCCTGCCTGCCGCTTAGCTCCGCCCCCGCCTGCCGGTAAGCTCCGCCCCCGCTGCAATATATATATATTTTTTCCTCTTTTTTTTTTTCAATCCCGGACGGCCATGTGCAAGCTGCTCCCATGGGGCTCCCTGCTCGGGCCGGCCGGGATTCAGTAATGAATGGGGCTGTCAGCCCAGCCCCAGGTGCCGCGGCCCACCGGGAAATTTCCCGGTATCCCGGTGGGCCAGTCCGGCCCTGTGCGCCACCCTCCAGCAATCGACCAAACCCATCCCGGTGAGAGCCAACTTGGCTCAGCGTATGCAGTGTGATGGGACTGTGCTGGTACCCTTCGAGGCATCTAGTCAGGGATCCAGCGGCAGGTTGAGATCCCCAGCCGGTACCAGTAGACCCTCCCTTAACTTCTCTAGGAGGGTTAGGGTCTTGGCTAGGAATAGGAATATGGCAAAAGTGTACCTCTGGTCTGCAATCGTTCCTTTCACAAAAAGTGTACCTCTGGTCTGCAATTGTTCCTTTCACAAAAAGGTATCTGCCTAGGGGATCTACTGTTGTGCATGCATTTTTTTTATGCATTCAGATTATTGGCATTTATTGGATTTCTCTGTGGCACTAATTCTCTCACCTCTGGATTTAGCATCATAGTTACATTGGCTGGAAAGAGACATGTGTCCATCAAGTTCAGCCTTCCTCACATCTGTTTTTCCTGTTGAGCCAAAAAAAGGCAAAAACATTATAATAACAGTTTGTAGCACTTCCAAGTTTGCAACAAACTAGGACAGAAATTTGTCAGAATGGCAGATTTATCCTTGGATTAAGAAGCCATTACCCTACAGTTGAAAAATGATATAATTGAATATTATGTTTTTG
This sequence comes from Pelobates fuscus, assembly GCF_036172605.1. Taxonomy (NCBI): domain Eukaryota; kingdom Metazoa; phylum Chordata; class Amphibia; order Anura; family Pelobatidae; genus Pelobates; species Pelobates fuscus. The sequence goes on along the minus strand of NC_086317.1, from coordinate 85,988,708 downwards.
CAAGTATGCATCTAGTTGCTGTTAAACATCTGTACGGACTCTGATAAAACTACTTTTTCAAGCAGAGAATTCCACAACCTTATTGTTCTTTCTGTTAAAAACTTTTTCCATTGTCTTAGACTAAATCTTCTTTCTTCCAGTCTAAACGTATGACCTCGTGTCCTTTGTATAGTCCTGTTTGTGAATAGATTTCCTCACAATGGTTTGTATTGGCATCGGATATATATGTATAGTGTTATATCTCCTCCTAGGTTATGTTTTTCTAAACTAAATAGGTTTAAATTTGTTAACCTTTCTTCATAGCGGATTTGTTACATTCCTTTTATCAATTTTGTTGTCCGCTTCTGCACTTTTTCTAGTGTCATAATATTCTTCTTTAGAACAGGTGCCCAAAATTGCACAGCATATTGAATATGTGGTCTTACCAGTTATTTATAAAGAGGCAAAATTATACATGGCATATTCTGGATCTGCAAATTTTTTTAAAATAATGACAGGCTAGTCACAAAACGCGCAATAACAAGTATGGCTACCCTGACTGACTTGTAGTGAGGAAGAGTAGTATGATAACGTTCTAGACATGTGGAGCGGTACTGAGAAATACAGTCGAATAGTACGCTAAACTAATATGAGATAGCTGTCAGACGAAAACCTATGGTACAGAGGTGTCCGAACATGTCAACATATATTAAAGGGTAGCGCATCCTGCACATCACACTGGTCTGGCTAGCAGGCACACCTTGCTTAATTGACATGCAGGTTAGTATAGTCAAGCCTGTGCTGCCACAACAGCAATTGCAAGCATAGTAGCATACAAAGTGTGACGTTGGTATGGCTATTAAAGTAGACATGCACAGTTTTGTGGAAATATCCACAACAGTTAACAAGCAAGGTATACTCGTCTGGACCCCAATTTTATGGCGCTCAGTGTGTATTAAAGAAAAAAACAACTGGCAAATGGTTAACAAAATAAAAACTGTTAGAGGCACTGAAGCTCAGGTTCACTATGCACCTTACTGTAACATGTGGAGCCTAACCCTGTAATGCAAAGCAGAGAAACATGAAAGAGTAGCATGAGGAGTGTAGCAGATCAGGCTTAGAGAGACAGGGTGAGCTATAAAAAGCACTGTGCCATGTTCAGATTATGAGACAGTCGCATAGTGTAGACTGGAGTGCTGCCCACGCTGGCCATGCACCCTCAACCTCTGCTGGCTGTTGACAGACACAAGACATGGATGTGAGGAGAGTCCGGGATTTCGGTAGAGAGGCGTCCCTCCCGCCCCAGGCCAGTAAACAGACCAGCATCAGTGATCTACGCATGGACCTGGGGGCTCAAAGAGTCCAAGTCCGGTCCCATAGTGGAGAGACAGAAGGCCTAGACAGAAGGCCCAGACAGAAGGCCCAGCGACTAGTCTTACCTCCAGGGTGGCCCAAAAGCAGTCGAATATGTCATCCAGTCACTGTAGGAACTTGTTCACAAAGTCGAGTTGTGGCTTCCCAGGCTGCCTGTGAAGCGTGTTGCCAGCTCCCGAGTCCACCGCATTCTTGAGCAGGTAAGTTGCAGAGCAAGCGGGCACAGGGTCAGTGGTGCAGGGTCCTGATTGTGTAGAAGGCCAGCCAGTGGGGACCGGGATGACCCCCGCCGGTCCAAATGGGAGTTGGGGGGGGGGGGGGGAGGACAGAGCTGTAGTATTCCCTGTAGTGCTCAGTACCACAAAGGTACATATGCCTGACTTAGGGTATAAGTTGCTTGTGCATTCTTTACCCCGAAGTGCATAACTTTGCATTTTTCTACATTAAATTTCATCTGCCCTCTGCAAGTGCCCAGTCCCCTAGTCTATCTAAATCTCCCTGCAGCAAAGTAATATCTTGTTCATATTGTATTACTTTACAGAGTTTTGTGCTTATTTCAAGATCATTTATAAATGTGTTAAATAGAAGTGGTCCCTGAACAGAACTCTTAGGGACACCACTTACCACCTATGTCCAGCTTGAAAATGTACCATTAATGACAAGTCTCTATACTCTATTTTTAAGTCAATGTTCTACCCAAGAGCAAGAATTTTAATCTAGTCCAATTTCTTTGAGTTTGAACACTAACCTTTTGTGTGGACCTGTATAATAATATTACTAATAATTACAATGTTTTCTTCATGATAGGTTACCTTTGTGACTGCCATACAGGCGTGCCACAAAATGGTTGCAGTGCTATCCACCAGGGCCTGCATGGTAAGGGGGCCCATTGGGTGGCCCATTCACTTAGGGCCACCCAATGAGTATCACTGCTTTATTGCTCCACGTGGGATCGGATGGTCGCCGTGGCCCTTTACCAGCCTCACTATGTCCCTGTGATATGGTCAGGCTGGTAGGAAATGACAGCCTGTCACTTCCTTCCAGCTTCCTGCAGAGAGTGCTGCATGAGAGGGAGAAGGCGGCACAGGCAGTGGCGTGAATAGAAACCTCAGGGCCCCGGTGCAAGAATCTGTTAAAGGACCCCTGACACATATGCAGTTACATACACTGCAACACACAAACACTGACACGTATGCAGTTACATACACGGCAACACACAAACACTGACACACACAAACACTGACACGCATGCACAGATACACTGATACACACAAACACTGACACGCATGCACAGATACATACACCAACACACATAAACACTGACACATATTGACATACATGCAAAGATTTTGCACACATATATCCACATTTACTGATACATACACTCAGGGCCGCCATCAGGGGGTGACAACCGTAACGGTTGTCACGGGCCCGGCGGCCCTGCGACCCGGCGGCCCGCCCGGGCCCCACGTGTTGGGCCCATTGGGTGGCCCACACACTTAGGGCCACCCGATGGGCCCTATATCTTCAGGGGCCCGGTCAGCGCTGTGGCCGTTGTATAGCGCGACCGGCCCCTTTAAAAAAAAAAGTGGTCACTTCCTCCCAGCACACTCCGCGCGGGAGGAGCGCGCGCCAGTGAAGAGGGAGAGCCAGGCAGTGAAGAGGCAGCCACGCCGACTCCCATCAACCTCCTGCAAAGAAAAGGTAAGAGACAGGAGGGTGGCTGGAAAATGAGCTATTTCTGTCTGTATGTATGTCTGTGTATGTATGCATGTATGTCTGTCTGTCTGTGTATGTATGCATGTATGTATGTATGTCTGTCTGTATATATGTATGTCTATGTATGTATGTCTGTCTGACATGCATGCAGACAATGTCTGTCTGTCTGTATGCATGTATGTCTGTATGCATGTATGTCCATGTATGTATGCATGTATGTCTATGTCTGTATGCATGCATGTCTGTATGCATGTATGGCTGTCTGTCTGTATGCATGTATGTCTACGTATGTCTGTCTGTATGCATGTATGTCTGTCTGTCTGTATGTATGTATGTCTGTATGCATGCATGTCTGTGTGTATGTCTGTCTGACTGTATGCATGCATGTATGTCTATGTATGTATGTCTGTGTGTGTATGTATGTCTATGGATGTATGTTTGTATGTATGCAAGTATGTCTGTCTGTAGGTATGTCTATGTATGTCTGTATGTCATTATATATGTATATATGTATGTCTGTAAGTCAGTATGAATGTATGAAGAAGTAGGAGTGTACTGGCGCTATTTTAGGAAGGGTGGATAATTGTTGTATAACACCGCAAAATATAGCTGCTATAACACCAAAAACTTATCTTAAGGCAAAGTATAAAAGGGTGACGGTGAAGCGCTAATATATACAATTTGTGATGTACAGTGCGGAATATATAGCAATACCTCTACCTTGGAATATTTTATACAGGTGTCCTAATTGAGGTATGCTGTACCTTAAAAACAAAAGGCAAAATAACCACACATAGTGTATACCATAAATATAAGTACGTGGTGTATAAAAGAAGGGGAAATATGCCCACTCACACTTTCAGGAGCTAACGATTATAGCTCACTGTGATCGCCTGTAGGGTCTGTAAAGGGATAGGGTCGCCTTTACAGACCCTACAGGCGATCACAGTGAGCTATAATCGTTAGCTCCTGAAAGTGTGAGTGGGCATATTTCCCCTTCTTTTATACACCACGTACTTATATTTATGGTATACACTATGTGTGGTTATTTTGCCTTTTGTTTTTAAGGTACAGCATACCTCAATTAGGACACCTGTATAAAATATTCCAAGGTAGAGGTATTGCTATATATTCCGCACTGTACATCACAAATTGTATATATTAGCGCTTCACCGTCACCCTTTTACAGTATGAATGTATGTCTGCATATTATTATGAACGTATGTCTGTGTGTATGTGTATATGGATGTCTGCATGCATGTATGTCTGTCAGTATGTCTGTATATATGCATGTATTTCAGTCTGAATGTATGTATGTATGTCTGTATGCCATTATGAATGTATGTCTGTGTATGTCTGTATGCCATTATGAATGTATGTGTGTAGGGATGTCAGTGTCTGTATGTCTGTCAGTATGTCTGCATGTATGAATGTATGTGTGTGTGTGTGTATGAATGTATGTATGTCGGTGTCTGTATGTATGTGTCTTTATGTCCTCGTGCATGTGTGTCTGTATGTATGTTAGTATGTGTCTGTCTGTCACTATGTATGCCTGTGTGTATGTCCCAGTATGTGTGTGTCAGTATGTATGCCTGTATGCGTGTATGTCTGTTTTTAGTATGTGTGTCTGTTAGTATGTATCTGTGTCCTTTTGTATCAGTGTGTGTGTTTGTGTGTGTATGTGTATTCCTGTGGGCGGTATTTGGAGGCCCAGACCCAGTGCAGTGGCGGAATCAGAGGGGGGGGGGGCAACGGGGCAATTGCCCCCCCCCCCCCGAGAAAACCGACGGTCTCCCTCTCCCCTGCCAGCACATGCAGGTGCTAGCCCTGCAATGTGCCTGCGGACCGGACGGGAGATCACACTGCCCCCCATACACACACACTGCCCCCATGCACATACACTGCCCCCTATACACACACACTGCCCTTCCCCCATACACACACACTGCCCCCCAATACACACACACACTGCCCCCTATACACACACACACTGCCCCCCATACACACACACTGCCCCCATAGACACACACTGCCCCTATACACATACTGCCCCCCATACACACACACTGCTCCCCATACACACACACTGCCCCCCATACACACATACACTTCCCACATACACTGCCCCCCATACACACACACTGCCCCAGACACACATACACTGCCCCCCATACACACACACTGCCCCATACACACATTGCCCCCCCATACACACATACACTGCAACTGTCACACACACATACTGACACACACACACTGCACCCTGACATACACTGCCGCCCTCACTCACACACTGCAACCTTCACACACTGTACCCCTCACACATTGCACCACTCACACACACCACTGCTCCTATGCCCTATGACAGCCCCATTTCGCAGCAGACCTCAGGTAAGTTGTCAAACTGTTCTTAAACGGTTTGACTACTTACTCTGGGAGGGGGTCCCGGCACTATTGGCACCATAACCACTACACTGAGCTGTAGTGGTTATTGTGTCTGGATTATTTAATTAAATAATCTACAAGTGCCCCTCCCGAGATCAGGCTCTGGATCTGCCACTGACCCAGTGGGCATATTTGGAGGCGGGCCCCAAACCCTGAGTTGAGTTAGGGGCCCCAAAATGTCTGGTGGCGGCCCTGCATACACTGACACACACAAACACATGCAGAACTATACATGGGGACACACAAACACTGTCACACACGCACAGATATATACACTGACACACACACAAATACTGACATATACTGACCTAAAGGCAAAGATTCACACACAGATCGACATTTACCAATACATACACTGACACACACACAAACACTGACACACATGCACAAATACATAAACTGACACTCACAAACACTGACACACAAGTAGATACATATATTGACACACACACACTGACACACATGCAGATACATACACTGACACACACCGTAACACACTTGCACAGATACATACCCTGAAAAACACACACAGAGACCTTGTTCTGCCAAATTCCTTGGTTGTGTCACACAATGTTACAACCCAGATCCAAGTAACCCTGTCCATTGCACCCACTGATCTCAGGAGGCCTCCTTTGTGCCCCTGCTCAGGTCTCCCATTGATGTGCCCCTGGCACAGTGTGTCTCTGTGTTAGTCTATGGATGCCCCTGACATATAGCTCTGTGTTTACCTTGTACAGAATGCCATAAGTGCCAGTGCCACTCTGGATGAGCTCCAAGTCCTCCTGTGGGTTCCTGCGGGACATGTCACAGTCTGTGCTTATGGGGCCTGCACTGGGGGGACCCTGGCCCCGCTAACACTCACATCCGGGCAGAGGCGGCCCAAACCTGGCTATCTGTCACATCGGAGCAGAGGGCACTCGGACCCTGCTTACAGCCTGCTAAAAGGCACCTGGAACACGGCGCACAGGAGGAGGACCCGGATCTCTATCATGCACACAAAATGAATCCTCAGGGGTTGGCAGGGCGGCCAGGCCCCCTGGAGTGCCGAGCCAGGTCAAAGCTGCAACCTCTACGACCCCATAGTTCTGCCACAGGGCACTGGCAGAATTGGTTGAGAGGAGTAACTAGAGAGCTGCTCCAGATCCAACAAGACCAGGACCCCAAGCAAGCCACCCTTCTGGATACAAAAAGCTAACAGGAGGGTGGCTGCAAATATACATGAATTTATGTGTATGTCAGATTGTGTGTGTGCGTGTTTGTGTGCGCATATCTGTGTTTGTGTATATATCTGTTTGTCAGGGTGTGCACCTGTGTGTGTATGTATCAGTGTTTGTGAATGTCAGAGTATGTGTATATGTGTATCATGGTGTATGCATGTGTCAAGGTGTGTGCATGTGTCAGTGTATTTATATGTATCTGTGTGTTAATGTGTATGTATCTCTGTGTAAGTATGTATGTATTTGCATATATCCAAACAGTCAAACACCAGCACAATATGCAAGCACACTCCTGCAGTCTAACACAAATATTACATACAAACACACTAAATTAGAAATTCACTTTGATTTCTTACTATAGTGAATATACTGTTAATATACAACTGACCACCAACACATTTTTAACAAATGGATTTCCACAGCTTGTTTCCAGATATCAAGTATTTGGTTGCACGCAAAGCATGCTGAGAGGCTATTCAGACAAGTTAGAATCCAGAATGCATTTACACCCATTTGGATCTGTGTTACTAAATAGATCGGACATACATAAATGTTGTAAATGATGTTTGGATTTTTGCTTCCAAATGCCTCTAGATTGTCCCTGATCATTTTTGGAATCTGGAATAGATTTATGCTCTAATGCAGGGCTCCCCAATAGGTAGATCCTCAGATGCTCAGATGTTTTAAAACTATAACGTCCATGATGCTTTGTCATTCTAAAAGGTTGCAAAGCATCATGGGAGTTGTAGTTCTACAACATCTAGGTATCTACCTTTCTGGGCACCCCTGCTCAAGCGAATAACCTTTCACACTGGTATATTTGCATGCCTCACACACAAAAAAAAAACAACAACAAAAAAAAAACATCAAAACATAACGCAATATATGGTTGAGTGCAATTTTTACTGGATTAATGAACAGTCTTGGCTTGGCTTGTTTATTTTTCTTGGTTTTTTTCCTTAGGCATTCCATGTTCTTATGCATTCTTGACTGCTCCACAAGTTGACAATCTAGGTGTTCATGCACAGTTTCTCTATGACTGGAAAGATGCGTGTGGCTATCTTACAGGTATCTTCAGTGTTGGTTATTTACGGTGTACAATCCATCCTGAATTATGGGTTTCTCTCGGACATCGGCATGTGCCGCATGGATGATGATGTTCATCATGATGATCATGATGGTGGTCAGATGAAGATGTACACGTTGCATGGGTAATAATGGTCCTTGGAAGTCGACAGATGTGACAGTGAGTCGGGTAAGTGTGGCAATGGTGAACAGGTGTGTCACATTGAATGGTTTTACACACTCTACTGTGGCAATGAAAAGGTTGAGCGCAAGGATGGCAACCATAACTGCAACCATGACTGCAACCATGACTGCAACCATGACTGCAACCATGACTGCAACCATGACCATGACCATGACCATGACCATGACCATGACCATGACCATGACTGTGAACATGACCGTGAGCATGACCATGAGCATGACCATGAGCATGACCATGACCATGACCATGACCATGACCATGACCATGAGGGGAACATACTGAGGAAGTGTGAACGTGATGCGGGCTGCAGGAACCAGCAAGAGATTCATGACAACATGTATGTGTTTGACAGCACAGCTGGTGGCATGAATCACAAATTGGGTGGGGCCACAGAGATTCATAGAGAATCAAAGGTCCAGTGTGTTGGTGTGTATGTGCATGTTTGTGTGGTGAGCCAAACCAGCACTGATCATCACAGTGCTTATTTAATGAATAATGAATGAAGCCACTGGAATGTGTCTTGAATCCACAACCACATCTTGCACAACAAGAAGGTAGATGTCTCATATGTCCAGACTGTGCTATGGCATTGAGATGGCCGCAGATAGACATTTTGTTTTCGGCTGTTCAAACTAGCTGAGAGGCTGCGGGTGCTAGTATAGACTTGCGATGACTTGCAGTCTATATTGTGTAGGAGATCTGAAGGAGACTGAGTGAGCACAAGATGGTGTTTTGGTGACAGCCTTGTGATGGAAAACTTATCTCATTGAGTGTTCTTGGTGTGCTGTAACAAAAAAATTTTAATAAATAGTACTTATTAAAAAATATATTTTTAAGGACAGTGTTAAATAAAAACAGACAACAAGAAATAGCAGGTGGGAGCTAACTCAAAAGCAGAAGATGGAAGGTTTATTCACTAAACCATACATCAGGGGTAGGCAACCTTAGGCACTCCAGATGTTGTGGACTACATCTCCCATTATGCTTTTACACCCATAATGCTGGCAAAGCATCATGGGAGGTGTAGTCCAAAACATCTGGAGTGCCGAAGGATGCCTATGCCTGCCATACTTTGTGAGGAATTGAACACATGTATTTAGCAATATTCCAAGTTTTCTAAAGTGTTTGTGATTATTATTGTAATTTAAACACAATCCTTCTATTAATGCCACAAAGTTTTCTTGTAGTCAGTGTTAATTTTGGCAGCAAATTTCAATCTAGTTTTAGTCATAGTCTTTTGACTAAAAAGCCATTTTAGTTTTAGTCGTATTTTAGTTGTAGTTTAGTCATCTTAATTGTTTTAGTTTTAGTCTAGCATTAGAGGAATAAATCTGCAGTAGATTTTAGTCAACACAACTAAAATCTAGTGGGTTTAGTTAAAGCCTCTATTTGTCTCTTTTGCTCCTTTCCCAGCCCCTCCGTGTCACTTTGTGTCCTCACATCCCCTTTAGGTCTGTCTATTTTGCCCCTTTGACAACAGCCCCTCTGTGCAGTGTTAATTTTGGCGGCAAATTTCAATTTAGGTTTAGTTATAGTCTCTTGACTAAAATGCCATTTTAGTTGTAGTTGTATTTTAGTCATCTGAATTGTTTTAGTCTAGTTTTAGTCGACTAAATTAACACTGCTTGTAGTAATTAAAAACTCAAAGTTGTTTGCTTAGATTTCTCCTAATAACACATAGAGAGATAGAATCAGTCCCAGGTTTGCAATAAGGCTTCTGAGGACATGGCCTGGGTGGGCAGCTGATTCAGGGTTTGAACTGATAAATTCTGTTTCCCTTCATGATCTCTTCTCTCTCCGCTTTAGGCTATGATTGGAAATTCAACTTGGCCTGTCAAATGCTTTTGCCCTACTCCTCCCTCCTCCCAAATACTTGTCCCCACTTCCAACCAACCATCACATACAATCACACATCACATTCAGCCAACCACAGATATACCCACCACACACACCAACATGCATATCACACATATAACATACTCAAGCACACTCACTCAGAATAGCACTCTGCAAATAAGTGAGTTTTATTGACACACTTAAAGGGATCCTATAGTGCCAGGAAAACAAAGCCGTTTCCTGGCACTAAAGGTTTTTTAATGTCCCCTCACTCCCTCGCGCCCACCTCTTGCGTGGCTGAAGGGGTTAAAACCCCTCAGCCACTTACCCTCGGTGCTGGGTCAGGCTCCACCCCTGCTGACGTCAGCTGGCGGGGGAGACCTAATGCACTGTGTGCACCTTAAGCCTCCACATAGGAAAGCATTGTTCAATGCTTTCCTATAGAGAAAATCTAACGCTTGAGGTCCTCATGCAGAGCGTGAGGACGTCCAGAGTCAGATAAGGGACCAAAAGTCCGTTTGGATTCCGGAAGCCCTGTAGTGGCTGTCTGGTAAACAGCCACAGAGGGCCGACTTAGAGCTGCAATGTTTTACTTTGCAGCCCTAAGTGCAAAAGGGTCACAGCACACAGGCCACTTCAATTAGCTGAAGTGGGCTGGGTGCCTACAGTGTCCCTTTAAACACTACACATTTAGATGTATTACGGAGAAGCTCTTTGATACATGCCAACACTCTGCACGTTTGATTGGTGTAGAGCTGTGCGATACACACTTTTCATTACTACTGTGAGTTTATTGATGTGGAGCACAGGGATAGATTTACACACTTTATTTTGTGAGTTTTATTGATGTGGAGCTCTGTGATACCCTAATACACACCCATACATCACTGTAAGTTGTATTAAACTGATTTTAAAAAAAATTATGCTCAACTGATTAAAAGTTTTAGGCAGGATTTTTCTACTGTCCACACTTTTAAATTGCTCTTCTATGATCATCCTGAATCCCTTACTGCTTATCAATGAGTGGCAAATCCTGTATTTATATATGTAAATATAAAGGTAGAGCAGGGGGTGCATTAAATAAACTGGCTTTTCAGAAAGCAGAAAGGGTAAATCTGGACCTGGATATAATAGCAGCATCCTGAGCATGAAATTTGGATGTGACTAGGAGGAAAGGAAAAAAACCTAAAGAAATCTGCTGTTATTAGAGAACACATTGGTTTCCCATATATGTATACATGGGCATCCGCAGGAGGGGTCAAATACCAGCTTGTGCTGGTATTTTGTCTTTTAAATTTGAGAAGATTTACTAATATTCATATAAATTCTTTTTCTTAACCCCCCAATATTCTTTGTCTTAACGATGTTGTATTGCATATATTGCTATAAAATATAAACATTTTCAATAAAGAAAGAAAGAATAAAATAAAATTGAGAATATACTGCAATACCGCGCTGGCCAGTAGGTATACGGAGAAAGACAGGGATAGGAAGCTACATCTTATCCCTGCTTCTCTCTCCTGACTGAATCCACAGGGGAGCAGCACAGAGTGCAGCCAGCAACTCACAGCCTCCAGAGACAGCTTACAGATCAGGTAAGTGATGGATGGGGGGGCAGACTACAGATCAGGTAAGTGAGGGATGGGGGACAACCTACAGATTAGGTAAGTGAAGCATGGGGGGCAGCCTATAGATCAGGTAAGTGAGGGATGTGGGGCAGCATACAGATCAGGTAAGTGAGGCATGGGGGGGCAGCCTACAGATCAGGTAAGTGAGGTATGATGGTGGGAGGACACCAGGCTCTGCTAAAAAATAAATCTCAATCAAATAACGCATGGATTTAACTAGCTTATCATCACCGTCAGAATTATAGAAAATGTATGATGTCAGAGTAGGAGGATGTAGTCCCTAAAATTTAATCTTTTAAAAAAATCAGATTCACTATTACCACATATGTGGACTATGATACCTTAGATAAAAGGGAAATGGCTACAGTCACTAAAGGGTTAACTAGGTGCATTACTTCTGCCCACAGTGTGTTTGGGGGCTGCACAAAGCATAAAATATATACCGGGAAAGGGCAGTATACCCTTTTCTAATCTCTAAAATGTCAGAAACTTGTTGTCTTGCTCCTAGACTGCAGCTGTGAGTCAGGAGAATCCTGTAGTCTTTCTAGCAGGTCCTATCAAACTTCTCTCTCTTATCCTAGCCTTTAAATCTTTTATAACCATATCATAGCCTTTAAAAAATTTCATATTGAACCTATTGCAGGGACTGGATCCTTGGTGTTGCCAATGAATGAGGGAGGGCTGCTTGCTGTGTGTGTGTGTTTGTGTATGTATTCAGCAGTCTGTGTGTGTATTCAGCAGTGAGTGTATGTATTTATCAGTCTCTGCGTGTATTCATCAATCAGTCTGTGTGTATTCAGCAGTGAATGTATGTATTCAGCCGTCTGTGTGTGTGTGTATTCAGCAGTCTCTGTGTGTATTCAGCAATCTGCATGTGTTTATTCAGCAGTCAGTGTGTATGTATTCAGCAGTCTGTGTGTGTGTATTTAGCCATCTGTGTACTCGGCAGTCTGCATGTGCATGTATTCAGCAGTCTGTGTGTATGTATTTAGCAGTCTAGGGGTGGGGAGCAGAACACAGAGGGAATGGAGAAGAAGACAATGACAAAGAGAGGGGCTGGGGAAAGAAACAATGAAACACTGAGGGGTTGGGAAGGGGATTGAGACACACAGAGAGGCTGGAGTAGAGTACAATTACACACAAAGGAGCTGAGGATGGGGGGCAGGGACACACAGAGGGCCTGTGAAAGAGGTTAATGACACATACTGAGGGGCTGGGAAGGGGGCAGGGACACACAGAGGAGCTGGGGATGGGGACAGTGACACAGAGGGGCCTGGAAGAAGTTCAAGAGACACAAGGGAAACGGGGAAGGGGACAAAGACACATAAAGGGGCTGGGGAAAGTAAGAGACACACAAAGGGGTGGGGGAAGTAAAACACAAAGGGGATTGTAAGACATAAAGGGAAAAAATGGAGGATAAAGTAAACTAAGGGGGGTAGATACACTAAGAGGGGTAAGACATTCAAAAGATGGGATAAGGGGGACGGGGCTTGACTGGCTAGCCGAACAGACGCATGTTGCACAAGCTCCTGAGCCCGACAAGCTAAAATTTTCTCTACATAAAATCAAGCAATGGAATAAACCGCAAAACTCACAGGCTGCAGAGAGGAGATCGCAGGGATCTGACTGATACCAAACTCTGAACCTCTCTGGTCCGGATCACCGGCCCTCAACCTTTTGTGGCCTACAAGCGTATCAGGCGTAGGAGAGACGGCCGCTCTCCAGCGTCGACCATCGTTAAACATGGCGGACTTATACCTCCCCTCAGATGCGACTAAACCTAATCTTTGACAGATTCTGCGCAAAATTGGCAGCACGGCAACTGGGTACGCAAAAGCCTGACCAGCCTGTAGCTGACCCGACGACGCCACAGACCCGCTCACACAGACCCATTAAAAACCCAACGCCATCATGCACCCAGATGGAAAAGCGGCACCCCCGCAAGAAGAAACGACCACTGCAAAAACGCATACACACAGCAAAAGGCAAGTGGTGGCGGGTGGCAAAGAAGGGGCCCAAGCAAACGGGACTCTGACATCCACAGCCCCACAAGATGGCGGATCCGTGTGCTCTTTTGTACCCTTCCCACTGCTTTTATTTTCCTTAAAATAATGTATAAAACATACAAATTATTTTAAGAAAACACATTGTATTTAAGCTCACCAGAAGTTGATCATCCTTAAACTTGCATAATGCTGCCTCCCATATAGACCTGAACTGAAAGGCTTAAGATACTGTCTACATTGTCCATGATAAGGCTCAAATTAGTGCCTGAGGGCAAAATAATCCCCCAAAAGTTTTGAGCTAACTAGCATAAATGTAGTCAAAGTCAATATCTTAGTTAGGCCTCAAAAATAAGACAATTTAAGAAAGAAAGCTAAACAGGCAGTCTGCTGGTTGGGTATAGAGCCAGTAGAAAAATTGTAACATAAACAAGTAAATATATATCAGGTAATACAAATCTATTAAAGAGTGGGGGTTTAATATTTCTTCACAAAATGAGCGTAGGATCTGTTAGGTTCGTTCTGTTTCTCTCCACTATTCAAAGATCTGATACAATAACCTCCCAGTGTCTGTACATAGGCTTGTTCATCTTGTAAAACACATTTTGCAACCTGTTTTTATACATCCCAAGTGCACTTTTTTTTTTAAGAAGAACAGTCCCAATTTTTGGCCCAAATCCCTCTTTTCTATCCTAATGACCATCTTTTCTATGAGCTCCATATTGTTCATGTGTTTGCGTGTGTAACAGAACTCCACAGCAATAATAAAGTAATGTGGCTTTAAACTACAGTAAACACATTTAGAAATCAGTCTGTTTAAATAGTCTGTTTAAATAGGATTCATTGTTCTTGTTCTAAATTACATTTTAGTAGCATAACTGGTTATTGTAGTAGCCACCTAAAATTTATCAGAACTGCCCCCAACCCTGGCTACTCACACCTCTAAAATGAAACCTTATTTTTCTGTCGGTAGGCTACCTATTTAAAGGAACACTATAGGGTCAGAAATACAAACGTGTATTCTTGACTCTAAAGTGTTAAAGACACTTTTTAGCTTCCTCCCCTTCCCCCACTTAGTAGAACACATACCTTTATTCCAGCGCCATGCAGATCCGACGGCACTGCCCTCCCCCCCATATGCCTTCTTGGCTGAGATCACCACAATTGATGATCTTAGCCAATCAAATGTTTTCCCATTGGAAAGCATTGAAAGGCTATCGCAAAACGCCGAGACAAACAGCATCTCCTCATAGAAATGCATTGACCCAATGTATCTCTATGGGTAAAGTTCAGCGCCTCCATGCAGAGCGTGAAGACGCTTAACGTTGGTGTTGCACCCAGGAAGCACCTCTAGTGACCATTTAAGTGACTGCCACTGGAGGTGTCCCTAGGGAGCAATGTAAACACTGCCTTTTCTCTGAAAAGGCCGTGTTTACATTAAAAAAGTCTGCAGGGATAAGCTATACTCACCACAAAAACTACATTAAGCTGTAGATGTTCAGGTGACTATAGTGTCTCTTTAATGTAACTATTTTACATGATCAGTAACCAGAACATTTATCTGACCCGCATATCATTGCAACATTCTTACACCTGTAGATGGGGGTTAACTATAGACACAAGTACATACCTTATTTATGTCTCTTACTGTTTTCTCCTACCAGCTCACTCTGCACTCATGATGACTGATGTGCTCACTGCCTGCTCAGTTGAGCAGCAGTCCTGATATCATCAGCTGGGGCATTGCATCACAAATGAGGGTAGAGGTCACAAATGGGATGTAGGTGTCCCTTGGCAAACAGCTATGCTAATGCTGGTCCTCACAAAAACATACAGATTTAAATTAAAAGTGTGAAGTAAACCAAACAAAATGATCAGTTTTATGTTACTTTACACACACAGTTGCTTAAAGTTTTACTGTGGACTTAGATGTTAATGCTGTGTGTTTGTTGGGTATTTAATTTATTTACCAAAAAAATAAATAAAATATGAAGCTGACAAATATTTAAGGCAATTGTCCTGTGGGCCCAAACACTAACCAATGGATTGTGTAAGAATCTGAAGTGGGGCATTCTGCTTTGTTTCACTGAGGGTTAATCCAGCCTCTAGTGGCTGTCTGAACTTGTTTTTATTCTTATATTTAAAAGAGAATAATATCATAACGTATCACACAGTGAAAACAAGGTTCTATCGTGCAAATAATCTATGAATTAATATACCCTACAGGAAAAAGAAAAGGGAAATATATAGAAAAATATGTATATATATGCTCCTAGATTGCAGTTTGCAGCTCGTTTACTGTCTCACAACCAAACTAATGGTGAAGGTTAGCAACAAATGTATCGCTTTGTTACTACAGAGGAAAATTGCAAAAATACAATCAGGGATAGTGACAGAAGCTGCTGGTTAAACTGGAGTATCAGCAGGGAAAGCAAATATTAGAAATATTGGTTAGTCCACTAAAGGACCACTATAGTGCCAGGAAAACAAACTTGTTTTCTTGGCACTATAGGGTCTTTAGGTCCCCCCCCACCCTGAGGTTCCCACTCCCGCTGGGCTGAATAGGGCTGAAGGGGTTAAACACTTACCTTTCTTCAGCGCCGGGCTCCCTCGGCGCTGGGGAACTCTCCTCCTCCTGCTGACATCACCTGCCGAATGAACATGCGCGGCAAGAGCCGCGCGAGCATTCAAACAGTCCATAGGAAAGCATTACACAATGCTTTCCTATGGACGTCAGCGTCTTCTCGCTGTGATTTTCACAGTGATAAGCGCGGAAGCGGCCTCTAGCAGCTTGTTGCTTAGTGATCTTTGCTAGAGTACTAAACTGTGCCTTCGTGGGCACCTACTTGTTAGTAAATCCTAACTAACAAGCCTTAGAATCTAGTTGTCTACAAGATCCTATGCTGTGCCTTCAAGGGCACCTATTAGCTATGATTACCAATATGATACTCTTATTGCTAACCTAGAGTTAGACTAAGCAGCTGGAGACCATGTAGCTCCTAACGTGAGTTAGATAGTTCCAAAGATCCTCTGCTGTGCCTTCAAGGGCACCCATAAGCTATGATTGCCAGTATAATGCACTTGCTGCTGTCCTATAAGTTAGGCTAAGCTGGAGACCATGTAGCTCCTAACGTGAGTGAGATAGTTCCTCTGCTGTGCCTTCAAGGGCACCTATAAGCTATGATTGCCAGTATAATGCACTTGCTGCTGTCCTATTAGTTAGGCTAAGCTGGAGACCATGTAGCTCCTAAGGTAAATGAGAAGATAGTTCTGTTCAGGTAATACAGACTCAGAAGCCGAGCGGCTGCATTCCTAACTCCTGTCTATATTGTCATCTAAGGCAGTAAAGTGCAGTCAAAGAGGAGATTACTATGTAAAGGAAGCCGGACTGAGTAAGCTTCTGAGCCGAGCCCTGACCCAAAGATAGCAGTAAGACGAGTATCATATTGGTAATCATAGTTAATAGGTGCCCTTGAAGGCACAGCAGATCTTGTAGACAGCTAGACTCTATGGCTTGCTAGTTAGGATTTACTAACAAGTAGGTGCACTGCCCACGAAGGCACAGTTTAGTACTCTAGCAAAGATCACTAAGCAACGAGCTTATTTTGAGGTATTAAATACACAGGCTACCCTGCCAGTACCTGCTACCAATTAGATGCCCCTGAAGGCACAACCAAATACACTAACAATATCATTTTATCTACCTGCTACCGATTAAGGTGCCCGTAAAGGCACAGTTGATTACCGCTGCAATAGCTCTAAATTCAGGTTAATACCTTAATGGACTAACCAATATATATAATATTTGCTTTTCCTGCTGATACTCCAGTTTAACCAGCAGCTTCTGTCACTATCCCTGATTGTATTTTTGCAATTCTCCTCAGTAGCAACAAAGCGATACATTTGTTGCTAACCTTCACCATTAGTTTGGTTGTGAGTAGGGATGTGCATGGGGAAAAGAATCGGTTCGGTTTCGCATTCCGAAATTTGGGACTTCGGAACTTCAGCACTTCGGTTCTGTGGGTGGGGGCCCTAAATTACTTGAAAGGGGGGGGGACTTATTGTCCTCCCCCCAGCCCCCACCCCTGAGTGGTGGGTGGGGGCCCTAAAATACTTGAAAGGGGGGGGGAAACCTATTGTCCTCCCCTGAGCGGTGGGTGGGGGCCCTAAATAACAATAAGGGGGGACCTATTGTCCTCCCCTGGCCCCCACCCCTGAGCGGTGGGTGGGGGCCCTAAATTAGAATAGGAGGGGACCTATTGTCCTCCCCCCTGGCTCCCACCCCTGAGCGGCGGGTGGGGGCCCTAAATAACAATAAGGGGGGACCTATTGTCCTCCCCTGGCCCCCACCCCTGAGCGGTGGGTGGGGGCCCTAAATTAGAATAGGAGGGGACCTATTGTCCTTCCCCCTGGCTCCCACCCCTGAGCGGCGGGTGGGGGCCCTAAATAACAATAAGGGGGGACCTATTGTCCTCCCCTGGCCCCCACCCCTGAGCGGTGGGTGGGGGCCCTAAATTAGAATAGGAGGGGACCTATTGTCCTCCCCCTCGGCCCCCACCCCTGAGCGGTGGGTGGGGGCCCTAAATTAGAATGGGCGGGACCTATTGTCTTCCCCCTGTGCGATGGCTGGGGGGCCCTAAATAAAAATTTAACACCCCCCAAGGTGACTAGGGGTCCCCAAATCCCTAGTCACCCCCCTCCCCCAAAAAATGTACCCCTACCTACCCCCCTCACCCTAAAAATAATGAGGGGGGGCCATTTACTAAGTACCTGTAAAAAAAAACAAAAAACCTTACCATTTGATGTCTTCTTTTTTCTAAAATCTTCTTTTTTCAGCCATAAAAGGCCAAATAAAAATCCATAATGACCATCGCAACTAGAAAAACCAAAAACAAAACCCGAGTGCAAAAAAAAATAAAATCAATCTTCACCCATGGCTAAGAACACTCTGATTGGTTGGTTTAAGCCAATCGGAGTGCTCTGTGTCATTTTACACAGGGTGGGAAAATTCCAAAGAACTTTCCCACTCTGTGTAAATTGACTCATAACACTCTGATTGGATGGCTTGAAATCCAGCCAATCGGAGTGCTTTGTGTCATTTTACACAGCGTGGGAGAGTTCTTTATAAGCCTTTCCCCGCCCTGCAGAGCTCAGTCTGCGTGGAGTCCTCCATGGGTGAAGATGGAATTTTTTTTTTTTTGCGCTCGTGTTTTTTTTTTTATTACGACGGTCAATATGGATTTTTATTTGGCCTTTTTTGGGGCTGAAAAAAGAAGATTCTAGAAAAAAGAATACATCAAATGGTAAGTTTTATTTTTATTCTTTTATAGGTACTTAGTTAATGGTCCCCCCTCATTATTTTTAGGGTGACCGGGGTAGGTTGGGGTTAATTTTTTGGGGGTGACTAGGGGTTTGGGGACCCCTAGTCACCTGGGGGAGGGTTACATTTTTATTTAGGGCCCCCATCCGCCGCTCAGGGGTGGGGGCCAGGGGGGAGGACAATAGGTCCCCCCCTTATTGGTGTTTAGGGCCCCCACCCACCGCTCAGGGGTGGGGAGATTAGTTCCCCCGTTATTGTAATTTAGGGCCCCCACCCGCTGCTCAGGGGTGGGGGCCAGAGGGAGGACATTAGGTCCCCCCCTTATTCTAATTTAGGGCCCCCACCCACCGCTCAGGGGTGGGGGCCAGGACATTAGGTCCCCCCTTATCGGTATATAAGGCCCTCACCCACCGCTCAGGGGTGGGGGCCAGGGGGAAGGACATTAGGTCCCCACCTTATTCTAATTTAGGGCCCCCAATCACCGCTCGGGGTGGGGGCCAGGACATTAGATCCCCCCTATTCTAATTTAGAGCCCCCACCCACCACTCAGGAGTGGGGTCCAGGACATTAGACCCCCCCTTATTGGTATATACACCCACCGCTCAGGGGTAGGGGCCGGGGGGGAGGACAATAGATCCCCCCACTTATTTTACTTTAGGGCCCCCATCTGCTGTTAAGAGGTGGGGGGGCAATAGGTTTACTAGACATGCCCCTACTCGCGGTATAGCGAGTAGGGACATAATTTTCTAATACTAAGTAATCTTTAATTAATAGTAGTAAATGTGGCTGAAAGACCAATTCAGCCTTTTAGTATATAGCTCGCTAATACCGTGGGAATTAGGGAGTTATCTACTTATTCATACCTGTCAGTCCATTGACTGGCTAAGTAACTTACATTTTATATGAATGTGTGTTACTTGATTGCTGTAAGTGTTGCAAATGCTGACAGCTGAATCCTGGCTATGTTTGTATACTTTTGATTTAAAATTGTATACAGTGGGTAAGTGGGTATATTTGTACTTGGGCAATAATGTGCTTCGGAACTTCAGCACTTTGACACTTCGGAAATTTGGCAATTTCGGGACTTCGGCAATTCAGCTATTCGGACGCTCAGAAGTACCAAAACGGACCAAAACGAATTGCACATGTCTAGTTGCGAGACGTATATGAGCTGCATACTGGAATCTAGGAGCATATATATACATATTTTTCTCTTTTCTTTTTCCTGTAGGGTCTATCAATTCAGTTTATTTGCACGATAGAACATTGTTTTCAATGTGTGATATTATTCTCTTTTAAATATAAGAAAAAAAAAAGTTTTAAATCTTATTTTCTTTTATTTACTTTTTTCATCTATGAATTTGTAGGCAATGTTCTAGTTCTCTCTCACTGCCATAATTTACCTCTTTCTTAATAAATGTACCCACACTTGATATTTTTTCAGGAGAAACGGGGCTTTAATTTCACATCACATATTTATATATGTAACAAGTAAATATGAATTAAACCGTGTGAGATATTAAACGTTATTTTCCATGGCATTTTATAATACTCTTAGCTTTTACTGCAATAAATCACACATTTCAATGCTGTGATGTCCCACGAGTACAACTATTCCCCCGTGTTCAGGATTCATGGTATTTTTGAAAGTTACCGAGTCAATAAAGAGCTTGCGTGTTTCAGTTTTTACATGTTGAAATTGTTTGCTGGGCCTATGTTGCCTTTGAGACCATATGGCAGCACAGCAATGAGAACAACCCATATCTTGGCATACTATTTTCAAAAGCACACAACCCAGGGTATTTAGAATGGGGCATGTCCAGTCTATTTTAGTATACTGCCACTTAGTCACAAATCCTGGCCAAACTCAGTGTTCATTTATTTTATTAATTATTTGAATTTTTCACACAAAAACTGCATTCACTGATATCGTCCATAGGCCAATTCCACAATACATCCACAACAAAGCCACTTAATTTCTACACTGCAACTTTGAGACATGGACAGGTATATACAATTGGACCTTTTTCTTTCCATACTAGGCTATTATTAGACGGTTTTACTTTCATTAGTTGGCAACAGTAATTAGGTAGGATCAGGCTGCTATTCAATCCTATCTCGCTAATACCATATATTTTTCTGACCTGATGTAGTGCGTATTATCTAGGCACCTAGTACCTCTCCTAACTTTTGCCTTTGGTCTACCTCAGTATTTTCAGTATCATTAATAAAGTTTTTATTTTCTTTCAAGACATTTTTCAAGATTGGACTGGGATTTTAATCTAGTGGTCACTCTCTGAGTGTTCTCTTAGGTTTCTCCTCTATATTTATACATTACCTTGGATTACCCCCATTTTCCCAGTCTAGGTGACCACATTGGTTAAGGAACAGGATGTGGGAGCTCTGTTAAGCGCCTATCCTACACCTCTCTTCTTTATTATTCTTTAGTTGGTAAAGTTCCTTGTGCCACGTGTGGATTTGTTGTGTCGTAGCATTGTGGATTGGATTCTCCAAGGGCCCTGGTGTGTAAAGTCATATTGATCTTTCAACTCCAACGTGACCGCTGTGTGGTCTGACCACATTATGTCCCCCACGTTGCACTGTGTTACCTGAGCTAGGGCCGTCTCGTGTATCAAAAACCCGTCTATACGGGAGTAGGAGTAATGCACTGGGGAGAAGTAGATATAAGCATGTTCACCCTTAATGGTGGGTTTTGCACTATTGGATCAGTTTGTGTTTTTGACCCTATAGTGTTCCTTTAAAGTAATGTTTCTCTCAATGGGTGGCCAGTAATATGCCAAGAACATCACCTGACCCTCTGAGCCTATCAATGGCTGCCTGACAAACCTTCCTCATACTACCACGAATGAGAGGAAGGGGTCTGGTGATGGGGGGATTCTATAGTGCAAGGAATACAAAAAAAACTTTATTCCCAACACTATAGTGCCCTCTGGTTTCCCTCATAGGAAATCATTGCTCAGGGCAATTTCCTACCTCTTGAGTTTAGCTCCACTGAGTAAACCAAACAAGGAAGTACCAGAAGCCCTTGTCTGCTTGACAGCAAGGGGTGTAACTAGGTACATTTCTAAAAGTACAAGTAAATTGAGGAGACCCTTGTGGCAAGGGGATCCCGGTGGTAGCTCTGCACACACAGAAAAAACACACGTAGTAACCAGTTTATAAAAAAGGAGGAGTGGGCACTGATACAGGAGTAAAGAGATGGAAAAGAAATAGGCAAATGAAAGCCCTATTTATACCTATAAACCATCTAAAACTCACTGTCTATGGGAGGAAAGAATCCTCAAAATAGCGAGAGGTACAGTATATAAGGAGGAGGAAGAGCAGTACAACACTGCAAAAAACCTTTCCCAAAGTAGATAGTAAGGTCCCCATAACTCAAAATTAGCCGAAAAAGAGGTTAATACCTCACAGAAAGAGAGAAGGAGAGTGCCCACACTATAAATAGGAAGACAGGTAAGATAGCTGTAATGCGAGGTGGATGAGTCTTCAGGGGTGAGCAAACCCAGTCCCTAAGCTGAGACCAAACCACCCCAACAGAACTGACACTGGGTGAAAATAAATAAGGTGAAGAAATGCTCGACGCGCGTCTTTCCTCCCATAGACAATTTTTTAGTTTTAGATGGTTCATAGGTATAGATAGGGCTTTCATTTGCCTATTCCTTTTCCATCTCTTTACTCCTGTATGAGTGCCCACTACTCTTTTTTTTATAAACTGGTTACTACATACATTTTTTCTGTGTGTGCAGAGCTACCACCGGGATCCCCTTGCCACAAGGGTCTCCTCAATTTACTTGCATATTTTGGGTTACCCCCTACTCTGTAGCTGTGAGGTAGGCACCACCCAGGATAGATTTTACGCTCTCACACGTTCCTTGTGGCTGCGTTGATCTATCCTCTCTATTATTATTTTTTGCATTTCTAAAAGTACAAATTTCTATTGAAATCTGCAGTTTGTAATTGGAGGGGGATTTCATTATTTTTTTTCACTTTTGCTGCAGCTGTAATTGCCCTATCAATAAGTGCATCCACTATAAGATTTTTCATTAACACTTAATACTAAGTAGGAAAGAAAAATATGAAAAATGTTTACCATCCTACAAGAGTTGATTTTTTGAAATGACCAATGCTTAGAAATTCAAGTGGTTAAATCTTACAATTAACTTAATACAAAATAAAAGCAAATTAAAGGGCAGCCATTGAGGCAGTGTCAAAACGTATCCCTAGGTTTTTCATCACTGAACAAGTCTGGCTTGGCAGACTTCTTGATTACAGTAATCAAGAAGTATAAAAAGGAGCAAGTCTGGTCATTGTGATCATTCAAAAGCAGTGAGGAGATTGGAGTTTTGCAACAAAACCAGAATATGAGAACTCCAAGTACGGACAAAAGGTTAGAGGAACTCCGTAGCTTGCCCCTGACTCTCAGGGTCCCCTGCTTGGAATATTCACATACACCTCGAGACACCACATAATTGGTAAGTGTTGCTTAATTTGTCTTTAATAAAGGTTTTTTTACAGGTTTTTTTCACGTACTACAAATAGGGCTTAACTTAAAATTGAGTCTCATAGACAATTAAAATAAGTGATAGATAGTGCAGTGGGGGCAACTATCTCCTTATGTGATGTATAATATTGTACATATATTTGTTGAATTTTAATTAAAAAGCTGTACTTTTACGTACCTTATGCATTTCAACAAACTAATTTCTGACTGAATTTCCTCCAATATTTGCTAAAAAGACATTTAGTCTGTATTTTAATATTTTAAATTAATAGCACTTTGAAGTTAGACTAGTTATTAAAGGGAATCTCCAGTGCCAGGAAAACGATCCCTTTTCCTGGCACTGGAGGGTCCCTCTCCCTCCCACCCCCCAATCCCCAGGTACTGAAGGGGTGAAAACCCCTTCAGTCACTTACCCGAGGTAGCAGCGATGTCCCTCGCCGCTGTCTCCTCCTCTCCATTGCATCGGCCGAGACTGATCCCGCCCACCGGCCGAGGAGACCTAATGCGCTCCCCATAGGAAAGCATTGAAAAATCATTTCAATGCTTTCCTATGGGGATTTGAGCGACGCTGGAGGTCCTCACACAGCGTGAGGACGTCCAGCGACGCTCTAGCACAGGTTTCCTGTGCTATGAAGCAGGAAGTTCCCTCTAGTGACTGTCTAGCAGACAGCCACTAGAGGTGGAGTTAACCCTGCAAGGTAATTATTGCAGTTTATAAAAAACTGCAATAATTACACTTGCATGGTTAAGAGTAGTGGGAGTTGGCACCCAGACCACTCCAACGGGCAGAAGTTCATTGCTGGGTGATAGTCACATGCTCTGTTAGATATACCGTGTTTGATTTATTTCTAATAGAGTTGTTTTTCCTCGAATCTATATTCACGCGGGCTGCCATGACGTCATGTGCATAATGGCGTGCGACGTCCTGGAACTCCTGCGTGCTTACGATCACAGGGAGCGTCAAATTATAGTCACCTGAACAACTTCCACTTAATGAGGTTGATCAGGTGAGAACAATAGCTCCCTGCAGCCTCTCTCAGGTAAACACTATTTTCTGAGAAAATACAGTGTTTACATTGGTAGCTAGGAACACCTCCAGTTGCAGTCACCCAGACTGCCACCAGAGGGACTTCGGAGTTGATGAATGCCTAATTCGCATTCATCACATTTGACGTCTTCACGGTTGGGGGAAGGCATCAAACGTGCCATCAGCAGACAGGAAATAGGAGGCACGGTGAACATGCCTCCTATGCCCTGTAGTAACACCGGAGCCAGTCAGCAATGAGATCTCCTGCACACAGCGTCGGCTTGAGTCGACAGGCTGAAGACCGGAGACCGAGCAGGAGGATCCAAACCGTAAAATGTATTGTGTGAGTGTATGCCACTCTATAAAGAACCTGATTGGTGCAGTGCGATGACGCTGCTCAAAAAAGCATCCTATTGGGCTCTGCGATTTCATAATTTTGATGAAAAAGGGGGCGTGGCCTGACCAGGAGCTCAGCGCTGGAATGGAGGTAAGTTTTAATGATAAAAGACTCTAATTTAAATTGTTTTATTAGTGGGAAGTTCATATAAAAGCAAGAAAGAAGGCAAAGGGACCTGTCTTTGGTGCCTTTATGTGATTAAATATACATACGAAAGGGGTGTCCGTCTAAACTGATTTATGGTTGTTACATCAGGGCCTTTGAAGGAACAACATGGTCCCGAGCACGCAGCCCACCGGTCACCTGCATCTAATTCCGAATTCAGGATTACTGCTGGAGTCCAGCGATCATCTAGATATTAAAGGAACACTATAGTCACCTAAATTACTTTAGCTAAATAAAGCAGTTTTAGTGTATAGATCATTCCCCTGCAATTTCACTGCTCAATTCATTGCCATTTAGGAGTTAAATCACTTTGTTTCTGTTTATGCATCCTTAGTCACACCTCCCCTGGCTATGATTGACAGAGCCTGCATGAGGAAAAACTGGTTTCACTTTCAAACAGATGTAATTTACCTTAAACAATTGTCTCTCTAAATTGAACTTTAATCACATACAGGAGGCTCTTGCATGGTCTAGCAAGCTAATAACATAGCAGGGGATAAGAAAATCTTAATTAAACAGAACTTGCAATATAGAAAGCCTAAATAGGGCTCTCTTTACAGGAAGTGTTTATGGAAGGCTGTGCAAGTCACATGCAGGGAGGTGTGACCAGGGTTCATAAACAAAGGGATTTAACTCCTAAATGGTAGAGGATTGAGCAGTGAGGCTGCAGGGGCATGTTCTATACACCAAACCTGCTTCATTAAGCTAAAGTTGTTCAGGTGACTATACTGTCCCTTTAACTCTAACATGTATCGCCATGGACTTATCCATTTGATCACGACCGATGATCTAAATAGTGAGGTGAGATCCAACCGTTACAGCTATTTTTTTGCCTTTTTTCCCCCCTTTAGATTTTAATATAATTTAAACATCTATATCCATCAAGTGGACTTGATATTCCATGGATCTTATTTTTTTTTCCCCGTAGCTTATGAGTACATATACTCCTACTTTAACGAGTTAGAAGGTGGAGTCAATACCAGTTACGCTCTTTATACAAATCACCATTTGATTTCTTAATGAATTTCAATTCAGCTGTTCTACTTTGTGAGCTATAGGTATATAGATCAGTGATTTATGGGCTTTAAGAGTATGTAGTAACTCAGTTTTTCCCCCCCTTCCATTGTAATGGGAATATATGTTTTGTCTTCCTTTTTGTATATATTCCAAATATACTATATAATTTTTTTGCATCATTTTGAGTGCAGTATTTACTTATATTTTTGGAGGTTTTGACTAGAGGGCAACCTCAATACCACCTATCCCCTTGCAGAGTGACAACATCATATATCTGTTAACATTACATGTTAACTACACTTATTGTTTTTCGTGTGAATCAGTGGTTCCTTTGAATACATCAATGTAATCAGACAAACAAATTTACATCATTTTCACACATTCTAGGTCTTTTTGCCAAACATTTTAGTTGTTTCCAATAGTCAAGAGGGGGGGGGGGGGGGGGGAGGTGAAGACAAAAAAAAACCCTTCAGAGTAAACTACAACTGTTCCAATGTATAGTCTAACGTGCAGATCTACTTCTCTGCAAGAAAATGGCTTTACAGAGACCAGCTAAATGGAACTGCATTTTACTTAAAACCACCATTAGTCTTAATAGAATTCAATTTCACATGTGCTGCCAGCAGGGGGACTGCAGGTGAAAAGAAAAAAAAATAAATAAATAAATGTATGAGATTATATATCTCCTATATACTTTCATTTTGGAAAATTTGTATTAACTTTATTTTAAACTTTTCCTGCCTATATCTATATATTCATGCTAAATGTATTTTATCAATATATACTTATATTTACATAAAATTACACTTCAAGTAAAATTACATATATAAAAATACAATATACATATGTCCATATACATGTAGACTTCAAATATAATGATGTATATATTTTAAATTCTACGTGCATATGTAATATTTTTACATAATTAAGTCATTTTATTGATTGCAATTTGAGCGACCTGCCTGACAACCCAGGCCAAAAGTCCAGAGAATTTAATTTGCTAGCACTGTATTTAACCCTGTAACATACAATGACACCCTAAAAACCTGTACATGGGGGTACGGTTTTACTCGAGAGACTTCGCTGAACACAATTGGTATTTCAAAACAGTAAGAACATATAACAGCGATGATAGTTAGCAAAAGTGGGGTTTTTTTTGTTGCATTTTTCCCCACACACAATGGCACTTTCACCGAGGATATCATTGTTGTGATACTTTTACGGCTTTGAAACACTAATATTAGTGTTCAGCAAAGTCTCTGGAGTATAAGTATTTTGTTTGAGATTAGGAGTATGCATTGATCATAGGAAATAAATGTAAAACCTGCTCACAATAAACAGTCACCAAGAAAAGGAAGGCATTGGCAGGTCCTGGAGCAGTTGAAAACCAAGAGTTAAGACTGGTGATTGCGGGACTTGTGCTGCAATCACTTATACAGTCATCAGTATCAGCACACCCTGGTTCTGGACAATTTTTTTTTTAAGGTTTGTGAGGACAGGAATATAGAAGTTGGCAAGAGAAATTTAGGAAGACTTTTACCACCAGTTACTTCTAGCACCAACAAAACTTTGCAGCACTTGATACACCGAATATACTAACATAAATAGGGTTATTCACTAGAGTGAAAAAATTCAAAGTGAATTTTGAGGCAAATTTAAGGCCAAAGTAGCTCAACTGAAAGCGTAGCATAATTGGAATTTTTTCCATTTTGTCTATTTTTACCTTCACTTTAGCAAATCAATCTGAAAAGCTTTTGACATCCTGGCCTTCAGGGAAGACATTTCATGCACCTTTTATTTAATTGCTTATTTTCCTATACAATTTGAACATACTTTACAAAAAACGAGACAAGCAAAAAAAAATATTTTTTGGTCATTTATTTTTTACGAGATTCTGTACAGATGTTACTCGCCGCTGCAAGTTTAGATGATGCCAATCTAGAAACAGAAGAAGACATTAAGTTACATGGGGAAATTATATTATGCAATTCAAATACAATAATCAAGCTCTAGTCTAAACAATGAGAGATATTTACATTACATGTTAACTACACTCATTGTTTTTCGTGTGAATCAGTGGTTCCTTTGAATACATCAATGTAATCAGACAAACAAATTTACATCATTTTCACACATTCTAGAGGGTCTTTGCAACACATTTTAGTGTTTCCAATAGTCACGAGAAAAAAACCAAAAAACCTTAAGAGTAAACTACAACTGTTCCAATGTATAGTCTAATGTACAAATCTACTTCTCTGCAAGAAATGTAACTGCATTTTACTTAAAACAACCATTAGTCTTCATAGAATTCAATTTCACCAAGGTTGCTCATGTAGCTCACCTTGTTGGCAACATCCAGTGCATCGTAATCGGGAGCAAGACGTACATAGGCTTTCTTCTCACCATCAGGCCTAGGGGGAACAAAAAAATAAAAGGTCAGATGTGAACTGGAGAAACCTTCCCAAAAGCTTGCACTCATTGCTTGTCATGCATCAGTGGTTCCTTTGAAAACATCATTATGTTCAGCCAAAATTAAAATTTCCATCACACGCATGGGGCAATTAGTCAGTCAGATACTTTTTGTGCATCATATTTTGTACCCATATAGACCTAAACTATCTTACCTAATAAGAGTGTTCACTTTAGCAACATCAATGTCGTAAAGTTTCTTCACCGCCTGTTTGATCTGGTGTTTGTTGGCTTTAACATCAACAATGAAAACCAAAGTATTGTTGTCTTCAATCTTCTTCATGGCTGACTCAGTGGTCAGAGGGAACTTAATGATGGCATAATGGTCAAGCCTAAAAATAAAACAAGACAATGTTACACCTTTCCTCTTCCAAGAGCGTATGACTTAGAACTTAAATAAAACAGCTAAAATACATCAAATCAAAGATAAGTTTGAATTTTTAAGATAAGGGACTGATGTGAAGGCCTGGAAATCAACTAAATCCTAGGATACATGTGCATCTGAGCAGACAGCCAACACTACCTGGCATAGCAGAGATGAGTGTGTTAGGCATCCATCCGCTGCACACCTTTAAAAGTCTAAGTGGAAGAAAGTATGCTACTATCAAGAGTCATTTGACTGAGACACTAGAATATGAGAATGAATACTAGAGCAGTCAACCTGGTGTTAAAGGGACACTATAGGATTAGAACAAACATGTGTTACAATCACCAATGTAGCCCTCCTAAATATACGAAAATCTTAGTTTTATTCCACTCTGTTGCTGCCTAATCTGCCTGCTTGGTTGACATTAGAAGTGATTCGGAAAAACCTCTTGTAGCCACCTAAGGAGTATTCCTAGGCTGTAATGTAAACACTGCACTTTCTCTGAAAATACTTTTTTGCAAAAAGCATGAATGAAAGGATTCTACTCACCAGAACAAATACAATAAGCTGTAGTTCTAGTGACTATAGTATCCATTTAATCTATTAAAAACCAAGATAACACAAAGATCTTCATGACAAGTTATTTTGAATGAAACAGTTCATTGATTTAATGGAATAAAATCTTTATCAATGCAAGTGTTACACACTATATATTATAAAGACAAAATATAGCAATAACATCACATTCTACAAGGCCTCTTAGAACACCAAGATTTAATTCCATTGTGCTTAGCCTAACTTTCATATCCCCAGCCAAACTTATCTAGGAAACCCATTGCTTGAGCATTCTGACTAAAGGGTTACTCCAACAATCATAACCATTACAGCCTACTGCAATGTTTATGATGGTAGGAGTCTGCCCTCTTACCTGGTCCTCCCGGGAGCTAGGTCTGCCCTGTAGGCAGGTATATAACATGTTACTGGATCCTGCTACTCATTCATTAGACAAGATCAGTAGCTGACCAATTAATGTCTGTGCAACACAATTTGCACAGAACGGACATTGATGACACCCCCATGATGCCAGTAGTTACACCTCCGGCAGCAAAGGGATGAAACTATGTGCATTGTTTCAAAGCTGCACATACAGACTCTAGGCACAATGGCCGCTTCAAATCACTCTAATAATCATGGTGCTTGAAGTAACCCTTTAAAGCAATACATCATACATGTGCAAAACTACAGCGTGATTAAGACAGTTATAGTCTGCAATTATTAAAACGTTTTTTTATGTCCATGGCATTGAAATGTGAAGAACATCAGTGAAATTTTAATGCAATCACAGAAAATCAGGCTTTGATCGCTTTAAGAAACATCATCTGTAATCAAACATTTCATGCCACATGGATTGGATCACACAGTACCTGCCTTTGCAAAAATATACTCTATCAAATTTACTGCTCATCCTAAATTGAAGCAATAATGTAAAAATTGTGGATTTTGACATACTTGTTCCTTGTGGGAGCACTCTTTCTGGGGTACTTGGGTTGCCTCCTCAATCTCAAGGTTTTAGGCCTCCTGAAGGTAGGTGTTGTGCGGATCTTCTTTTTCTTGTGACTGTGGACTCCTTTTAATACAGCCTTCTTTGCCTTTAAAGCCTTAGACTTTGCTTCAGTCTTGGCAGGGACAGCTGAGAAATAAGATTAACAATCAGTATCCGAATAGCCCCAATTCATGCTAGCTAATCTCCCGTGCATGGTCTACAACCAACATTATTTAAAGGCAATCATACTATCCTATTAAAAGAATGGACAGATCTTGGTAAAAGGCATATAAGCACCCTCTAAATAATAGAATTTAATTATCCAGTGTATTTGTGAGGTTAAATATTAAAATTAGAAATAAAGGTATGCAAGTGTTTAAAAACACAATAAGGTTACTAGACTATATTGCAGCAAATTTAAAGCCATACAGAGTAGTTTTACATTACACAGAAAATACTGAGAACAAGCGGTTACATTTCCTTGCCTGTAATAGCACATGTATCCAGCAGTATATAGTCTAACTATATTCTTAACAGAAAACCCTTTAACCATATTCCTTTGACAATCTGAAGCAGAATTTTATATATTTTTTTTTAATCAGACTGTACAGGGCTATTTACCAACGTGTCAATTATTATTTTTAGGCGGCCAAAAAAAAAAAAAAAAAAAAGCTGACCTCAAATTGTAGTCAACTTGCACATACCTTTTCCAGGGCTGCTATTTTAGACTAGAATTCGAGATTTCTTTAAAACTCCAAAATTTCACACTTTAGTGAATAACCCTAAATATTCTCCGCTTTTATGTGACCAGTATCTTTCTCAACTAGTGATACTGCCCATATTAGATGATTGCCAGTTTTTCAGACAGCATTATTTCCCCCTGAATTAGCCCATTTTCCTAGTTCGATAGAGGGGGTCTGGTAGTTGGCAGGGGGGACCCAGTGCATCAGTCATGATAAGATGGAATCACAGATCTCATACTTTGATCGCTTTAAACATCATGTGCACCGGTAAGTCCCCCCGGCTGCGGCCTACACACCACCCCCCATAGCAGGGATAGCTTATCTCGGCCACCGTGGCTGCTATGGGCCCCTGGCCGGTAGCCAATGACTTGCAGTAGCCACAGTGGCTTCCACTAGCCCTCTCCGTCCCGGGAGCCCACGTGTGAGATCCCCGGCTCGGCTGATGCCGAGACCCACGAGGGCCCGCACACCGGCTAGCCCGGACAGGGCCTTCTAAAATCACCGCAGCCGCACCGTGCTAACACGGGGAGCCGCCACGTCCACCCATAGCACAACCCCGAGCGGCTCGGGCGGCCACCGCACGGGCAGAGTGCAATAACACCGCCTCGCTCACTCCGCAGCTCACCTTCCTTCTTCGCCTTGGGAGCCATCTTGGGGGAAAAGGAAGAGAAAGGGGTTTCTCGGGCAATATCACAAGGGCTCGCCACCGGAAATCCGGCGCGGTGTTTCTCGGGAAATGTAGTTCATGGCTAGACGTGAGCGCTGTTTTCATTGGTCGATTCTGTCACGTGGGGAATGGGCGTCCCACAGACAGAGCTCAGACAGCTTCAGAGTGATGAGCTGTAGTCAGTGATGAGAAATGGCTCAACAAAATAAATACATAAACTATTACAAAATGATTGGTATAAGTGTTTTTTTTTTTTGGTGATACATTTTCACATTGTATTTGGACAATTTAATTTTTATTCCTCTTGGACTAATTAAATCCCCCCCAACTTACAGCATTGTGTTCTTAGTATGTATAATCACTACAAGTGGAATGGTTAGGGTTTTGAAAAAGGGTAAAACCAGAAGGTGGGCCGCACTTTCAATAAACAGAGAGCTCCAGTGATGGAAATCGTTAAAAGTGCCGCTTTATTTATACATAACGCAATGTTGTTGAAAACATTCATAATTATGAACAAAATAGTGAAATAACGAAAGATCAAAAAATGTGCACAAGATACAAAATAATTATAAAAGACAAAAAAATAAAAAATACCTGCATGAAGGGGCAATAAAACGTAGCACACTGGACGCGTTTCACATCTCAAACTGACTCTTTATCAACACAAATTCAGTTAATTACCCAAAGTGCATTTAAAGGCCGTAACCCCTTAAGGACACATGACATGTGTGACATGTCATGATTCCCTTTTATTCCAGAAGTTTGGTTCTTAAGGGGTTAAGGGAGGGGAGAGACATACATACAGGGCCGGACTGGGGATACAAAGCAGTCCTGGAGAAAAAAAAATCTATGCCAGCCCCATAAGTCATTGTGCCATGTATTGTCACATGTAATATGTAAGGCTATATACTGTGTGTGTGTATATATATATATATATATATATATATATATATATATATATATATATATATATATATATATATATACACAAAACACCAGGGGCGGACTGAGAGCCTTTGGGGCCCCCGGGCAAAATTATATCCCAGGCCCTTTGAAGGCCAAATATATGTGCATTAAATACATGTTAAATATAACTCATAATACGGCATTCCTTTGGATGTGTATATTGTGAAGACCTGTGTATTACTGCATGTTTGTATTTGAGTCTGTGGGAATGCACTTGTGCATGTCTGGATGACTACATGTGCTTTTTTTGTATATAGTGTCAGTGTGAATGCATATGTGACAGGTGACAGAGTGTGTGGGGGAGAAGGTGACAGGTGGAAGAGTGTGGGAGGTTGTGACAGGTGGCAGAGTGAGGGGGTACCTGGTGGCAGAGTGGGGGAGGGAGGGGTTGAGTGGTGGCAGAGTGAGTGGGAGACACAGTGGGGGGGGGGGGACTGGTGACAGAGTGGGTGACTAGTGACAGAGGGAGGGAGAGGGGGTGACTAGTGACAGAGTGAGAGAATGGGTGACTAGTGGCAGAGTGAGGGAGGGAAGAGATGACTAGTGGCAAAGTGAGGGAGGGAAGGGATGACTGGTGACAGAGTGAGGGGATGACTGGTGACAGAGTGAGGTAGTGACTAGTGACAGAGTGAGGGAGGGGGTGACTGTCACTAGTCACCCCCTTCCTATGTCACTAGTCACTCCCTCCCTAACTCTGTCACTGTGTCACCCGCTCTGCCACTAGTCACCCCCTCCCTCACTAGTCACCCCCTCCCTCACTCTCACTAGTCACCCCCTCACTCTGTCACTAGTCACCCTCTCACTCTGTCACTGTGTCACCCCCTCCCTCCATCACTGTGTCACCCCCTCCCTCCCTCTGTCACTAGTCACTCCCTCCCTAAGTCTGTCACTGTGAGGGAAGGAAGGGGTGACTGGTGACAGAGTGAGAGAGGGGGTGACTAGTGACAGAGTGAGGGAGGGGGTGACTAGTGACAGAGTGAAGAAGGGGGTGACTAGTGACAGAGTGGGGGAGAGAGTGACTAGTGACAGATTGAGGGAGGGAATGGGTGACACAGTGACAGAGGGAGGGGGTGACTAGTGACAGAGTGAGGGAGATGGTGACTAGTGACAGAGTGAGGGAGGTGGTGACTGTCACTAGTCACCCCATCCCTCCCTCTGTCACTAGTCACTCCCTCCCTAACTCTGTCACTAGTCACCCCCTCACTCTGTCACTAGTCACTCACTCCCGCACTCTGTCACTAGTCACCCCTCCCTCTGTCACTGTGTCACCCATTCCCTCCCTCACTCTGTGTCACTCACGCTAGTCACCCCTTCCCTCCCTCTGTCACTAGTCACTCCCTTCTTAACTCTGTCACTAGTCATCCCCTCCCTCACTCTGTCACCAGTCACCCCCTCCCTCTGTCACTAGTCACCCCCTCCATCACTCTGTCACTAGAGTGAGTGGGTGACTAGTGACAGAGTGAGGGAGGGGATGACTAGTGACAGAGTGAGGGAGGGGGTGACTAGTGACAGAGTAAGGGAGGGAAGGGGTGACTAGCGACAGAGTAAGGGAGGGAAGGGGTGACAGAGTGAGTGAGGAAGGGGTGACTAGCGACAAAGTGAGGGAGGGAAGGGGTGACAGAGTGAGTGAGGAAGGGGATGACCAGTGACAGAGGGAGGGAGTGACTAGTGACAGAGGAAGGGTTGGGGGGGTGACAAGTGACAGAGTGAGGGAGGGGGTGACTAGTGACAGAGTGAGGGAGGGGGTGACTAGTGACAGAGTGAGGGAGGGGGTGACACAGTGACAGAGTGAGGGAAGGGGTTACATGGTGACAGAGGGAGGACGTGACTAGTGACAGAGGGAGACTAGTGACAGAGGGAGGGAGGGGTGACTAGTGACAGAGGGTGGGGGTGACACAGTGACAGAGGGAGGAAGGGGTGACTAGTGACAGAGGGCGGGTGGGGGTGACAGAGTTAGGGAGGGAGTGGCTAGTGACAGAGGGAGGGGTGACTCGTGACAGAGTGAGGGAGGGGGTGACTCGTGACAGAGTGAGGGAGGGGGTGACTAGTGACAGAGGGAGGGTGACTAGTGACTGAGGTGACTAGTGACACAGAGGGAGGGGGTGACTAGTGACACAGTGAGGGAGGGTGACTAGTGACACAGTGAGGGAGGGTGACTAGTGACATAGTGGGGGGGTGACTAGTGACACAGTGGGGGGTGAATAGTGACACAGTGAGGGGGGGTGACTAGTGACATGGGGGGTGACTAGTGACACAGTGGGGGGTAACTAGTGACAGTGAGGGGGGGTGACTAGTGACACAGTGAGGGGGGGTGACTAGTGACACGGTGGGTGAGTAGTGACACAGGGCGGGTGACTAGTGACACGGTGGGTGAGTAGTGACACAGGGCGGGTGACTAGTGACACGGGGGGGTGACTAGTGACACGGGGGGTGACTAGTGACACGGGGGGGTGAGTAGTGACACGGGGGGGTGACTAGTGACACGGGGGGGTGACTAGTGACACGGGGGGGTGACTAGTGACTAGGGGGGTGAGTAGTGACATAGGGGGGAGGGGCTGACAGAGTTAGGGAGGGAGTGACTAGTGACAGAGGGAGGGGGTGACTCGTGACAGAGTGAGGGAGGGGGTGACTCGTGACAGAGTGAGGGAGGGGGTGACTCGTGACAGAGGGAGGGTGACTAGTGACTGAGGTGACTAGTGACACAGAGAGAGGGGGGTGACTAGTGACACAGTGGGGGGGTGACTAGTGACAGTGAGGGGGATGACTAGTGACACAGTGAGGGGGGTGACTAGTGACACAGTGAGGGGGGGTGACTAGTGACACGGGGGGTGAATAGTGACACAGTGGGGGGGTAACTAGTGACAGTGAGGGGGGTGACTAGTGACACAGTGAGGGGGTGACTAGTGACACAGTGAGGGGGTGACTAGTGACATGGGGGGTGAGTAGCGACACGGGGGGGTGACTAGTGACACGGGGTGACTAGTGACACGGGGGGTGAGTAGTGACAGGGGGTGAGTAGTGACACAGGGGGGTGACTAGTGACACCGGGAAGGTGAGTAGTGACACGGGGGGGTGAGTAGTGACACGGGGGGGTGAGTAGTGACACAGGGGGGGTGAGTAGTGACACAGGGGGGTGAGTAGTGACACAGGGGGGGTGAGTAGTGACACGGGGGGGTGAGCAGTGACACAGGGGGGTGAGTAGTGACACAGGGGGGGTGAGTAGTGACACGGGGGGGTGAGCAGTGACACGGGGGGGTGAGTAGTGACACAGGGAAGTGAGTAGTGACACGGGGGGGTGACTAGTGACACGGGGGTGACTAGTGACACGGGGGGTGAGTAGTGACATAGGGGGAGGGGCTGACAGAGTTAGGGAGGGAGTGACTAGTGACAGAGGGAGGGGTGACTCGTGACAGAGAGGGAGGGGGTGACTCGTGACAGAGTGAGGGAGGGGGTGACTAGTGACAGAGGGATGGTGACTAGTGACTGAGGTGACTAGTGACACAGAGGGAGGGGGGTGACTAGTGACACAGTGAGGGAGGGTGACTAGTGACACAGTGGGGGGGTGACTAGAGACAGTGAGGGGGATGACTAGTGACACAGTGAGGGGGGTGACTAGTGACACAGTGGGGGTGAATAGTGACACAGTGGGGGGTAACTAGTGACAGTGAGGGGGGTGACTAGTGACACAGTGAGGGGGTGACTAGTGACACGGGGGTGAGTAGCGACACGTGGGGGTGACTAGTGACACGGGGTGACTAGTGACACGGGGGTGAGTAGTGACAGGGGGGTGAGTAGTGACACAGGGGGGGTGACTAGTGACACCGGGAAGGTGAGTAGTGACACGGGGGGGTGAGTAGTGACACAGGGGGGGTGACTAGTGACAGGGGGGTGAGTAGTGACACAGGGGGGGTGAGTAGTGACACAGGGGGGGGTGAGTAGTGACACAGGGAAGTGAGTAGTGACACAGGGAAGTGAGTAGTGACACGGGGGGGTGACTAGTGACACGGGGGGTGACTAGTGACACGGGGGGTGACTAGTGACACAGGGGGGATGAGTAGTGACACGAGGGGTGATTAGTGACACAGTGGGAGGGGGGAAGGGTGAGTAGTGCCTACCTCTCTCTCTGCTTCCTCTTCTATCCCTGGCTGCTGGCCCTTCCCCTGCTGATCGGCTCTGTGTGAGAGGGGTAAACAGGAAGTGATGTCACTTCCTGGCCCCGCCTCTCCCATCACACAGAGCCGCGTGGGACAGGAAGCAGACTTCGCAGAGAGAGGAGGTGAAGCTGCCAGGTCTCCTTTGAGGATGGGGGGTGGGGGTGACATGCAGAGCGGTAGGTTGTGGGGCCCTGCACTCCATCAGGGGCCCCACAACCTATCAATGAAATTGTTTTATTTTTCGTTCCAGTTGGAGAGATCTCTGATCTCTCCAGCTGGAGCATGGCGGTGCGGCCGGGCCCCTGACTGTCTCGGGCC
The DNA here is from genome assembly GCF_036172605.1 of Pelobates fuscus. Lineage (NCBI taxonomy): Eukaryota > Metazoa > Chordata > Amphibia > Anura > Pelobatidae > Pelobates > Pelobates fuscus. The sequence goes on along the minus strand of NC_086317.1, from coordinate 85,951,562 downwards.
CTCGGTCCATGACCGATGTGCCCGAATAGTCAGTTCGCCCCTGCAAAACACAGAATCTAATGCCTGGGGTACATTGACGTTGTGGCAGGCTTATGCAATATATGATCATATAATGTAACTAAACCCCCATTATTTTTTGCCTAGGTGAGGTGTTTTTAAATAAAACTATTACAATCTCTAAGATTTGAAATCATTGTTTAGTGAATAAGTGAGTGCGCTGGATTCTGTGTTTTGTATATTTTGGCCCCAATGGCTCCCTATGTTGTGGGCATGTTCAGGTGAGTGCAGCCCTCTTGGTTTCATAGACATATATATATATATATATATATATATATATATATATATATATATATATATATATAGCCTTACATATTATATACCCGTATATACTCGAGTATAAGCCGACCCGAATATAAGCCGAGGCCCCTAATTTTACCCAAAAAAACTGGGAAAACTTATTGACTCAAGTATAAGACTAGGGTGGGAAATGCAGCAGCTACTGGTAAATTTCTAAATAAAATTAGATCCTAAAAAAACTATATTAATTGAATATTTATTTACAGTGTGTGTATATAATGAATGCAGTGTGTGTGTATGAATGCAGTGTGTGTATGAGTGCAGTGTGTGTGTGAGTGCAGTGTGTGTGTGAGTGCAGTGTGTGTGAGTGCAGTGTGTGTGTGAGTGCAGTGTGTGTGTGAGTGCAGTGTGTGTGTGTGTGTTGCAGAGCCTTGGTGGGGGGTGGGCAATTTAATTATTATTTTATTTTAATTATTTTAATATTTTTTTTTATTATTATTATTATTATTTTTAATTATTATTTTTAATTATTATTTTTAATTATATTCCCACTTTAGTTTAGGTTATCCTTATTTAATCTCACATCTGTGGATTATCACATTTTTTATTTGTTTTAAAGTGTAGACCTGTCAAACTTTTGTATGTCTCCATAAATGCAACCACTTCATGCAAACTATAGTGCTTTATGTACTGCTACTTTAAGACAACTGCATAGACAAACTTTGCGTTTTAATAATACAATTACAACTGCTTGATATACTTATATCATATGCAGGGCCGGTGCTAGGATTTTTAGTTACACAGGCGAAGATGCATTTTGGCGCCCCCAACCCTCATTAAAAAAAAAAAATGCATCTTCACCTGTGTGTCTTTCCTCCCAAGCCACAGGCACACAGGCATCATTTTTCAGTCACACAGTCATACAGGTACACTGTCATACAAAGACATAAATAATCATACAGAGACATACAGACACATACAGTCAGAGACATACATGCATACAGAGACATGCAGGCATATAAAGACATACATGCATACAGAGGCATACCGTCATACAGACACATACATACAAAGACATTCAGGCACATACATACAGACATACAGGCATAAAGAAACATACATACAGAGACATACAGGCATGCAGACACATACATACATACAGGCATACAAAGACATACACACATACAGATACATGCATGCATACATACAGAGACATAACGTCATACAGACACATACATATAGACAGGCATACAGACACATACATACATACAGAGGCATACCGTCATACAGACACATACATACATACAGAAACATGCATACAAAGACATACAGGCATACATAGACACACAGACACACACATACGTACATACAGAGACATAAAGGCATACAGTTACATACATGCATACAGAGACATACAGAAACATACGTACAAGACATACAGACATACATACATACAGAGGCATACCGTCATACAGATACATACATACAGACAGGCATACAGAAAAATACATACACACACACACACATGCACACACACTCTGACAGACACACACACACACACACACACAATCTCACAGACACACATACACACTGACATACACACTCACACACACACAGTAATTAATAATCTAAATAAAATTTAAATGTCCCACCCAGCCTCCCTACCTGGAGAGCTGGCGTGGGTCTCTCATTCGTGGTCCAGTGGGGCTGCTGGGAGGCGTGCGGCTGAACTGAATTAGGAGGCGGCGAGGGAGCTCTGATCTCTCTGACCGGCTCCCTCGCAGGCTGTTTTCTGATGCCACGGGAGCCGGAATATGACGTCATATTCCGGCTCCCGCGGCATCAGCAAAAGGCGCGCGAGGGAGCCGGTCAGAGAGATCAGAGCTCCCTCGCCGCCTCCTAATCCACTTCAGCCGCACGCTGCGCCGCTCCGGGGATCCAGGAGGTGACCAGGCAGGAGGGAGCACTTCCCTCCTGCCGGTCACTGGAATTTTGCGCCCCCAGAGCCGGTACGCCTTATGGACGCGCCGGCCCTGATCATGTGATTTTACTTGACATTTGGATTTATTACCCCCTTTTTATTTTATTTTTATAAAAAAAAATTTCGTCCCCCCTCCCTGCTTGATACATGGCAGGGAGGGGGGCTCTCACCCCCTGGTGGTCCAGTGGATGGGCACTGTGTAGAAGGGGGCTGGCAGAGCTTTTACTTACCTCTCCTGCAGCTCCTGTCAGCTCCCTCCTCCTCCGCGCCGGTCCGTGCAGCTCCCAGTGCAAGTCACGCGGCCGCACTATGACCCCGCGGCTCTCGCGAGACTTACACTGGGAGCGGACAGAGGTGCTGAACGGACCGGCGCGGAGGAGGAGGGAGCTGACAGGAGCTGCAGGAGAGGTAAGTAAATGCTCTGCAGCCCCCAGTCTGTATTATGGCAATGTAAATTGCCATAATACAGACATTGACTCGAGTATAAGCCGAGTTGGGGTTTTTCAGCACATAAATGTGCTGAAAAACTTGGCTTATACTCAAGTATATACGGTATATTAAAATGTTTTACTCTAAAAGGACCAATATTTTATATTTCTTTTTCTAATATAAAATATTGGTCCTTTCAGAGTAAAACATTTATTTATACAGTAAGCATACTCACATGCAGACACAGACAATCTCACTGACACACACAAGCTCATTGACACACAGCCTGATAGACAAACAATCTCACTGAAATACATAAGCTCATTGACATAAAAATTCAAGCTCACAGATGCACACAAATAGGCTCAATGACGGACAATCTCACTGACACACACAGACAAGCTTATTGGTATACACACTAACGTAGTACAGACAAATTGACACGCACAAGCTTACTACAGACAAGCTCACTGTCACACAAACACAAACATGCCCACTGACACACACATACTCACACAACTGACACTGGTAGGTAAGTTACCATTTTGTGGCAGCTTCATTCCAGCGAGGTCACCAATGTGCATGGGGGGGTGGGGCTTGTGTGCGGGAGGCAGAGCTATCGTCAGGAGGTGGGGCTTACATGCAGGGCGGGGCATGCGGCCACAATTAATGTAAATTTTGTGTTAAATATGTTTATTGGTTTCATAACATATTCCATTGCAAACAGATTATTCATAATGCGGGTTAGTGCCTGCGCAGACGCCTGATTATCTTTGCAATTGTTGTGTAGCAGTTATTACAGTATCACAAGCGAGCGTGCTCCCTCCAGGAGCCGGTAGGCAGTAATAAGATAAGCGGGCGATCGAGGGCAGATAAACTAAGAATCAGCGCCAATAAACAGCATGAGCATAGTTAACACACTGCATCATGTCAGTGCCTCATGGCCATGGTAAGATTTAGTTGTTTGTCATGCAACCGCTCTTAAATAGCCATGGTGCAGGCATGCAATAATAAAGGAGGCATACTGGTTAAAAATCAACATTAATAAACAGATTTATACGATTATAGTAAAGGCCATTAATGGCAGGTATCTAGACAGTTGCTCTGTCAAAGTTTCGAATGCAGAGTGATAAGAACATATGCGGGTCAGACAGTATATAAGCCGTAGAGCTAGTGCTACCAACATTTCAAACGCATTGTAATTATTGGGAATTGCCTGGCATAGTCTATAGTGATGCTATCTGGTTGTCCAGTATGCAGAGATAGGCGACTTTACAGCTTAACATGTAGCTGGCTGCTATTATGTATGCAGCAATAGGCGGCTTCGATCTTTGGCCCCTAGGGGCATTATAGCATAGACTGGGTTCTTTTGGCATGTTAAGTTAACATGGTAATGGCAAATTAGTATCAAATAAGCAAAGTAGGTAAAAACTATCACTTATGTAGTTATGGAGGCAGTTTATGTGCTTAACTGGCAGAGTATATTTAGTTATATCGTACCTAAAGCCTTAATGTGTGTAAACCCTGTCAGTGCCAGTGGCGACATTGCAGCCCCCACTCGGGCACTATGGAGGGTAAGGCATTCATAACTGTGGTTTGCTCGGCACATTAGCCTGTTATCCTTCAAAGACCAAAAACAACATTGCATGCATTTTCTCGGTAACCATGGTAATTTTAAGCAAACAAAAGGTGCATTATTTGTTATCCGTAAACCTTGAAATTAAAGACTCTTTAACCCCTTAAGGACCAAACTTCTGGAATAAAAGGGAATCATGACATGTCACACATGTCATGTGTCCTTAAGGGGTTAAAAATAAAAATAAAAATGGGGGGGGGGGAGAGGGTGAGTCCCTTCTCTGGAGGTGGTTGATCAGCTCCGCTGCGGGGGGTGGGGTCCCTCGTCCGTAGATAGATAGCTTCTTGATAGATAGTCTCTTGCGCTTGAATCGGTTGCTCACCGCTTGGTCCCCCCAGAGTCCCACATATAGCAGACCCCCTCAGTTCCACCCAGGGCTTGCCCCCGCTGTGCACCAGAGAGTCTTTCAGTGTTGTGGGCACTCAGGGTCGGGATCAGTCTGGCAGACTCCCTGAAAAGTCCGCGGGCCTCCCGTCCCCTGCACCTCCCCAACCCCTGCTGACCTCTGTTGGAGCTCCAGTCCTTGGACGCCTCACCCTTCTCCGGCCACATGCTCGGCGTCAGTGCGCGCCTCCCCAGCCACCGGTCCACTGGGGGTCAGCACACCCCAGCACCGCAGGGCTCGCAGAGTTGGGGGCATCAGCCCCTGGACCACCACCAAATCCTGGGGTACAAACCGGCTCCTCGCCAGGCAGGTCTCCGCCTTGAGTGGTCCCTCTATGGGATCCGGTATCCTGGGGGTCTGGGTGTCCCAGCGTGGCTCTCAGCCGCGTGTGTGCATCCGCCATCTTGGTTCCTTGTTGAAGAGGAGCCCTGCGCCGCGCGGGCCCTCGCCCCCAGCCTCTGAAGGTCTGACTCATGGGCCGGGATCACCCACACCGTGTCAAGGATCTTACCTGGAGTGGGAGTCTGGCAGGCAGAGTTAAGGCACCCTTTGCAATTCGGCACAGACCGAGGGGACTCAGGACAGAAATCCCCAAGGCTGTGACACAGTGCACTGGGGCTGAAATAACCAGTGCTTCCTGGAACGCAGTACAGACAAGGGATATCCAGAAGAGTAGTCAGTAACAGAATCAGAAGTCAGGGCTGGCGGCAATAAGGCGAAAACAGTAGACGAGCAGGGGATCAAAACCAGGAGTCAGGGGGCGTGGCTACCAGCGGAGCAAGATGGCCGTGTAAATCTTAGCTCCGGCACATGGGCTCCGAAACCAGGCGACTATATCCCGATACGGTGACCTCAGCTACCAGGAGAACCAGTATGTCACAGCCCAAACATAAGAGGCAAACAAACAAAGCCGAAAAACATAACTTTTTTGGCCAAAACGCCACGCTGGCGAAACATGCGACCCAATCGCACCAACAAGATGGCGGAGAGGAATCACACGACGGCGATCCCCCGACGAGCCGGTACATCCCTCTCTTGAGGAACCGGTCACTAAGCAGTTCCTCATGGAGCAATTTGAAGCCTTTTCAAGCAAAATGATGTCGGGCTGGCAAATGGGCCTGGCAAGCTTAAAAAAGGATATAGGGGAGTTAGGCGCGAGAACATCACGAGTGGAAGAAAGGATAGAGGAGTCGCAAGAGGCACACAACCAACTAACGTGCCAGGTCGACTCACTACAATCCACTATCTGCACATTGGAGAACAAGCTCATGGATATGGAAGATAGGGCGAGGAGGAATAATTTACGAATGCGAGGTATACCAGAAACGGTGACTCCAGCGGAACTCCGGGCCTACCTGCACGAATTGCTCCATGCCCTGTCGCCAGACACACCGTCAGATATGCTGCTCTTGGATAGAGCTCACAGGATCCCCAAGCCACGACATCTGCCGGATTCAATACCCAGAGATGTAATATTGTGTGCCCACTATCACCATGTGAAAGAGCTTATCTTAAAACAGAGCAGAAACAACAAGGAGATCCCCAGCAAGTACGCTGGTATTAAGATATTCCCGGATCTGTCGGCGGCAACACTGCGGAAAAGGAAAGCCTTCCAGCCCGTCACCGCCATTTTCAGGCAACACCAAATCCCATACAGATGGGGGTACCCCCTCAAGCTTCTCATCACTAGAGACGGCGTGACAAAGGTACTCCTCACACCGGACGACGGAGAGAAGCTTCTCCGAGAGTGGAAGCGCCCTCGTCCAAGCAAACCGCCAAAAGAAGCAAATAAGCTACAACAAGAGTGGCGGCAGGCATAGTAACTATGAACTCTTACCAGCCACACTGAGCCTCTCGTATGCCTAAGCATGTACCGGCTGGTAATGTATTTCCATTACACTGACTGTGCCTAATGTGCTGACTACTGGTTAAACGTTATGCAATTTTCTTTAATAAGTTATAGTTTTGTATGTTATGCTGTACCTCACCGTGCTACTTACTAAGAACTACCCACATAGCGCCAACACGCATCTGAACCCTGACACGCCGAGAGATATACCCCAAACTACTGACGCATATCTTCCCCCTACTGATGCATATCTTCCCCCTACTGGAGGGATTTCCCGTCATTTGCACCACCTGACAATTGAAGGTTCTGACAACCTGATTAAACCTACCAAATCCGGACGGGACAATACACCCACTTCCTGAATCGACGACTATCAACTCAGGGGTTAAGACATCAGCGACAAACCCATGACAAACCGAGTCGACGGACTGGACGAGACGACAGAAAAAGTAAATATAAAAAAAAAAAAAAAAAAGTACTGAAATATTTCAGGAACCCAGACAAACCAAAACAGTGCAGCTCAGAGGACCAGACAATGCTTCAGACAAATTAGTTTATGACGTGCAAGGAAACCTAACATATTTTATTCAATATTGCACTACTGTACCCTAATGTTTTATGCACATGTATGAATGTATGGTGTTGGCCCTACACACTCCTTCACCTAAGTCCTTTCGTCCCTTTAAACTGAACCCTTCTAGAGCAAACTTGAAGCGGGTTGAGTATTCGCCGCCCAGGGCGGAATATACACATGCTGCACCAAAGAACACAACCCGGCGCAAGCACAGGGTCCATTTGGAAATCTAAACAATAAAGGAGCCCAGGTAGCCTCCTTAGTGAGCAAATCACACATGCTCACCACACCCCAGGTACTACCAAGGAGTACCAAGCCCCACTCTAGGGCAATACTGTACATAGTTTGGTCCTTCAAAGGACTACTGTTTATCCCTATCTCCCTCCCTAACCCTGGTTGCAAAACACATGACTGCACATGGCATATCTGTGTCCACAACTATGAACCTCAACCCCTACACTATCTATCGACAGCCGTGCAACAGGCACCGACGCTGACTAACTGAAGCCGACTACAGCCAACTATCACATCATCTCCAACACTGGTAATTCTAGAACTCACTTTAAACGAACCCCATTATGAAAATATACTCACATAATGTCCGGGGATTAAATTCTCCCCATAAACGCCAGCTACTACTATCTGAACTAAAAAAACAGGATGTTGATGTGATATGTCTCCAGGAGACTCACTTCCAGAGAATGAAAATGCCGTCCCTCAGCTTTAAACAATTTCCACACCAATACCACTCCACATATGGCCATAAAGCTAGAGGGGTCAGTATCCTAGTGCACAAGTCACTGGCATTCGAACCAATTAAAATAATCAAAGACAGTAATGGCCGATATCTCATACTAATATGTAATCTCAACAATGTCACGTATACTATAGTGAACATTTACGCCCCGAACGACAACCAGAAACAGTTCACGCAAAGTCAGCAATATACAACAAGGCACGTTAATATGCTGTGGAGATCTAAATCATATCCTAGACCCTGATATGGACACGACGCTAGACATAACTACACCTAGATCAAAAACCCTCACGTCGGCCTGCGCCCAATTAAATAAACTTCTAACTCAACATAATCTCTATGAGGTGTGGCGTACACTGCACCCAGGAGACAAGGAATACACATATTATTCTCATGTACACAAAACTCACTCTAGGATAGATCACTTCTTTGTCACAGGCCCAACGCTACCACAAACACAGGGGTGTACACACGGGGACATCACATGGTCGGACCATGCCCCAATGATATTGGATCTCAATGATGCCTTCTCATACAAGGGCAGAGTGTCGTGGAGACTGAATAACTCGCTCCTCTATGACCGAGAATTCATTACCACACTGAACCAAGAACTAACCCACTACTTCACTACGAACACAGACCCCCAGATTACGGCCCCGACTTTATGGCAGGCACACAAACCTGTCATGCGAGGACTACTGATCCGCAGAGCTTCGTATCTCAATAAACAAAAAAGGGCAGCTCTTATGCAATTGCTCCGAGAACTCAGAGACACTACCCAAATCTACTACCAAACAAAACAGCAAGACCTCCTTACCCAAATCCAAGCACTAACCGCAAAAATTAACGAACAGCAATTCCAAAAAACAGCGTACACCCTGCAAAATTCAAAATGACCCACTATGCACAAGGGAATAAAGCTAGCAAACTCCTGGCCAATATGCTACGCAAAAAGCAATCCACCGCCAAAATCCCATATGTTCTCTCCAAAACTAACCAAAAACTCTGGAACCCACAAGATATGAACAAAGAACTAGTAGCCTTTTATGACGCCCTATACAATCTAAAAAATGACACAACCCTATACCAGCCAACCACAGTAGAAATTGAGGAGTAACTGAAACAGATACCGCTCCCAACCCTGACACCGAACCAAAAAGACACATTATCCGCACAAATCACGACGGAAGAGATAGCAAATGCTATCTCCCGATTACCCGCCGGAAAGTCCCCAGGGCCGGACGGCCTAACAAATTACTACTATAAAACCTTTGCAACCACACTTATCCCGCACATACATCAAACTTTCCAGCACATAATCAGAACAGGAACAATGCCAAAGGAGATGCTTCTGGCACATGTAGCCACTTTACCCAAACCAGGAAAAATACCAGACAGAGGACAAAATCTACGCCCCATATCGCTCCTTAATACAGATATTAAACTACTGGCCAAAATTTATTCCAACAGGCTAGCCCCAATACTCCCCACAATAGTACATGAAGATCAAGTAGGCTTTATAAAGGGCAGACAAGGCACAGACGGCACCAGGAAAGTTTTAGACCTCATATACCATCTACAAAGACAGAAAAAAGGCGGTCTACTCCTATCACTAGATGCCGAAAAGGCCTTTGATCGGCTAAACTGGGACTTCCTCCGGGCCACGCTAGAGAAATTTGGATTCCCCACAGAATTCATGAATATCCTGCTAGCACTCTATAGCAACCCCACCGCTAGAATCACCAACGCAGGATTTTTGTCTGACCCGTTCACAATAACAAATGGCACCAGACAAGGATGCCCCCTTTCCCCCTTTTATATGTCCTAGCACTTGAACCCCTCACTACACTCATTAGACAACAACCACTAATTGCGGGTATAAAAACGCATACTAGAGAACACAAACTCACACTGTTTGCAGATGACATACTAATGACACTTCAAACCCTGGACACATCCCTGCCACACTTCCACTCCATACTAGAAAACTACAGTAAAATGTCCTACTACAAATTGAACGTATCCAAAACGCAGGCCCTAAGTAAGGGATTATCCCAGGAGTTAACACACACACACTAAAACACACATACACCTATGACTGGAGAAAAGACCACATCACCTTCCTAGGTATACGTTTCACGAAATCACAATCCACGTTGTTTAGTGCCAATTATGGCAGACTGAGTATAGAAATAAAGCAACAATTGCAGGACTGGAAGACATCTTTCATATCCTGGTCTAGTCGCATAGCGGCCGTCAAAATGATAATACTCCCCAAACTATTGTACCTTTTCAGATCCCTCATACTCCACATACCCTCTAGCTATTTCACTACCTTACAGCATTGGGTGAACAGATTTGTATGGAATGCTAAAAGGGCGCGAGTCGCCCTAAAAACTATGCATATGCCATTGAGAAGAGGGGGCATGAATTTGCCAAACTTCAAACAGTACTACCATGCCGCCATACTTAGCAGTATTGTTCAAGCGAGACCGGGGAAGAATGAGCCCCAATGGAAACAATTAGAAGCGGAATGGGCTGGGAATATCAGCACTGACAATTTAGTGTGGCTCCCATCACACGACAGACCGCAAACTTCGAACTGCCTCCCTACCACTGTGCTATCCCTACAAACTTGGGAGAAACACAGAGCTACCCTAACGAATAACTCATTAATATCCAAAGCCATGCCACTTAACACACTCAAGCATCTTATCCCAGATTTTAATTATAGACTCTGGGAACGGCACGGCATACATTACCTGCACCAGCTGCTTACCAATCAGAATCTAACGGCATTCGACAAACTAGCGGAAGCCTATGGCTTACCGACAATAGCACACTACTCATACCGACAATTAGCCTCGTGGTTCCACACACAATGCCAGAAGGCAACAATAGTTCTCAAGACACAACAATTAACGGAATTCGAAACTATGTACGTAGGGACCAAACCACCCTTAAAAACTATATCCACCATCTACGCAGCCTTACCTGCAAAACAAGCTTTGAACGAACATAGCTTTACTAAAGCATGGGAAAAAGAACTCCACAGAACATTCACAGAACAGGACTGGGAACGTATGTTCCTAACCCCCAAAAGTCTCTCCCTCTCCCTTTGTTCAAAACATATAGAGCTGGCTAGGAAACTCCTGTACAGGTGGTACTTGACACCAGTTAGACTGCACAAGTACAACCCGAAATTACCACAAACTTGCCGGAGATGTAAACAAGGTATAGGAACAATGGCACACATATGGTGGATGTGCCCGCTCCTGAAACAATACTGGGAAGACATAGCTACACTTATCAAAAACTGCACAGGGAGGGTATTGCCCCATAGACTGGAGCATTATGTTCTCTTCGACATTCCGGACTCAATACCTAAACCAGACAGGTATCTTATGTTCCATATAAATATAGTGGCCTTGGGCGCTCTGGCAAGGAACTGGCTCTTGCAAACCATACCCCCTATCTCCATGTGTAAGACCCTCATAAGGCAATCTAGCCACTTTAAAATCACGATGAGGCGACAAAACACCCCCCCCAACAAAAGTCATAAAACATATAGAAAGTACTGGGAGATAACCTGGGATAATTGGAACAGACTCGAAGAGAAATGCCAAGGCACGGTTTGCCCAATGGGCCAATCCGTGGATAAATCATTAGAGCGTGGAGGTCATGCTCAGGACTGAGACTTATGAGACATGTAGTGGTTGGGTTACACTAAACACTAAAACAGCACTTAAGTCAACAATTGGGATACTTTCCGACATAACTCGGCTGGACCACATTATCCTACAAAATATAGATAAACACTAATATTATTTGCACTGCGAATTGTTTCCCTTTGTGCTAACAATAATATGATAAACTATGCCAATGTCCATCCCGTATGGGAAGTTTATACACTATCTGTGCAATATTATGAATGTAATTAACAGAAGTGATTCTGTAAAGTCTACGTGATATATGCAACCCCCCTTCCCTTTCACCCTTTCTTCTTTCTGTACCCCCCATATTCTTGATAAATGACAAAATAATAAAAATTGTCAAATTAAACCCCCCCCCCCCCCCAAAAAAAAACAGGAGTCAGATGAACAGCAGTGAAACCAAACAGGAACAGGAAACTCGATCTGACAACGAGAACCAGACTTGCGGGGTTTAAATAGGGAGTCTCAGCCAATCATCAAAGAACCAGGAACAGGTGTGCAAATCCCAGGCAAACAGACTCAGACTACAGGATACCAAGAACAACCAGAAACAGTCAAAGATGTGTGGAGCCCAATGTAAGGATCCTGACTGGGATGCAGGAAACTTAGGTTCGATCCCAGCCAGACCCAAATACACAATATTATGTAAAGCACAATGGTGATCCTGACACACCGGCCAGGAGGGGGGGAGCGGGACCGGGCTGGCGTCCATCCCTCTCCCTCCTTTGCTTCACCAGCTCCGCCGTCTCCACGCATGTGAAGGCCCTTCGCGGTTGCAGCGTGTGGAGCGGCTGCCTGTAAATCGCTTGGGTTCTTCTCCTTCTCCGGCTCTCGGTGCTTGTTATGGGTATATTTTCCCCTGGCTTTTTGGGCTTTTTCACTGCTTTAATGCCGTTTCAGTTCGGAGCTAGCGCGGATGGCTGCCGCTCTGCTCGGCGGCCGGCCCCGCCCCCTTAATGTCAATTTTGAAGGGGGACTGACAGGTCTCCCTCCTGCCGCCAGCAGTCTAATTGCGTCCGCATGAGCCCCCTGCTCCTCCCTCTTTACTCTCCTCGGACTGTCACAGCCTGGCACAGTCAGAGGGGAAAATATTTAAATTACAGGTGTTTGATGGTTAGGGCTGTCAGCCTGGCCCCAGGTGCCGCGGCACACCGGGAAATTTCCCGCTATCCCGGTGGGCCAGTCCTGCCCTGCATACATCTCAATATATACACCCTTTAATTGCCCTACTCCAACATGCTTATAAAAACAAGATCCTCCCGGGATCCAGCGATGTAAAATCCAGAATTATATTTTGATATACATTACATATGCTGTGAAGTTTGGACTACCAACCTTTCACATACCACTAGAAACCTATCGCAAATAGCACAAACTGTTTCTAAAAGTGTGTGCCAAAGGCTGAAGGGTTAAATGGTAATTTCACATTAGCCTGAATTAATTAAGCACACGATCAAGTTTCACCTACATGGATTATGTAAATAAACACAAAATCAACTTCCTACTGAAGAATCCACTCATTGGATCCATGGAACAAGAGAAGTGAGACGTTTGTGATTGGACCGCTCACAGCCCCAGTGACATCAGAGGGACGATCAGCACTAGGAGTTTTGCCCGGTGGTGTATTCAAGGTAAGTAAAACCTTCTTATTTAAGGATTTCAGCACACTGAGAGTGGGTGCTTCCCCACACTGATCATTAGGGCATATTACGCAAGAAAGTTCCCCCCTCTCAATAGGGTTATAGTAACCCATTAAGTTTCCACTCAGGTCTTGAGCAAGTTTTAGCTCAGTTGGTGCCATTAGAGAGAGAACCTTGGCTTATCACAAATCAGACTACGTCCACCTACAAGGCCTTTCCAGACACCAAATGCTGGCAAACCCTCTCTGCTTAAGAGATACAGCAATGCAATAAACTTGTTTTAGTCTTCATTAGGCCTCATCAGTGAAATTTAACTGATACTCCTCTAGGTACAGTAAGCCTGGGGTACATGTTTGAATTACCCTTTGCCTAAGCAAATCCATTGAAACAAACAGAAGATACAAGTACAGTGAGAACTGCATAAACATAACAGTTTGACCTTCAGGAAGTCTACACTCAGATCTCAAAAAAATTTTTTGCTAATAAAAAATTGACACTATCTCAGCACCATAAACAATATATCTGTTAGCAGGGATTATACCAATACATTCACTCCATATCTGAGCTCTGAGATTCTGTTAAATGTGTGAATGTGCATTTGAAGTGGCATAGGCGTAGCATGGGGTGGGGTGGGAGGCGGCTTAGTAGCGGTTGCCCTGAGCGCAAAATTCTTAAGGGTTCAAAATTTCAAAAGAAAAACAAGAGATTTTTATTAAAATAATGCGCCCTCACCCTCATAGAAAACCTCACAATGTTCGAACATGTGATGGATAAGGCTCAGCATCCATTTTGTATAATAAATATGAAACTCCATTTTGTATAGAAAAACTGGATTACACGTAGGCAGCCTCTTCTATTTTGCTTTATAGATAAATTCCTATCAAAAACACTATGTTTTAAAGAAATTCGCTTACACATACTCTCCTTGAAAAGTAACAGCATCCTGTCCCAGGATATGAAGACCCCAAGAAAGTTATGTGTTGTGGACATGAAATATTACTCTAATTTCTCTTGTTAGTAAAATGTCTATTTACTTTATATAATTCTTAATCAGCATTTATAACTTCATAATATGATTTACTTAGTTTACCTAAAATGGCCGCTAGGGCCAGGGAGTTTCTCTTAGTCATCGAATTGTTATGGTACTTTTTGAAAGTAAACCAAAATGTTCAAAGTCTATCTGTTCCTGTCCAAATCAATAAAATTAAATTGCGTATATACGCTGAAGTAATTAAGTCTGACACACGAGGTTCAGGTTAAAATAACTTCGAGAAAGTTTATTGGCAAGTGCAGAAAAAGCGGGCGCGCAGGCCCTTTTAAGAGGCATTTTGCGTCATCATTGATTATTAGAATATCAGCAAATAAACATCATCAATTGGATTAATTGTTAAGTGACGGAGTTAGTGTCTTACCTATTGGTTAGTAAAATTAAGAGGTTAGTCCCGTGCCCACCCATCAGAGGTGGGATTATTCTGGACACGGGTGGGGGACAAGGGGGTCCTAAGCGTCATTTTACACGGTCAGTGATATCAGGCTTTATGTCCAGGTGCAAGGTCTCTTATGAATAGAACATTTCATTACTACTGTGTTCTGTGGCCTTCAAACTGTACTATCTTACAAGCTCTTAAGGAGTAGCCAGCAAGTCTTAAGGAGTAGCCAGCACCTCCTGGTACTTGTCCTTGAGGGAAACACGGTCTTTGTCTACTGTATTAATTGGGTTGAGAAGTTCAGTCACGTAATGTAGTTTTAAAATGAACAAGTTAAGTCATGAGGACAAAATGGAGGATTGAAGAAGTCAGGTTAGGAGGACAAAATGGAGGACGAAGTCACAGTATAAAGTTAAAATGGAGTTAGTACAATAATTCAATACAAGTACAATAAAGATTTTTAATAATTCCACATCAGTCCCCCCTATGAAATGTTAGATTCTAAGAGATAAAACTTTATTATGTTAGTATCAGAAGACGTGTTAACCCAAAGGCACAGAAACCCCGTAGCTGCTAGCTAGATGTTAATGCAAAGTGCAAGGCTGTCCCTAAATCTGACCCTAATAGGCTAACCATCCGTCAGTATGGCTCTCGAACGCTTCACACCCAAGGGTATCCCATGGCAGCTAACCCACCACTTCTCCACATGGGGCCTTTACCATTCACTGACAGATGCTGTCCCTAATCTAGTCCCTTCCTAGAATTCCTGCACTTTATCAACAAAGGGGATAATTTGCAGCGGCAGACAGGGTGAGTTGATGTCTTGGAATTCTTGGTCATCAACTTCGAGATGGGTCAAAGTGGGTGCTGCTTGGTCAACAGTCTTCATGAGGGATTTTCTCAGACATGGGAGGACACAACAAAAGAGAAGAGCAAAAATAAAAAGAAAAATTAGTATAGCCATACCAATCTGCATTAAAGCCTTTTGCCATCCTGTCATCCAACCAAACCATCTTTCCCAGGGATCTTTTATCCCAGAATTCCTTTTTAACTCTTCAGACAAGTCATTTAATTTTTCTATAGCTAGTGTGACTTTACCATTAGGGCCTGTGTTTTCTGGGATGTAGGTACAACATGTCATAGTGTCGGGCAAAATCTTACAAACCCCTCCTTTTTTCGGCTAAGATCATATCTAGGGCCATTCTATTCTGAAAAGTCATTTGGGATGTGGCCTGTAACTGTTCGGCCAACCCCTGGAGGGCGTCTCTGGTGTAATTGACAAAACGCTGTTGATTATAATAAATGTAATTTATCCAATTTAGATTCTTGTTTGCGGTAACTATGGTAAAAATTGATTCAAATCCTGCAGCAACTTCATCCCTAGCTTTAAACTCGTTGGGCACCCCCCTGGGCACTCCAATGGCATCAATATATACATGAGGATCAAAACTTCCTTTCACTGGGGCGTCACGTTTAACCTTAGTGTGGCTGAACTCATGGGTGTTGAGGTGTGTGTCAGAAATAATATGTATAGGCATAATGGCCTTAGTCAAAGTACACTCTCCCCACCATTCTGTGTCCATTCTGGATCTTAGCTGTAAATCCCCACACAACCAATAAATGTCCCCTAGTGACCTAGTGTGATGTTGCAGCAAACGTACAGGGACAGTTCTGTATGTAGCACAATAGCCTTTGGAAAAGTTACCCACAAATTTACCAATACCATCGTACATGGTATAGCAAGTGTAATTACCTTTATATACGGTAATACCATCAGGGGGTTTGACATCGTTGGCTAGGAGAGGATACTCCTTTGTCCATGCAATACATATGGACCTGTTAAAATTATAGTGATAGGCAAAAAGGCTTAAAATACATTCTTCTATATCTACAGGTAGGATTAAAGGTACGGTACCCAGGTGAGGCCGGGCACCTCCACACACGTAACATGCAGTTCTATTATGCTTATTAGCATTATATTTCATCCATTCTAACCATAAATTTACATCATTAAAACCTGTTTCAGCGGCCATGGTATCTTCAAAGGTGGGGTTAGCAATGGCCATCATGTCTTGAAAGGTCTGGATATGAGGTTTTAATGGGTTAGGGACCATATGGGTGGCCCCTTGCCACTCAGAAGAGTTGCACATATCTTTAAGGTAGAAATGCCCTAATTTTTGGTAGGAACCCTTTTTCCAATACATTCCCATCACATACTGGTCTGCATCTGTTGGGCTTGGATGCTCAATGTTAAGGATTAATTTCATTGGTGTACTCCCCCCAGGCTTTCTCAAAGTCATTCTCTGGAGGAGGGATCTACCATGATCATCTACTTTAGATACGGCACTTTTTGGTTTGTAACCCCAGGCAGGCCCGGCATTCCATCCCGCCGCCCCCCAATGGTCACAATTGTGCCCCCATTGCTTGTCAACTACACAAACATATGGGTCTTTCGAATGAGGGATATCTCTATAGATGCTCTGGATTTGTGGTGTGGGAAATGGGCATTCTACAATATCACAATAGTCAAAGGTATAAGTAGCCACCTGGGTGCATGATGAATTATACCAGAAGGTGTACCCACTAATGTCTTTGGTAATGGCTACTTGCTGGGCCTTCATAAGGCTAATTAAGGAGAAGATGTACCAGAGATACATGTTTGTGCGATATTCGCTTCCTCTGGGGCAGGAGATTTCTTGCAGTGGGAAGCGTGGACCCAATTTGGCCTACCGGCCAATTTGACGGAGGTTGCGGTAATCAGGAGAACTTGGAATGGACCGTCAAATCTTGGTTCTAGGGTATTTTTCCGCACAAACTTCTTGATCAGGACCCAATCTCCGGGAAGCAGGTTATGGGAACCTGTATCCAATTCAGGATCTGGAATTGAAGAGAAAACTTGGGCATGTATTTTGTTTAAAACACTTGCAAGTTCAGTTACATAATCTACTAAAACATCTGATTGGAGCTGTAACTGCTGTGGATAATAACAACCTAACCTGGGTGCTGTCCCAAATAGAACTTCATATGGGGACAGTGAATGCTTCCCTCTAGGTGTGTGCCTAACACTAAATAAAGCTATTGGCAGGCTTTCTGGCCAGGGCATCTTTGTTTCTTGTGACATTTTTAACATTCTGGTTTTTAGGGTGCCATTCATGCGCTCCACTTTACCACTACTTTGTGGGTGGTAAGGGGTATGGAAGGCCAGAGTCACCCCTAGAGCAGTCCAAATTTCTTTAGTCACAGTTGCTGTAAAGGCTGGGCCTTGATCACTCTCAATGACTTCTGGGAGTCCGAATCTGCATACAATATCTGTAATTAGGCGCTTTGCGGTTGTCTTTGCAGTGATATTGGCCACTGGGTAGGCTTCTGGCCAGCCTGAGAACATGTCCACTATTACTAGTGCATATTCATGGGGCCCACTCTTGGGCATTTGGATGTGGTCAATTTGAATTCGCTGGAAGGGGTACATGGGCTTTGCCAGGTGTTTCGCAGGCACCTTAATTGGTCTTCCTGGATTGCATTTTGCACAGATGACACAGGCCTTGCAAAAGCTATTGATCAATGTTGTGATTCCAGGTGCTTCATAATACTTCTGTATGAGGGCGGCCATCAATTCTTTTGACAGGTGCGCAGGCCCATGTGCCCATTGGACCACTGCTGGGTATAGATTTCTGGGAAGACAAAATTTGAAGTTGTTGTAATATATTCCGTCCTTTTGGACAGCTCCTTTCTTTTTCCATTTCTGGATTTCCTCAGGAGTGACTGCAGCTTGTTGTTCTTGTAAGATTCGCAAATCAGTAGGAAGAGTTTGCAAAGCAAAAATAGGGACTTCTTCTTCTTCTTCTTCTTGTCCGGACACTTCTTCATCCACTTCCTGCAAATCCCTGGCCGCTAACTTAGCAGCTTGATCAGCCAAATGGTTGCCCTTTGCTTCATCTGTATCCAATTTCCCATGGGCCTTGACTTTCAAAACGGCCACCTCTTCGGGAAGTAGGAGGGCATCCATTAGCTCCTTGATTGCAGTGCTGTGTTTGACTGGTGTACCGGCGGTGGTAAGAAATCCTCTTGTCTTCCAAATTAGGCCGAAGTCATGTGCCACACCCAGAGCATATCTTGAATCTGTATAGATGTTGGCACGTTTTCCTTCGGAAATTTTGCAGGCTGAAGTCAGAGCCTGTAATTCAGCTTCTTGTGCAGACATTGCTGGTGGTAAGGATGATGATTTAATAACTTCATCTGTTGTGGTTACGGCATATCCTGTATGATATGTTCCTCCTTCATCGGCATATCTTGATCCATCCACAAACAGGGTAAAATCCGGATCTGGTAATGGATTCTCATGCACAGTTGGTAAGTGCACTGTTTCCATTTTCATCTGTTCAAAACAGTCATGAGGTGTTTCTGGGTCATAATCATTCTTTATGACCAGGTCTTGAAATTCCTTTTCCAGGAAATGGCGTGGCCATGCTTCCAGAAGGTCAGTTGTTGGGTATTTGACAATACCATTTTCCTGTAGCTGTTCTTCATTCATGGTGGCCCATAGTTTTGCCATGGGCCCAAGATCATTCCATGACTTTGTCTTCAACTTGGTAACAGGAATATGTGGGATAGCGGTATCCCAATGGCGGTAGAGGTAGTTAAGTTGTTGAGGTAGCTGGACCAAGACCATGCTATTACCTTCAGAGTCACAATAAAAGTCTTGTGCAGTGAGCTTTACATCGGTCCAGTGGTAAAGCTCATCTTCATAGCAAGGTTCGGGAGTAATATTTGGCTTGTACCACATGGTACAGAAGGCGTAATCCGGGCCTTCACAAAGAGGTGTCTCATCTTCATGAAATGACAAATGTGGATGCATGACTTTCTTGATACATCCACAGAGCAGGTAGATGTAGGTTTCATCTGTGATAAATCCATAATAGATACCCCCCTCAGGGAGTGGAAGAAGAGTGGACGGATTAAGCACTTGACATCTTTGGATGGAAATGTTGTCAGGCAAAAGAAGATGACACTGTAGGCGCAGGTGTCTGGCTGGAGACACGTGCTTGAGCTGGACTTGGTTGACGATGGCAGAGATGTCATGAGGGGCCAAAACAACCAGAGGGTGGCCAAGGACCAGGTCTGAGGTCCTCTCTATGAGTTCTCTCGCAGCAAAAACAGCCCTGAGACAGGAAGGAGTCCCTCTGGCCACAATGTCCAGTTGACATGAGAAATATCCAATAGGCCTCTGGCGGCCTCTTAAGTCATTAGTTTGGGTGAGCACTCCTGTTGCGTGGCCTTGTCTTTCAGAGACAAACAATTTGAAGGGTTTGGAGTAGTCAGGTAGGCCCAAGGCAGGAGCAGAGGCAATGGCCCGTTTTAAAGCATCGAAATTGGCCAGGGCTTCATTGGTTAGACAGAACGGGTCAGACTTAAGAGCATCATAGAGAGGTTGCATAAGCAGAGAGGCTTCAGGGATCCATGCTCTGCAGTAGGAAATGAGGCCTAGGAAGGCATGAAGAGACTTTGAAGTCCTTGGAGGTGGAATGTCCAAAACAGCTCTTACCCGGTCCCGAGTAAGATGTCTGGTACCTTGAGATAGGCAATGTCCAAGGAAGATCACTGAAGATTGACAGAATTGTAGCTTGATGAGTGAAGCTTTGCATCCTTGTTCTGCCAAATAGCAAAGGAGACTAAGTGAACACCTTTTAGTAGTGGGTACATCATCTCCACATAGCAATAGATCATCCACATACTGAAGCAGGACAACTTCTGGGTGCTCAGCTTGCCATGGGTCAAGGATGGTGCCCATGGCCTTAGCAAATTGACTTGGAGAATTTTGTGCCCCTTGGGGCATGACAGTCCAGGTATACTGTTGCATTTCATGAGTGAAAGCAAACAGGTATTGACAGGATGGGTCCAGTGGGACACTGAAAAAGGCATTGGCCAGGTCAATAACTGTGAAGAATTTTGCAGATGGTGGGACTCCAGAGAGCAGAGTATGAGGATTTGGTACAAGAGGGGTGTCCAGGACGGTAGCTTCATTAACAGCACGGAGGTCCTGGACCATCCTGTACTTCTCTGGTTCACCCTTTGGAGTTTTCTTTTTCACAGGAAATAACGGGGTATTGCATTCAGATTTACATTTTACCAGGGCACCCTTCTCCAAGAGTGCCTTGATGTGGACAGAAATTGCAGCGGACTGTGCTGGTTTTAATGGATATTGTGGTTTTCTTGGTAACTTAGCTCCTGGAATAAGCTTTACCACCACAGGGGGAACATTTAGGTGACCTATGTCCTCTGGGCCTGAGGACCATAACTTAGCGGGCACCTGTGTTTTTAATTCCTCTGGGAAATTGGACCTTAATTCTGCTGCCCCCTCACGGGGCTTTTCTAAATGCAGCATCAGAGGCAAAGAGCATAGGGCTGAAGTGTCTGATACAGACAGAGGTGTAAACATTTCTACCTGCCCATCCGGGGTAAAAGTGATGGATGCTTGCAGGCGTGAGAGGACATCAGCACCTAACAGGTTAATGGGGCATGTGGAGGATACTACAAAGCGAGCGAGCAGGCTAGAACCAACTCGCAGCGGAGTTGTTAAAGGGCTACGTCTTGGCTGGCCATCCACTCCAACACAAGAGACATCAATACTGGACAGGAAGGATGGGTCTGGCAGGTCTTGTTCTCGTAGAACACTACGGGCTGCACCTGTGTCAACTAGAAATGTGGTGGGGTGGCCTTCAATGGGTAAAGTCACTGTGGCAAGTGGCCCCCCTTTGTCCCCTGTAGACACTGCCATGACAGGGGTCACAGACACAGGCTTGCCAATTTCCTATTCATCGGGTTCCTCAACTATTGGAACCTGTTTGGTGGCTTTGGGAGCCGGGGCAGGCTTGGGTAGTTTTCTGGGTTCCCTTTGCTCCCTTTTAGGTTCTGGACAGTCATTCCTAAAGTGACCCTTTGCTCCACAATTAAAGCAATGTCCCCCCTCCTCCGGTCTGGGACCTCTTGGGGCTGGAGCGGAGCGGGATACCATGAGAGGAGCTGAAGTAGGTCTCCTTGGGGTCTGAACGGATTCCAAACCTCTAGCAACTAAAAGCAGGGTATCCAGGGGAACAACCTTATATTCAGGGCGTGCGGCAATGATTCCCTTGCGTATAGAGTCTTTAACACCTTGGACAAACGCACCTGACAGCATTTGTGAATGAATCTTATCTGTAAGATCAAACCCCAAATCTGTGAACATTTGATACAGTCTTGCATGAAACCTTTCCACTGATTCTCCTTTATCTTGAATAACATCAGTAAGGCCAGCAGCCTGATCCGCAAGTTTGTCCTTAGCCCATTCTCTTAATTGGGTGCAAAAAGTTACTCCAGAGGGGTAATCAACATCACTGCTGAGCAAATCTGTACTGAGGTGTCGGGCCATACTTGGCCAATATGCATCCCCTGCTTTGATAGCACAAATGCTCAGCAAATCACGCCATGCGGCGGAATAAGTCTTTTGAATTTGAACTATCCCTCGGTAGAAGGGCATAGGCTGTTTTTCTGGGTCAGGGAGTGATTTCATTAGAGCACTAGCTTGAGTGGGATTGAAAGCAACATATTTAGGAGGGGCCTGTTCTCCCCGACCCTTGTGGCCAAAAGGGTCATCGATAGAACGGTGAGTTGGGGCTCCCGCGGCAAGCTCCGATGAGACATGGGACACCCTGTCCATCTCGTCATCATCGAATTCTATAATATTGGCTCTTTTGCGTGGTGCAGGGCCCGAATGAGGTGAAAGGATCGGTGGTTGGGAACGAGCCCCAGATGCAGGGGTGGCTAGTGAGTCATAACCTGGGGATAGGTAGTCACCGGGGATTACCGGCATCAGGGCCGAACTGGGGGCCGCCATATTGGTGGCCGGAAAAGGTACTACATTAGGGTTAAGGGAAGAAGTGGCGGCCATGTTGGAAGAGGGCACATCCGGGGCAGACTGTGCCGGACTGGGCATGACCGGAACCTGGGGCGTGGCTTGGGGAGTGGGGAGTGGATATCCGGGATAGGGCAGGGCCATGGGATATGGGAAGGGGTAGGGCCAGGCTGGGGAGGGGAAGGAGGTGGGGTATTGAGCTGGGGTGGAGATGGGAGGGAACGGAGAGGGATTGGTAGGGGTGGGTGTAGAGGGAGGAGCCGGGGCAAGGGCGGAGGAGATGGTTAGTTGGGTGGAAGAAGAGGGGAGGGGGTCATGAACAGAGAGAGAGTGTAGGGCAGGAATGGCAGATGAAATGTTAGGGGAAGGTATAGCGGGTAGCGTAGGGATGGATGAGGATGATGGGAATGTTAAAGATGGGGCAGGGGAAAAGAAAGATCCATCAGAATTCAGGACCGGGCAGACAGGGGAGGTGATGGGATGGGTATTGGGAGTGGGGAACATAGTCAGCTGGCTATCACTTATTGCTGACTGAACCTTGGGGATAGACATTCCCTGGGCGCCGGTTTTGGGCGCTGGCTGAGGATAGACCCCAGCAACACAATTATTATGATACACAAACAATTTCACACCTTTGTGATTTATCTCTTCCTCAACCCAACCTTCTAGCTGAATAGCCTTCGCTACTCTATACCATGCTTCAGCAGTCTTTAATAAACCATTATCTGTAAGCTTGCCTTTCTTTTCTGTCAGTAACCTACGCCAACTTTCTGGTTGCAATCTTCCACATGTCGGTACAGCAATTCTACATACTTTTGCAATTTTTTCAACACCTTTAACCATTTCCTCACCCTCTCTGTCTTCGACTAAATCACATGCTAACCAGCCCTTACTGGGCTTGCTTAAATCCTGTCCCATAATCCCTTTACCCCTATACCAGCGTCCTAGATATAGGGAGAGAGAGGGAAAACTGAACAAGAACGTCTACAATGCTCGACTGCCACCCGAGAATCGTGGGATTTTCTCAGGTGCGTCTTCCCAAAACGTAGACTAGTCACTGAATCCGCCTACCCGGGGTGGTAGACACGGATTGGAGCGAAGTGAGAAGTGTGTGACCAATCACTTCTCTTTTTAAGAGGAATGGGAGTGGATAGTATAATAATATAGGAAGTATAGAAAAGATGAAAGACAAGGAAAATCCTTAGAGACAGACACAGGAGTTCATGAGACTCCTAATTAGACAAACAAGACAACAATACAATTGAAATACAGTGCATGCATCACAGTTCAAATGAAATCAACAATAATCCCTTTCCTTTACTCGTGTGCTTACTCCAAAGTCACCTCCCTCAACCCCGTAGTGTCTCCGCTCGGAGAACGACTTTCGTAAGTCTCACTACCAGCGGCCACGGAAAACAACTGACACCGGTCCGAGTTCCGTCAGCCTCTCTCTACTCTGCAGTCCACAAGAATGTGGCCACGTCTATCCTCACTCCCGTAGTGCCCCTATAAAACCCACTTATAAGTCTCACTACCACGTGATGCGGAAAACAAGCAATGCCTACTTGAATCCCCCCAGGAAACAAAGTCCTCTGCCACAAGACTAAGCCCCCTCACAAATAAACAGAAATACCATGTGCACAAAGAAGCTAGCTAGGCTCTCAAAGTGACACAAGAAGGATCACAGGAAATTATGAGTCTACACAAAATCCACAGTTCCAACACCCCTCTTTTTCCTTACAGCCACAGCCACGAGGCTCCTAAAAGAGGTAAACAGGTAAAGAAGACCCCCAGGAACGCATCCGCAGGTCAACCCCCCTTTTTCCTTACAACCACAATACCGTGGTTCCTAAAAGAGGTGAAACAGGCAACAGAGACCCCCAGGAACGCATCCGCAGGTCACCCCCCTTTTTCCTTACAGCCACAGCCACGAGGCTCCTAAAAGAGGTAAACAGGCAAAGAAGACCCCCAGGAACGCATCCGCAGGTCAACCCCCCTTTTTCCTTACAACCACAACACCGTGGTTCCTAAAAGAGGTAAAACAGGCAACAGAAGACCCCCAGGAACGAATCCGCAGGTCCACCCCCCTTTATCCCAAAAGAGGTAAAATACAAACAGATAGACACACACACTGAAGACCCAGGCAAGTCCCCTCAGGTCCACCCCCCTTTATCCCAAAAAGGGGAAAACAAGCAAGACAGAACCCCAGGCAAATCCCCTGCAGGTCCACCCCCCCTTTATCTCAAAATGGGGAAACAGGCAAACGATTCAAACACACCCAGGCAACAGATAGACTAAAATGCAGGTAAACAAGTGAGTAACGAGACACCGGGCAAGATATTACCTGTCTTTGATGTCCTCCCGGGAAGCAGTCACAGACACGTGGACGGGTCAATCAAAGGGGCCGGAACGTACCGGTGGCTCTGCAGAAGTCTCTACCGTGTATCTGGAGGTGATCAATCTCCCTTCCTTCCCCCTGGATTCCTCCGTCCACCCTTGTCTTCCTTAGGACGGCTCACCGGCCGGACATAGCCCGATGCCCCACGTTGGGCGCCAAGTTGTTATGGTACTTTTTGAAAGTAAACCAAAATGTTCAAAGTCTATCTGTTCCTGTCCAAATCAATAAAATTAAATTGCGTATATACGCTGAAGTAATTAAGTCTGACACACGAGGTTCAGGTTAAAATAACTTCGAGAAAGTTTATTGGCAAGTGCAGAAAAAGCGGGCGCGCAGGCCCTTTTAAGAGGCATTTTGCGTCATCATTGATTATTAGAATATCAGCAAATAAACATCATCAATTGGATTAATTGTTAAGTGACGGAGTTAGTGTCTTACCTATTGGTTAGTAAAATTAAGAGGTTAGTCCCGTGCCCACCCATCAGAGGTGGGATTATTCTGGACACGGGTGGGGGACAAGGGGGTCCTAAGCGTCATTTTACACGGTCAGTGATATCAGGCTTTATGTCCAGGTGCAAGGTCTCTTATGAATAGAACATTTCATTACTACTGTGTTCTGTGGCCTTCAAACTGTACTATCTTACAAGCTCTTAAGGAGTAGCCAGCAAGTCTTAAGGAGTAGCCAGCACCTCCTGGTACTTGTCCTTGAGGGAAACACGGTCTTTGTCTACTGTATTAATTGGGTTGAGAAGTTCAGTCACGTAATGTAGTTTTAAAATGAACAAGTTAAGTCATGAGGACAAAATGGAGGATTGAAGAAGTCAGGTTAGGAGGACAAAATGGAGGACGAAGTCACAGTATAAAGTTAAAATGGAGTTAGTACAATAATTCAATACAAGTACAATAAAGATTTTTAATAATTCCACATCAGAATAACACGCTCACTAACAAGATGGCGCTGGAATCTGGGGGAGACCCGCAAGATGCCAGTGACATCACACCCGGTAGGACGAGCAATGAATCAACCACTTAACCCCTAACCAATTATTGATGTATAAATCAATGTTATCTCTGACAATGCTTATGATGTAATTCTGCTTTATAAGGGGCATGCCACCCCCTCTAATAAACATTCCTCAAGTTTTTCATTAACCTGAAACTTGTGTCCGATGTGAATTACTTCAGGGAGCGTGCACGCACTGTTTCTTTAATCTGGCCAGGGGCAGATACACAAAATAATCAATTTATTGATTGATTTCCACTTCATTATGTTTTTTGGCTTTTTGCCTTCTTTTTTTTTTTGAAATCTTTTATTGTTGGTTTTTTTTTTTTTTTTTGTTCAACGTCATCAACATTTATTAGTCATATTTTCTTGGACACGCAGGTCCCGACGTTAAGTAAACAGATTAGTCATTTTCATGTAATATTCCATACATCTATAGGCAAAATATGGTCTTTCACATGACAATTGGGTTGTTGATCAGTCTGTGATATGCCGGTTCGTTCTCATGGTTGCTGAAATGTAGCCTGTATATTGTCGTGTGGGGTGTTACCGCTGCCCCGTTTTGTACCGGTTGTTGGTCATAAGTTTTAGTCGTGTGTTAGTTCTATGTTGTCGAGGTAACTTCCGATAATTGTCAAGATGTATGTATATTTGATCGGTGTCTATCTAGGTGCGTTATAAGTTGCTTTATGTGATATTAGCTATCTAGTGTTGGGTGTGTCTGATTTGTGTGTTATGCGTATGGGGGAGGTTGGGGTACAGGTGCATGGGAGGGTATGGGGGGATAGGGAGAGAGGGGTGTGGAAGGGGAAAGGGAGAGATGGGTATAGAGGGAGAAGGTAGAGGTTACACCCCGGGCTCCTCGTCCCTGCGCAGCCACCGCCTCTGACTGTCAAGGCCTGGGCCCAGCGACCGAGCCATCGTCCGTGTCCGTATACGCCCTCTCTCTGTGCTAGTCTCGTTGTTATCTATCTACTGGGTCCTGGAAGTGTACATGAACCATGGTGTCCATGCCTCTGCGTGTTTAGTTGCCCTACCAAGGAGAGTTGCGTGTATCGCCTCCGCTCCCTGGATGTCTTCTACTTTGCGTATCCATTCTTCCTTACGTGGTGTGTCTGTTTTCTTCCAGTAAATGGGTATGAGCGACTTGGCTGCGTTCAATAGGTGTCGCAAGATCGATTTCTTGTATCTGGATATTGGCATTGGCGACACGTGAAGCAGTGCTAGTTCAGGCGTCCATTCAATCCCGTTTCCCAGGATCTCTCGTATCTCCTCTCTGATCGTCTCCCAATATGGGGTGATCAAGCAGCATTCCCACCATATGTGGATCGTCGTGCCCTGTTCAGACATGCATCTCCAACACAGTGGTGAGGTTGCTGGGTATATTTTATGGAGGAACGAGGGTGTTCTATACCAAGAAGTCAGCAGTTTATAATTTGTTTCCTGATATTGGGAACTGATGGTGCTTTTATGATGCCAGAGCAATGCTTTGTCCCATTGTTGTCGTGTGAGCGACTTAGCTAGGATTGTTTCCCATCGGCTGCGAAATGTGTTATGTTCAGTTAGGTGCCCCTTTAGGAGGTATTGATACAGTGTGGAGATCGCTTTGTCGAGTTCTATTGCATTCGTGCAGCTTTCCTCGAACCACGTAAGTTCTCGGTTTAGACGGTCTTTGTTGCGGAGTGTGCTATGGAAATGTTTTACTTGTAGGTACCGAAGTGTTAGTTGTAGAGAGCATGGTCTACCGTTTAGTATCGATTCCAGGGGGCGGATCTCTCCGTGTTGTAGCACCGTGTGTATGGGTACATGGCCTCGTCCTTCCGAGAATGGACCAGTCTGTGTGAGGATTCCTCCCCCTATATTGCTGTTGTAAGTAATAGGCAGAAGTGGGCTCGGTGTTGGTGATATGTGTTTTTGTTCCCTTAGGGGTCTCCATCCTCGCAGAGTCTGTGCAATTGGGCCGTTTTCCACTTCTCTAACCGGGATGCCTGGGCCTTGTGTGTCCCATATGGTGGAGTGTAGGGCCGCGTTATTCCCTTCGGCGTTCAAGGACACCCATTGTTTCTGTTCTGTTTTCGAATGCCAATTGAGGATTCGTTGTAAAATTGTTGCCTGGTAATATTTCTTGAAGTCAGGTAGTGCGAGTCCCCCGCAGTGCCTCGGCAGGCAGAGTGTTTCGTGTTTGAGCCTTGAGCGTTCGCCCCTCCATACGTATTTGAGGACTGCTGATTTTAGTGTTGTAAAGAATGAGGGTGGTATGTTGATTGGAATGGTCTGGAACGGGTATAGGAGGCGCGGTAGGAGGTTCATTTTGAGGACCGCCACTCGGCCGTGCCAAGAGATGTGTGGGTATGACCACCTGACTAGGTCCTTGAGTAGCGTCTTCAACAGGGGAGCATAGTTGTGGTGATACAGGTCTTTCGGGTCAGGTGTCACCCATATGCCCAGGTACTTCATTTTGTTGGTACACCACTTAAATGGGAACGACATTTCTAGTGCTGTGTAGTCCTCCTCTGGTAATGTAACGTTCAACACTTCGCATTTGGAGTAGTTGAGTTTAAATCCCGAGAGCACACCGAATTCATCGAATTCCGTCATTAGGCATGGTAGTGTGATTCTCGGGTTGCTGACGAAGAAAAGGAGATCGTCCGCGTATGCGGCCACTTTTTGAATCCCTCCCTGCCAGGGGAATCCCTGCACATCTTGGTTTTGGCGAATTGTTTGTAGAAGGGGCTCTAGGGTGATGGCGAAAAGTAGTGGGGATAGGGGCACCCTTGTCGAGTGCCATTTGAGATTGGGAAATCAGCCGTGAGTGCCCCATTAACCCTAACTGCGGCTCTGGGATTGTTGTAGAGAGCTTTGATCCATGTGAGGAAGTTTTGCCCTATGCCCATTTCCTGTAATGTAGCTAACATGAATGGCCACTGTACCCGATCAAACGCCTTCTCAGCGTCCGTGGAAAGGAGGAGGAGGCGTTTTTGTGACTTCCTCGCCAGGTGTTGAATTGCGAATACTCGTAACGTACTATCCCTTGTTTCCCTCCCTGGGATGAACCCTGTTTGGTCCACGTGAATCAGGCCTGGCAGTGGAACTTGGAGTCTGTTGGATAGTACTTTTGTGAATAGCTTAGTATCCACGTTGAGGAAGGAGATTGGGCGGTAATTACTACAGTACATCGGGTCTTTGCCAGGTTTAGGTATGACTGCTATCGTTGCCGCTAGGGATTCTGCCCCGAATGTTTTTCCTTCTGTTATCGCATTGACAGCTTTAGTTAACCAGGGTAATAGTTGTGTTGTGTAGGTTTTATAGTAGGTTGCTGGAAATCCGTCCGGCCCCGGTGCCTTCCCCGTTTTTGTCCGTTTCAGGGCTGCTGCCAGTTCCTCTTCTGTAATCGGTTCGTCTAGGGCGTCTGATGTTTCTTCCTGTAACCTTTGTAGTCCTGCGTTGCGCAGATATTCCTGGATTTTGGCGTCAGTGGCGTCCTCGCCGCCCGCGTGGTTCTGTGTTCGTAGATTATATAGCTTATGGTAGTATGTCCTGAATTCTTCAGCTATTTCCGTTGGGTGGATTGAGGTTGTGCCCGAGGATAATTGTAACTTGCGGACCTGTGTTCGGGGGGTGTTGTCCTTAAGCAGTCTAGCGAGGTATTTCCCTCCTTTGTTGGCGTGGGTGTAGAAAAACCCTTTTGATCGTTGAATTGTGCGTAAGTATCGTTTCATGAGTAATTCTTTGAGTAGTCGTCTAGCTTCTATTAATTCCCTGTGAGTGGTTACCATTTGGGATCGTTTGTGTTGGGATTCGAGGGTGGCGATTTGTCGATAGAGATCGGCCATCTCTCTTTGTGCTTCTTTTTTCTTTTGGGATGCGATACGAATGAGTGAGCCTCGGATTACACATTTATGCGCTTCCCATATCGAGATTGGAGATATGGTCGCCGCTCCGTTGTCGTGGAAGTAGTTGACCAGGTCCTGCGAGATCTTTTCCTTCGTGCCCGGGTCTTGGAGCAGTGTGTCATTAAGCCTCCATGTCCATCTATTGGGTCTAAAGAGTGGGGATGTAAGTGTAACCTTGACCGCCCCATGGTCTGACCATGTAGCCGGTTCAATTTCGGTGGATAGAAGGTGCGGGAGGCCGATTTGTTTAGTGAATATGTAATCGATTCGGGAATATCGACCGTGTATCGCCGAGTAGTGGGTGTAATCTTTTGTGTCAGGGTGCAGGGCCCTCCAGCAGTCCACCAGGTCCATGTTGTTCAGTGACTGTTTAATTTGGCGGATGTTACGTTGTGGAATACAGCTGTGCCCCGTTGAGGAGTCTAAGATTGGGTCCATGGGTACGTTGAAGTCTCCCCCGAGTAGTATGGTGCCCTCCGCGAAGTCCTGTAGTTTAGTTAGTGTGTTTCTGAGGAATTGGGCTTGTTTTCTATTTGGTGCATATATGGAGGCGAAGGTGTACATTTTGCTCATTATGTGTCCTTTCAAAAACAGATATCTGCCTTGGGGGTCGTGTATGACAGCCAGTTCTTGGAATTCTAATTTTGCTGCCAGGAGGATGGCCACTCCGGCTTTGCGTTGTAGCGGGTGGTTACAAAGATAGGTCTTCGGGTACATTTTGTTCTGGAGTTTCGGGGTAGCGTCTGCTCGAAAGTGTGTTTCTTGGATTAGTGCTACTGAAATGCGTTTCTTCCACAGGTCACGCAATAGGTGGACTCTGCGCTCCGGGATGTTGAGTCCCCTGCAGTTGAGTGTGAGAATGGCGATGGGGTCTGGCTGATACGCCATGGTTGCTTCTGTCCCAGGTGTCTTCCCTCTGGGGATTTATCTGGCGTGTCTCTCTGCCACCTCAATATACCTCAGGTATAAAAAGGTGGTTGGGGAGAGGTAGTTAGGGATTAGTGTCCCTGGATGAGGGCGTCGTCACTGGGGTATAGGGTGGTCTCCCAGTCGTGTTCTACCCTCCGGTTGAGGGGCTCCCGTGCTACGGTGGGGTACCCTAGGGGTCTGTCTCAGTTACCAGACTGGGATGCAGTCCCCTCGTGGGTTCCACCGTCCAATACAGTGCGCGGGTACGGGTTGAGGTACGTAGCCTAGGTAGCTATCGAGGATATGTCGTCTAAGTCTGAATGTGGGTCGTGTCCGGTCTCCATCTCGCCCATGAGTGCTGAAAGGTTGCAAATTTATAAGCATTCCATAGTTCAATTATCTACGTTAACAGTAAACTGTACGGTATAACAAGCCGCATATAAACAAAAACAAGAACAATAAACATTTGCCCCTTATCCCCATTCCCTGTTTCCCTTATTCCCCCCCCTGCCCCCATCACATATGTATGTGTAATTGTGCTCATACATTAGGCCCACTGCATTCGTGTGTGAGTAGGATCTCAGCGAGCTTTATATTGGATTGGGTATGAGTTTCGCTGTTCGGGAGTGTCGGGAGAAGGGTGTAGCAGCCATCAGTTCCACAATGTGTGTAGGGCCGAGTGCGTGTGCGGGCAGAAGCGTATGAGTGTGTTCGGGCGCCCCCCCCCACCCCCCCAACGCCTAGGGCGCGGGGGGGGGGAGGGGGCGGACTGCGGTGTGTGTGTTCGAGAGTGGGTGCGTATAGGTGCGTGTCTGCTTGTAACCTAGTTCCATGTGTTATGTGCAGCTGAATTGGGTGTTCCCTAAGGTGTTTTCCTTCCCCCTCCCCCCTCCCCTCCCGTCCCTGTCCCCGGTACAGTCCCCGGCCCCCAAACCCTCGTGATCTGTGCGTTCATAACTATGAGTATATCCCTGTTCAGGTTGTCCCCTCACCTCCCCCGTGTCCCGTGCTGTCTGACTTCAATTAACCGGCCGTGGCCAGTGTGCTAGTAGGGATAGGTACCCCTTGTTTGTGTGTGTGTGGTAAGGTGTGTGTGTTCTTGTCCTGGGTGTTGCGTGTGGGTGATGTGTGAGTGTACCCTCGTTTCAGCCTTCCCACTTCCCTCTCATAGCCCATCACTTGTCCCATATTCCCCCGTCCGCACAACCCAGCTAATAGTGTTCACAGGTGTATTCCATTGCCCGTTGCCCCTTTAATCCTGGGCTGCTACGATAAACAGCTTGAGCAGTGTTCCGTCCGGGTTAGCATGGGTTCAGGTTTGTCAGAATCCTATCTTAAGCTGCAGTTGCTGCTTGTTATAACCCCCCCTCCCTCCGCCCCCCATAGCCCCCCTCCCAACCCCACGGGTTGTGTTGAGTGGGCTGCCTCCGTATTCTTTGCTTATTGATGCATAAGTGATCCCTCCAAAGTTTAGAATGGCGGAGGTCTCTGTCGGATGTTAGCTCTGTGTAAAATTCGGAGGGGTCTCCATTAGTCTGTCCCTCACCCTCCCAAATCGGATCATGACGGCCCACCCGTCCCCTAGCCCCCTGGGGTGTGGAGAGGTCCACCAGATTAGTGGGAGTTGTTAGTGGTGTCCCTGCTTCGTGCCAGCATTCTCGAGTTTTGCATGCTCAGCATGATAGTAGCAGTTCCGTATCTACCGGGTTTCCCCTGGGTTGGCAGGATGGTGGAATAAATGTCGCGTTCCCTCATGAGGCGGTAATGGAGGCCCCATTGTTCACTTATAGGCTAGTGTGTGGGGAACTGGGGATCTACGTGTGGGTAAGTTACTGCCTGTCCTTCTCCCGTTGCCCCCCTCCCAAAAGTGTCTCAGCGGTTTTCTCCCATAGATAGTCTCGGTATTGGTGGTAATAGTCAGTGGGTTTTGTGGTTATAACTGGTAGGGGCAGGTGAGGTGTCTGAGTCTCAAAGGGGATGGTTTGTGCGGGTAGGGTATGCAGGCTTACCTACTCCGCTTGGTTGCCCCAGTCTGGGCGGCGTCTCGGTGGGGGTCCCGGAGGGGAGCCCCCTCTGCGTCTTCGGGGTATCCGTTGTGGTCTGGGTCTCTGGCCTGGCAGGTCCAGAATCCAATTCGGTACAGGTACAGGCGGCAAATCCAGCTCTTCCAGGAGGCGTGGGATGTCGTCTGGGCCTTTAGCGGTGATCCAGCCTTCCCGATGGCGAGCTTGAAGGGCAAATGGGAATCCCCACTTGTAAGGGATGTTGCGTTCCCGGAGAAGGGTGGTAACCGGGCGGAGTGCCCGTCTCGCGTCCAGTGTCATGGGGGAGAGGTCGTTGTACACGGATATTTGAGCACCCATGTAAGGCCACGTGGGTCTTGTTCTGGCTTTGCGCATAATTGCCTCTTTGATTGGGAATGAGTGCAGGCAGCATATTAAGTCCCGGGGTCCGTCTTCCGGCATGCGTGGTCGCAGGGCCCGGTGGGCTCTATCGAATTTGTAGCGTAGGGGGGCCTCAGCTTGCAGAATGCTATTGAAAAGTGCAGAGAGCAATTCTTCGGCCTTTTCTTCCCCTTCTGTCTCCGGGACCCCGCGGACCCTAATATTGCAGCGCCTCCCCCTATTGTCCATATCTTCCACAGCGCGTCTCATGGTGAGTAAAAGTTCTCCTTGTCGGGAGATTGCCGTGTTGGTTGCCGTGAGCCTGTTCGCTTGTTTCCATGGAGGTTTCCAGGGATTGGATGCGGCCTGCATGGGCTCCGACCTCGGTGCGGATTCCCGCTATTTCCGCCCTCAGAGCATCTTGAATCGTGGTGGTATGTGAAAGTAGGTCGGCTTTCGTTGCCATCGATGCCATAGATGCCGATATCAGACGGAGTTCTTCTCCTATTCTGTCTAGGGCTGATGGTTCCGTCGAGGCCGTCGAGGTTGTCGAGGCCGGTGATGGCGGTGTGGGGCTTGTCGGTTCGGCCTCATTGTCCGCTCCCCTTTGAGGGTGTATAAAGCCGTCCATCGGACCTTGTTGGGATTTCAGGGGTGCCCCCCTCGGGGTCTGGGGATGATCTGAGCGGCGGTTGCGACCCATTTGGTAATTTCTGCGTATTATGGAATGCTTTACAAGGGCTTGGTGGAGCGGAGCACTGTATTTAGGCGTCCATCTTAGTCAGCGTCCAGGCCACGCCCCGGCTTTTTGCCTTCTTTGTGTAAATTGCCTAAATTCTAATTGCTCTCCCAGCAAAGGCTAGAGATCTACTTAGACTGAATTGGTGTCGGTGTGAGTTATTTCTCCTGAGCGCTCTTTTACCGTACAGATTTGGAACCACATTTCATACACTTGCAGGGGATTTCCCTGACAAACATTCTGCACAGTTTTTCAACATGACGGGGCAATTAAGCGTTGCCACGTAACATTTTATAGTATTTTTCTTACTAGTTACAGCCATACTGTCCTCAAGTAATCCTTATTGGTGAATTACAGAATGCCTATTAATAGCGTGATTTCCCATTTGAAGATACACCCGGTACGCCATCATACCGCTGTGCCAATAAGGGGCACCTAGATAGCCTCGCTAATCCTTTCCTACCCTCCTGATCTCCATGATGTGTGTAATACTGAGAGTTGTGTTGCATAATTTAAAAATTCACCTCAAGCCTAAGGTGTGAGGTAAAAAAAAATTTCACGGGTTAGGGGGCGCAATACTTGTCTTGCCCAGGGTGCGGGCAACCCATGCTACGCCACTGTGCATTTCTGTGCTTTATTTTATAATCATACTATCCATCTTACCTGCATTCAGCTGCCAGAATTATAACTCTACCTCTGGCAGTGTCATTAGGAAGCCCACAACAAGAGTTCTCAGCGGTCAATGTCAATTCTGTACGTGAAAGGTGTCTGCCATCAGCAGGCACAGCATGCTTATAAAGGACTACCAATGATGGCATGGCTTAACCCCTTCATGCCGCTGTAATTCCTCCCTCAGTCCTTCCTCCAGGACATCTCCCCGGCAGTAAGTAGGAGTGACATCACAGAAGGCTGATTGGGCTGCAGTGAGAAATTGGCATTGGCGTGGTGTTACAGGTGAATTTTTGCTTGTTTTCTTGCGTTAAGAGGAAAGATTGTACCAACAATGGTTACTCCAACCAACAACATTATTTTATCAAAGCACTGTTTTTGGTTGGAGTAACACTTTAATATTCTTTCAGATTCCCTGTTCCCTCCAGCATTTTACTTCATCAAGTAATTATGTCTTTAATTATAAAAATAACTGAAGCCTTTACAAAGAGCAACAATTTAACATGCTTTAACAGGTTTTAGCGAATGTCCTCTTGGGAATCTTGAAACACTCCTTAAATTTTAAATAAAATTAGTAGATGTATTTTGTTTTTAAATGTCTACTAAAATGATTTTTATATTTTGTTGGAAGAAATACTAAATTTGACAATTCCAAGTGGAGATTTATATGGTTTAAGTGTACAGTAAGGGAAAAAAGTATTTGCTTGTCTGCGGATTTAGAAGTTTGCCCACTGACAAAGAAATGATCAGTACATAATTTTAATGGTAGGTGTATTTTAACACTGAGAGACAGAATAACAAAAAAAAAAAAAAAAAATCCAAAAAAGGAGGACAGAGAGTGGCTGGTGCAGAGGGTGGTAGGGCCGTAGAAGGGCAGAGGGTGGTTGGGGCAGGGGTGGTAGGGCAGTAGGATGGTAGAGAGTGGCTGGGGCAGAGGGTGGTAGGAGGGCAGAGGGTGGTAGGGCAGTAGGAGGACATAGAGTGGCTGTGGCAGAGGGTGGTAGGGCAGTAGGAGGGCAGGGGTGGTAGGGCAGTAGGATGGCAGAGGGTGTCTGGGGCAGGGGGTGGTAGGAGGGCAGAGGGTGGTAGGGCAGTAGGAGGACATAGAGTGGCTGTGGCAGAGGGTGGTAGGGCAGTAGGAGGGCAGAGGGTGGCTGGGGCAGGGGTGGTAGGGCAGTAGGAGGACAGAGAGTGGCTGGGGCAGAGGGTGGTAGGGCAGTAGGAGGACAGAGAGTGGCTGGGGCAGAGGGTGGTAGGGCAGTAGGAGGACATAGAGTGGCTGTGTCAGAGGGTGGTAGGGCAGTAGGAGGGCAAAGGGTGGCTGGGGCAGGGGTGGTAGGGCAGTAGGATGGCAGAAGGTGGAAGGGGGGCTATAAAAAGGTCAGGGGGTGGTAGGAGGGCAGGGTAGGGGGTGGGGAGCTGAAGCATAAATACCTTTTGACTAACTTATTCCCTGGCGGTCCAGTGGGCGGCCAGGCTATATCCCTGGTGGTCCGGTGGGCTTCCTTTACGGTCTGCAGCTCCGCCGGGTGCAGAGCTGCAGACCACGTGGTAAGTCTAGTCTCGTGATCTCAGCCAGTCAGAGCATTGCCGTGGTAACAGGCAGACAGGCTGGTTCTCCTGGGCAGGCGGTGTGGAGGGGCCTCGCACCTGGTGGCATAAAAGGCAAGCCACCGGGCCGCCTCCTGTGTCGGGTCCTCGGACCCGACCTGTCACACTCCCCTAAGACGATTTAGGCAGACGCAAGGCCCCCATCAGCGCGAGGCCTTAGGCGGCCGCCTAAATCACCTAATTAGAGAGCCGCCTCTGCATCTGTCTACCAGCTGAAGCTCAACAGAAGATGGGTGTTGCAACAGAGGGCAGAGGGTGCCTGGGGCAGAGGGTGGTAGGGCAGTAGGAGGGAAACTACAGGAAACGTTTGGTTGAAGTTATTGCTGCCAAAGGAGGTTCAACCAGTTATTAAATCCAAGGGTTCACATACTTTTCCCACCTGCACTGTGAATGTTTACATGGTGTGTGTAATAAAAACATGGCAACATTTCATTCTTTGTGTGTTATTAGTTTAAGCAGACTGTGATTGTCTATTCTTGTGACTTAGATGATGATCAGATCACATTTTATGACCAATTTGTGCAGAAATCCATATCATTCCAAAGGGTTCACATACTTTTTCTTGCAACTGTATTATAGAGGGGATAAAACAGACAGAGGGTGTTATAGCTAAGTTCTCTGGAATATACAGTCCTGGTATGTTTTATATAAATATTATAGAGGGGATATCACAGTCAGGAGGTGTTATAACTAATCTCTGTGTTCTGAAGCCAGCATACCTGGTATGTTATATATAAATATTACAGAGGGGATATAACAGGCAGGGGGTGTTATAACTAAGCTCTCTGGAATATACAGTCCTGGTATGTTATATATAAATATCACAGAGGACACATAACAGTCAGGGGGTGTTATAACTACTCTCTGTATTCTGAAGCCTGCAGACCTGGTATGTTATGTATAAATATTATAGAGGGGATATAACAGGCAGGGGGTGTTATAACTAAGCTCTCTGGAATCTGCAGACCTGGTATGTTATATATAAATATTACAGAGGGGATATAACAGGCAGTGGGTGTTATAACAAAGCTCTCTTGAATATACAGTCCTGGTATGTTTTATTTAAATATTATAGAGGGGATATAACAGGCAGGGGGTGTTATAACTAAGCTCTCTGGAATCTGCAGACCTGGTATGTTATATATAAATATTACAGAGGGGATATAACAGGCAGTGGGTGTTATAACAAAGCTCTCTTGAATATACAGTCCTGGTATGTTATATATAAATATTACAGAGGACATATAACAGTCAGGGGGTGTTATAACTACTCTCTGTATTCCGAAGCAGGGATGTGTCATGTATGTGTAGAGTTTGGAGGGTGTGATAACTAAACCCTGCAGCTGCTAATTCTCCATCCTTGTCCCCTCTGATCCTTTCTCCAGCTCTGCATGGGGTGTAAAGACATTTCCTGAGTGACTGCAGACTACTCCACAGGGGGGCTCAGTCACTCCCATCACCCCCACAGCACACAGCCAGGACCCAGGGATAATAGCCCGGCCACTGAGTCACAGTAACAAGAAGCAGCTGGAGGCAGCTGGCCCGCCTCCTCTAGCGAGCTTCCTTCCCTCCCTCACTACTGCCTGAACTGCTGCTCAGGGCATCATCTTCCCCAGCACCCAGAAGCCCTCTTACAGCGTGGCATCTCCAGTGCCAGTGTCTAAGGTAAGCTGCAGCCACTGCCCAGCACTGTTACTGTCTGTCACATGTTCTGACTGCTTAAACTCTTCATATGGTCCTTTCATGGTGACATCTGGATACATTTACTGAAAAAAATACAAACTGCAATTATTATTAATATTTATATAGCGCCAACAAATTCCGCAGCGCTGTACAATGGGTGTCAATACATGTATCTGTTACAGACTGCATTCCTACACTGATGTCTGTGTATTGCACGTATTGGTTACAGTGTACAGTTATGGCTCATGAGCTTGTGCATCTTTTGTTGTCCAGGGAGCTTACACTCTAAATGCACTGCAATGGGCAGACAGTATCATACATGAAATATTTGCATGTGCCTGCACAGTGCCAAGGCGTATAATAAAAAGTATAAAAAGGTGATAGCCCAGCCCCATGTATTGTGTGCAGTCAGGATGGCTTGGGTTCAGTTGCATGCAGTAGTTGTGCTTACTCCCTGTGTTGTTATATGCTGTTACTATGCAGTAGAGAAGCTCCCAGGTCCTGGTTACACTCAGTGTCTGTGGATTCTGCATTTGGCTGTGTTACATGCGGTTCAGATCTTTTGGAATTTCCTGCTCTCAGATTACTTGCTACAATGCTACTAAACTCACCCCCATGATCCAGACATTGACTTGGTGCAGCGGTGTTTATAAGTGATCTAGCAGGGTCTGTGCTGCTGCACACTCATCACACCCCTGCATTTACAGAAAATCTTTCTCTGGGATTTTTCATGAATGAGGTAAGAGGCCTCTGCCCTGCTCAAACTTTTCTAAAGTTCTTATTGTCAGAAGAGGATTCTATATAAGGAGGGATTCCAACTTTTTCAAGGATCCTTTTGTCTGTCTTACGTCTATAAATTCGGTTAATGAAATAATTATTAGATTTTATGTGATGGCTAGTTTAACCCCTTAAGGACACATGACATGTGTGACATGTCATGATTCCCTTTTATTCCAGAAGTTTGGTCCTTAAGGGGTTAATCTAGGCTATCAATTCCTGATGAGTAAATGTTTGGGTTTTGTTGCTTTTTGTGATATGTGTTGTATACAACGTTTAAAAAGACAGGCATTTAAAATTCCTTTACATTAAACAGCCTTCCATGGGTCTGTAGTTTTGGCTCAGCTGTGTTTGGCCCTCAAATGACTACGTAAATGGGCAATCAAAATGTTATTTATCACTGTTACGTCTCATCACCAATGTCAAACAGCACAGCACTCATCCTTGAAGGGATAGTCGCTAGCTCTGTAGACATCACCATGTGTGAGAGAGAGAGACCTCCTTAATGATTGAATTATTTGATTAAAAATTTGTGAGTAAAGTGTGAAGGAGATTAAATTGGTCTCCATTGACATGTAAAAATCCTAAACTGGTTGTGTTCTGCATTAACCTGTGGACATTTACATACCTGATGTCACGCTGTACTTTGACTGCACTTTCAGAATCTGGAACTGTCTAAAAGTCAGATTCCATGGGGCACTTGCTACTGAGCAGAAAAGGACAATAGACTGTTGGGGGCTAGAAAATGCCTGGTTGCTCATGGGATTTTTTTTTTATTAGGTTCTATATTTTCTGCAGCACTATACAGTGACTGGACAGACATACACGTAATAGCAACAAGATAACAAAAAGTACAGGAACAAAAGATGATGGCAGCCATACTCAAACAAACTGATTGGTATGGG
Organism: Pelobates fuscus; assembly: GCF_036172605.1. NCBI lineage: Eukaryota > Metazoa > Chordata > Amphibia > Anura > Pelobatidae > Pelobates > Pelobates fuscus. The sequence goes on along the minus strand of NC_086317.1, from coordinate 85,912,015 downwards.
GTGCCATTTTCCTCCGCTATAACTACTACAATAATTAGGAACTAACACATTTGTATAAAACATTGAAAATCACCCATAGCTTGTGTTAAAGGAACACTATAGTCACCTAAATTACTTTAGCTAAATAAAGCAGCTTTAGTGTATAGATCATTCCCCTGCAATTTCACTGCTCAATTCACTGTCATTTAGGAGTTATATCACTTTGTTTCTGTTTATGCAGCCCTAGCCACACCTCCCCTGGCTATGATTGACAGAGCCTGCATGAAAAAAAACAACTGGTTTCACTTTCAAACAGATGTAATTTACCTTAAATAATTGTATCTCAATCTCTAAATTGAACTTTAATCACATACAGGAGGCTCTTGCAGGGTCTAGCAAGCTATTAACATAGCAGGGGATAATAAAATCTTAATTAAACAGAACTTGCAATAAAGAAAGCCTAAATAGGGCTCTCTTTACAGGAAGTGTTTATGGAAGGCTGTGCAAGTCACATGCAGGAAGGTGTGACTAGGGTTCATAAACAAAGTGATTTAACTCCTAAATGGCAGAGGATTGAGCAGTGAGGCTGCAGGGGCATGTTCTATACACCAAAACTGCTTCATTAAGCTAAAGTTGTTCAGGTGACTATAGTGTCCCTTTAACCTTTTTTTAAAGACATGCTGCATTTTCTTTGAAATATCTATTAAAGGGATCCTATAGTGCCAGGGAAACAAATGTGTTTTCTTGGCACTAGAGGGTTATTAGGTCCCTCCCTCGGGGCCCCCTCCCGCTGGGCTGAAGGGGTCAAAACCCCTTCAGCCACTTACCTGAATCCAGCGCCGATGTCCCTCGGCACTGGTGAGGCACCGCCCACGCTCCTCCCCCGCTGACGTCAGCCAGCGGGAGAGACCTAATGCGCATGTGTGGCAAGGGCCAGGCACGCATTAGACCTCCCTATAGGAAAGCATTATTCAATGCTTTCCATTAGGGAAAATCTGAGGCTGGAGGTCCGTGAGGACGTCCAGCATCAGATAACGGACTAAAAGTCTGTTTGAATTCCGGAAGCCTCTTGGGCTACTGGCTAATCTGCCATGAGCTGTCATTAATACTGAATACTTGCACACATGCAAGTGTACAAAACAGGGTCTATGGAATTTCCTGGAAGATTGTGGGATCTTGAATAGATAGTGTTACATTCGCACCATAAGGTTCCCATGTATATGTTGATGCCTGTTCCCATTAGCTGACATGACTTATGACTAATGGGATATAGCGGTAGAAACGCCACCTATTATCAAAGATTGCCAAAGACGGGTAATTACATGACAAAAATAAATCCCTACATTGTCTCATGTATAACATATATGTTAAAGAAATCCCAACACCGTCAAAAAGTCCTGTTTATAAAGATTTCATCTTTATGAAAAACTGAAAATTGACAGAGCAACATTAAGTCATGGGTTTTCTAGAATATTTGTTATTTCTGCTACAGTTTGTTTAGAATATCACGTCATATTTATTCAGCTATCAGTGATGCATATTGTAGTGGGAACATAGTTGGATCATTTGTTCTACGTGTGTGTTAATGATTGCTGTTGGACGGTTAGGCTATTAAATAATTAATATTTCAAAGGTCTCGTTCATTTACTTGCCAATAACCCGGTGTTCATCTGCAAGTCCTGCTAGTTTCCCATCAGTTGGATGTTCTGATTTCTAAAGGAAATTATAAAAATGGCCCAGCACATTGTGGGTAAAATACACAGGGTCGTTGGTAAAGACTCAATATTGGAAATTATGAGCATGTTCCAAGGAGGCAGCTTGATAAACTACATATATAAGCACTGAACTGGTTTCTGCTAGGCCTCTAGCCGCTATAGTCACCAAAACAACTTTAGCTTAATGAAGCAGTTTCAGTGTATAGATCATACCCCTACAGTCTCACTGCTCAATTCTCTGCCATTTAGGAGATAAATTCCTTTGTTTATGCAACCCTAGGCACACCTCCCTGCATCTGACTTACACAGCTTTCCTAAACACTTCCTGTAAAGAGTTATCTAATGTTTACACTTCCTTTATTACAAATTCTGTTTAATTTAGAATTTCTTATCTCCTGCTCCGTTAATAGCTTGCTAGACCCTGTAGGAGCTTCCTATGTGTGATAAAAGGTTAAAATTATAGAGCAGGATATATACACTTTTAAAGTAAGTTACATCTGATTGAAAATTAAACAAATGTTTTTTTCATGCAGATTGTGTCAGTCACAGCCTGAAGAGGTGTGGCTAGGACTGCATAAATTGAAACACAAGTGATTTCATTCCTAAATGGCAGATAATTGAGCAGGGAAACTGCAGGGATATGATATATATATATATATATATACATATATATATATATATATATATATACCAAAGCTGCTTCATTAAGCCAAAGTTGTTTTGATGCCTAAAGTGTCCCTTTAAGGAGGGCACGCACCAAAGTAATATCTGCCAAATCTATACAGAAAATGGTAATGGCGCTCAACAATGAAGTGTCTCAAAGAATAGACTTGCAATATATACAAAATGGGAGCACTCAAACAGCACACAAAAGAAAATATAATATGTATTAAAATTACAAAAACACAATAGTATGCAAAAAGTACCAAAATATGAGAGGATAATAAATGCATTACATTAGTTCACAAAATTGCTTCCGCTTAATATTTACCGATACTATTGTAAAATCTCACAAAATTCTAGTGTCTCACATTTTTTTAGTACTGACTAATTTAACAGCCAGAGCGTGGGCATGTCGTGAATTACCCAGCACGTCTGAAGTAACTTGCGCTATAAAAAAAAGTCTTTAAATAGGACTTAGGAAGAAATGTCTAGAAAGTAAGAGAACATGTTAAATTACCAAGATAGTGATTCTTATTCACAGCTGTTTCAAGTACAGCGATACCATGGGTGCTATTAATAAAGAACAATACTGGTGCAGCAGTCACTATGGAGACAGGTGTCTTTAAATATAGTCAATTATAATGATTGTAACATTAACATTGATGTTTCATGTATTTGGAGATGCTGTCGGGGGAGGACAAACTCTTTGTAATTATGCTACTTCCCATTCAGACTGTAATGTTCTGTCTAATTAGTCCTTTGTGTTTGACTCTGGAAACTAATTGTATGTTCTCTTTGGCATAGGAGGTCATTGTCTTCACTCCCTGCTCTCTGGACTGCTTGTGACAATGAGTGTTCTTCCCCCAGTTAGGAGAGACCGAATCGTGGCAGAACTACCTCAGGTATATAAATTCAGTTTTTTTTCTTTTTTCTTTTTTTGTTTATCAAATAATATGTGAGCCATAAATGCATGAAGGTCTAATTTGTATTATTGATAATATTATCAATCAGTAGAGCTGTCATCAAGATGCTACAGTCCACGACATAGCTAATTTGGTCCATCTTAAGTTGCGCCACATTCCCATGCATTTTGCAATCCCCAGTGGGTTCCACAGCAATGCTCCTGTTGCATGAGCCATACTGGATGCAGCATGCAGGAGTAATGATATGTCATCTGATCTGCTGAGTGCTCTGCACTAAAATCATTCAACATGTGTTAATTGCTGCTCGGCCTTCCTAGGATTGTTACAAAAAAGGAAATATCCCGGGGAGGACAAGGGGCTCTGATCGTATGTCTAACAAAAGAATTAGTGGGAAGAATAGGGGGTAAGAAATTTTGGAATAAGTATCACACAAGTCAGTCCTTTTTCCATCAGCTATCACTTGCAATGACAGCTGTGAAATGTCAAAGTAAGGCATCTGCAAAATAATCAGTATTTCAGGTTTACCATATAATGCTATGTTTTATGCATACATAGACAAACCAGACTATTCTTTGGCTTTGATAGACTTTGTGCATCTTTTTTTTTTTTTTTTTTGACAATATCATTTTTTCTGAAAGATTTTAGTACAGTGGTTACAAGTAATAAAGTGAACATATAAGATAAGCAGAAAGGTTACAGACTTGCATACTAAACATGGGTAGAGACATCGGTGAATTATACATCATTCGTTTGTGCATCTTTTAATTGATTAGGACTTTAAAGTGAAACTCACTTCCCAAGATTTTTAATATTCTGTATACTTATCCCCAATACTTCACTAAATGTTTTTTTTTTTTTTTTTGTAAGGTGTGATATATATTATTTAGAAATCTACATGTCTTTATCCTGGAACTGTGTGTCTCCATCTTAGATCCCTGTCAATCATTGTTATACATTATTTTTCTTCTTTGCACCTGGCAGTGAGGATAGATACAGCATGTAAAGAAGAGGAAAAATAAAAACAACTTTATAAGTTGCATTTTGCAAAGTATGCCCTGGCTGTGTATGTATGGGATAATTGGATTGGTTGCCAGCCATTTCCTAAATCTTAATTAAATACTCGAAAAAAAAACAACAAAAAAAAAAACTGAAACAAGGCTTACACAAGTTATTAATGATTTTCAATGTTTTATTAGATTATGTAATGTCCAGAAAAGGGATAGTTCCCTTTAAATAAAATTCCATAGCAATATGTAGGCAGATTTTTAGACTTCATGAAAAATTCTGAATTGACAGCGAAGTTTTAATTCCATGCGTTTTTCTTTGCTTTAATCTTCTGGAGAGGAACCCAAGATTGAAATTCCCTCTTACAGGATGTCCCCACGAGCAAATTCAGTCCTATCGTGGCTACATTTATGGTATTTTACTCTGATGAGCACTAAATGCAACCATTTTAATGATGCAGGAGGCAAGGCTCTGCAAACCAGAAAGAGAACCTGGGTCTTAAACACAATCAGCCATTTCACCAGGATTACATTTATACACAGTGTGAATGCATGAATCTAGGTTTGTTTTTCTCCATGATCATATGCCTTTAAATAGGGGTTCTGTGTAAAAGCAGCTGAATATAATCATCATGCACTCACACAATGCCATACATGTGCCGTTGAACTGATCACCCCTCCCCACCATCTCCGCTGCTATGCTTAAAGGCATTATCACAATTTGCAATTCTAATGAAGCCTGCTTAATAATTTGCTGCACAGCTGTTGCACATTTGTCATTTATAGTTTCATTGTAAGGCAATTTAACTGTTGTTTTTTTTAACAACCGTAAAATAAATCTGTAGGCGGTTCTGCATTCCAGGTTTATAAGAAATCTCAGCAAACTAAGGATAAAAGGCCATCCAGAGTTTTAATTTTGGCCTGAGTAAGGGAAGATGCTCCTTATGACAATATACATGCATATCTTGTATCTGTATATATATATTTCTCCAATGATCTCATACATAAAGCAGAGTACCTGCAGTTCGTCTTCAGACAGTTATATTTGAACTATATCAACATTAATAGATGATTGCTGTTGGAAGACATAACTAGTATCCTCAACTATGAGAATACTGCTGATGACTCCCAGAATGTCCTTCTTAAAGGGACACTATTATCACCAGAACAACTACAGCTTAAAATAGTGGATACGTTGTCTATAGACTGTCCCTGCAGGCTTTTTAATATAAACACTGCCTTTTCAGAGAAGGCAGTTTTTACATTGGTGCCTCGAATCACTTCTAGTGACAGTCACTCAGACGGCCACCAGAGGTGCTTCTTGGGACAGTGCTGCACAACACTCCTCATTGATTAAATGCATCTCTATGAGGAGTTGCCGATTGGTGCAGTGTGGCGTTTTGCCATGCATGCGCACTAGTCAAATTTGATGATTTAAGCCAAGGCGACGAGACTGGTGCGTCTCTGGAAAAAAAGGTAAATAAACTGCCTTTTTAAGGTAAGGGTAGAGGGGTTGGGACTTAAATTGTGCTTTTGAAACTATGAAAATCGTGATGGATGCAAGGCAAATGTAAGAACTGCCCTCTTAAAAGTTTGCAACGACATCCAAATTGGCATGGAGCAAGGAGACTTAACTGGAGCTATTTTTCCTTGATTTTGCCAGGGCCTTTGACACAGTAGACCATGGCATTATTTTGCAAAAACTTTAAAACTCAGGCATTGGTGATCGTCCACTAACCTGGTTTCGATCGTAGGATTCAGACGGATTGCAATATGTGGCCATTTCGAATAGCGCTTCCCAAATTCAAATGGCAGACTGACAACAGTCTGCTCTTTTAAATATCTAGGTATGTTGCTAGACCCCAATCTATCCTTTGGCCTTCACATTGAAAAATCTCTTCAAAACTTTACCCAAAACTAGGTGCCCTGTACAGAAACAAATCCTGCCTAGGCCCTACAGTAAGGAAACAGATAGTGCAACAAATGTTAATGCCGGTGATTATGGGGATGTAGTGTATAAACCCGCACCGCAAACCCACCTTAATAAACTTAATACGCTATATAATTCGTTCTGCCGCTTTGTACTAGAATGTAATTACTTTACCCACCACTGTGACATGTTAAAAGAGCTAAACTGGCTGTCGCTGGAATCCCGACGCACTCTTCATCTTTCCAGCCTTGTGCGTAAGAGCATTTCTGGGAAGCTCCCACCCTACCTGAGTAGAATGCTCTCCCCAGCTGTTCCCACCTCCTATAACCTTCGATCCAGTACTAGCACGATATTTAGCATACCGCAATACAAAAATATAGTGTCTCGATCCTCATTTTCCTATAGAGCACCTCAGGGACACAGTCAAATCTTCATTAAATCTAAAATATTTTAAGAGATCTATGGCAATATACCTCAGCACAGAATGCACCTGTCATGGTTGAATATATTTATTACCTGTTATGTATTACATTTATATACGTGTATATATATTTATAGTTTGTATGTGTGTATTTTTGTAATATTGTATCCTATTGTAACAATGCAATGTTTTGTGGACCCAGGACATACTTGAAAACGAGAGAATTGTCAATGTATCCATCCTGGTAAAATATTTTATAAATAAATAATAACTGCTGGTTGTATCCCTCCCCCATGTCTGTAATGTAACACCTGCAACAAATTAAGTTTCTGTGCTCTGCCTGTGTGGTCCCTTCTTTTTTGGCTGGTGCTACTAGCCTTCATGTCTGTTCAAGTTCCACTGTGCAAGAAAAAACAAACTCTGTGACTATGTGCAGGCAGGATGTAACCGTTAATATTCAGGGTTTTGTTTAAATTTCTATACACCTAGAACATAGGGTGTTAAAACATTGTTTCAAAATAGTATTCTCTTGTTTTTTGTCTTTTCTATCTATGTGTGAAGAGGGAGTTACACAGTAGTCCATCAGTGTCTAATGTTTATATCTACAGATTATCTGCAAGTTTGCAACGTATGTTCCGCACCCTGCTGTTGTATAATTAGGTAAACATACAACATCCCTGGGACTAAATCCATGTAGCATATACATCAGTGTAGATCCAGGTCTGCTGAGATTCAAGTTATAATATACATGTATATAGAAATAATAAAATCTAGGAACTTAGTAAAGAGATTGCATTTTTAACCAAGATTGCTTTCCTAAATTTAGGTTGTGTACGTTTTAAAGAATCATATTGTATCGTGTAGGCTCCTCAAACAATCCTAACACTGTACTAAGCCTAAACAAGTTCTTCATAGAGTTGCTGTAATAGAATTAGTTCAGTAACTGGTCAGTTTTATCATTGCTAGATTTCACATACACTTGGGGACAGCTCTGGATCACTTGAGGCAGTTCTAGGAGAAGGGCTGTGTGTTGGATTCACTATTCTCTTACAGTGTTATGCACTAAAGTGAGAATTCAAAGTAAATTCAAATTTAAATGAGCACTATAGGGTCAGGAACACAAACACAAACATGTATTCCTGACCCTATAGTGTTAAAACCACCATCTAGCTCCCCCTTGCCTCCCTAAATAAAGTAATATCTTACTTGTATTCAAGTCTGCAGCTGCTGCCTCTGCCCCAAAACTACTACGTCCCTGGCATCATCAGAAGTAATTCTGTGAACCAATCACAATGCTTTTCCATAGGATTGGCTGAGACTGTCAATGAGGTAGATCAGGGGCAGAGCCAGCACAAGTCAAACACAGCCCTGGCCAATCAGCATCTCTTAATAGAGATGCATTGAATCAGTGCATCTCTATGAGGAAAGTTCAGTGTCTGCATGCAGAGGATGGAGACACTAAATGTCAGGAAGCACCTCTAGCAGCCATCTGAAGAGTGGCCAGTGGAGTTATCACTATGCTGTAATGTAAACACTGTATTTTCAGAGAAAATGCAAAAGGCCTGAAGGGAATGATTCTACGCACCAGAAAAAATTCAATAAGCTGTAGTAGTTCTGGTGACTTTAGTGTCCCTTTAAGGTCAAAGTAACCAAACTGAAAGCACAGTTGATTTAGAGAATGTTGCCAGTTTGGCTATTTTTATATTGCAATTCACTTTGAATTCTCACTTTAGTAAATTAGCTTGTTAGCGTAATTAAACTATACTAAGTTTGGTCTCCAGTCAGATTTTAATGCGGACTAGATGGGAAATTGATGTTGCTTTCAAGCGGCATTACCACCGTCAAGAAGTGTCAATCCACCAGCCGTCACCAGTGATGGCAGCAAGGAATTGGCTCTATCTATGGAGAATCCCGCGGAATACAGCAGTGACGTCGAGTCCTGGCGCCCACGATTTATTATGCTAAGATAGATAAATAAAATTATTTCTGGCCTTCATTGAGTTTATAGCCACATAAAATGAAATCTGTACTTGCTGGGAATCTAATGTTTCAGCTATCATTGCCTACATTTTGCCATTCAGATTTCAATGAACTACAATTTGGAGTTTAGCAAATAAGCCCCTTAGACTTTACTAAGATACCTGTCCAGAGCACTTTGGGGAAAGAACAAGCTGCAGTATTCACACACCAGATAAACCTGCCATAGGATTATTTGATAAACTATGTTTCGATCCGTATGATTTTAATGAATTGAATTTTAATGAATTTAATCAATTGATATTATACATTTTTTTTCAGTGCTTTAAAAAAGAATCATGTCTTCACACCAGAGATTCCTTTCACCCCAAAGTAAGCAGTGCATGTAAACATCAGCGGACAGGGACCGTGGGGTAAGTTCAGCAAGTGTACTTTAAGATCTGCACACTGATTGGGCAGGACTGAATTCAGCTCCCAATCACGCGATTGTAACAACTGCACATTAAATCAAACCATTCTGCACATAAGACTAAGCATTGACTGCAAATCAAAGCATGCATCTCACAGAATGGTCTGTGTGTAAATTGCAACTGTGTCTTTCCATATATGCAATTGCCATCACTTAGCCATTTGGTTTTTAGCCGTTTTGAAATCTGATAGTGTTGTCACGATTTACAGTGGAACATGGAGCAAGGGGTGTGTTTACTAATTTGGGAATTGTGGAAAAGTGACAAGATCACTGCACTTTTCATCAAAAATAGTCAAGCAAGACATTTTTGGCCCAAATTGTGAATTATTTTGTTGTCAATTCTCTATAATTCCCACTTCATTGGATTAGCCATCAGGCTAAATCCACGCTACCCATTATTTAGAACATTTTATGGGATAGTTCACTGTCGTAAAGATATGGGTACGCTCAGCTGGCCAATTATTATTGGTGCACCTTTACGTTGATAATATAGATTACCCCAGGACGTTCAGAGTAATTCAGACATTCAGAGTAATCTGAATGTACCTTTCCTGGTTGAATAATTTGTTATTATTATTATTATTATTATTATTATTATTATTTTTATTACTATTATTATAAGTGTCCTCTTCTTTAACCCCTTAAGGACCAAACTTCTGGAATAAAAGGGAATCATGACATGTCACACATGTCATGTGCCCATAAGGGGTTAAAACATATTGCCTCTCAAAGGCACACATTTTCTTACTTAATGCTAGAATTAGTCATTTAAGTGGAAAACATTTTGAAAAATGCCAGTTTTAACAGCTGAATCCTGGATATATTCATGAGTAATTTTCCTAGCAGTCAGATTCCTGCTAGGCCCTCTGCCTCCTGACTAGCCATTAATTTTTGTGCAACAGATCAAATCTGCCTCTGTTTCTGAATGTTGATTCTGCTTATAAGTCCTGAGAAATACAATCTCTGCCATGGTAACAGCGTTCTGTACACGTTACCTTTGGAGATGGCCTCATTTCCTGTAGCAAACAAATAACAGATTAAAGGAACAGCAATGACGAAGTATGATTCACATTCATTGATTTAAATATCTTACTGGATGCCATCTGTGCTTTGCTCAGTTATACGGCTGCATGTTTATAACAATCAAAGAACTGAGTATTTTATGGATTACTTAATGGCAATTCATTCCTTTTGCTTTGGAATTACAACTCTTTTGACGATCAGCCAGCCACACACTAATACACACTCACTCCATTTACAGTATATTAGGATATTTGTTCTGCATCAGTGGACGTGTTTTTTTTTTCACTGTTGTTGTTGTTGGAGGGCTACCTGGGGATATTTGGAGATTTTAAAAAAGGCCTTCTACATGACATGGTTATCTTTAGGCATAATCACCTCTATATTTATAAGAACCACAAAAAGAAATAACAAGAAATTGCAACATGATCAAATCAGTAAACATGTCAATTGCACACTATTAAAGAAAAAAACTTTTTTTCATAGTTTGTTAGACATCAAAGAATAAAATACAAAACAGAGCAGAGGTCACCGTAACGCTGTGTTAAATTAATTTCTCAGCAGATTTAAGATCTCCAAAGTGATTGTGGTGGGCGACCTTTCGGTGGGAAAGACATGTATGATAAATAGGTAAGAATTTCTACAGTCCCTATTCACCGGCCTTCATTTATTATAGTGTAAGGAAAGTTTTTATTAACGAAATGTGTTTTTTTTGTTTGTTTTTTGCCATTTATATTCCCTTTTTATTAACCTTATTCATAAAGAAAATGTTTCTGAATTGTATACAAATCTCTAAGAGTCTGTGCATTTTCTTTAGAGAAAAAAAACCACAGGGTTCATCTTCTTACAGTTATTGATTAACATGTGAATATTTTGAAATTTAAAGCAAATTCAAATTTGAAGTAAAAATAGCTTACATGAAGAATTTATACAGTGCTCATATTGTTGTCCCAGGTGACAGTCCGTACCAGACAAGTGCTGGTTGAGTTTGAAAAGCAATACTAACTTAAGTAGTATCATACATTTTACCTATATAGCTGTTTTGTCAAGCATTGTATGGCTGAGGATAATGGATGTAAAGACCAACAGCCTCTTAAATACAGTCTATAGCAGTGGTTCCCAAAGCAGTCTTCATGGCCCACCAACAGTCCATGTTTTGTGCTTATCTCCATTGGAATAAAACAAAGAAATACATAAATCCTGGACTGTTGGTTTGGGAAACACTGGTCTATAACATAACAAGCCTTGCGTGTTGTTTAGAGCACTTTAGACAATTCCGAGGGTGTAATGCTCACTGTACACTGATATTAATGCTATTGTTAATTACATTTGTCCTTTAGGTTTTGCAAAGACACGTTTGATAAGAATTACAAAGCGACGATCGGAGTGGACTTTGAGATGGAGAGATTTGAGATTTTGGGGGTTCCCTTCAGTTTACAGCTGTGAGTAACAGGTGGCACTGGAAATAGAATGATAGGATAATTCAACAAATGCGAATTGATAAAGGAATTGCACATTACATTACACCAAAAAAAACTCCTGTGTGTTTCTTTCACTAAAGAGGGAATTCTAAACTGCAAACTTAAAGGGACACTATAGTCACCAGAACAACTACAGCTTAATTTAGTTGTTCTGGTGAGTATAACTATTGTCTGCAGGCATTTTAATGCAAACACTGCCTTTTCATATAAAAGGCAGTGTTTACATTGCCCCTAGGGACACCTCCAAGCGGCCACTCCTCAGATGGCAACTGGAGGTGCATCCTGACTCAGTGCTGCACAGTATGCAGCTGTGCTGTTTAGCGTCTCCATGCTCTGCATGGGGACGCTGAATTTTCCTCATAGAGATGTATTGATTCAAGAAGGTGCTGATTGGCTAAAACAGCGTTTGGCCCCGCACCCACTCCACCTCCTTGCCGATTTCAACCAATCCAATGCTCTCCCTATGAGAGAGAATTAGATTGGCTAAAAATCGGCAATTTGGATGATGTCACCAAGGGGGGCGGGGCCAGCGACAGCAGACTTGCGCGGCGCTGGAAACATGGTGAGTTTTAAGGGCGGTAAGGGGGGAGCAAGCCACCTAAATGGTGGGTTTAGCACTATAGATCAGGAATACATGTTTGTGTTCCTGACGCTATAGTGATCCTTTAAAGGTTTATTTAATAAAGTGAGAATTCAAAGTAAATTTCAGATTTAAGCCCAGAGCAACAGAACTGAAAGCAGAACTGACTTAAACATTTTTTTCATTTTGTCTATTTGAAACATAACTTTGAAATCCACTTTTAATTCTCACTTTAGTAAATAAGCCAGCTAGAAAGACAGCAGCTAGGGAAATAGCTGGACTTGAGGAAAACAGCTGGACTAATTTTGTCCCTGAATGTAATCTGTTTTTCAGTTCATCACAGTTTGCTGTCTAGTAACAGAGTCTTCTTTTAAAAACACAGGTATAACATCTTATACCAACATGAGCCACATCACAAAATAATGACAGACACAATCGCAAAGCAGTGGAGTTTCCTTTAAAGGAGGGATATTCAAAGCATTAACTGGGTTATTCAATTAAGCACTGAATTTTGCCAGGATGGACAAAGTCTGGTAAAAATGACCGAATTCTAAACACAGTGGCAATTCTCATATTTACTAAAGCCAGAATGTAAATGGTGTCCGGATGAAAATTAGTGGTACAAAATATAGCATTCGGATGATTCACAAACCACGATTTTAATCTCAATAGGGACTGACTGCATTCAGCAGGATACACATTAGCAAATTATCGTTCACCTGCTTTCATGCAAGCCAACGATCAATTTAAGTACTATCTACCCACTAAAAGCCAGTGGGCCAGTTGTCTGATAGCCCAGGGGAGTGCAATAATTAATAATTATTGGAAGATCGCTAGTCAAAGGGGTGAAAAAACATTTGTGTATGAGTCTGTCCACCAACCAGGAATGTCATTGATTAGTAATCTAACATTTCTTATACTTTTAGGTGGGACACAGCTGGGCAGGAGAGATTTAAGTGCATAGCGTCGACCTACTATAGAGGTGCCCAAGGTAGGCAAACTTTGCTACTCTCTATCTGTATAGCTATGATTTAGCATGTATAGCTACTATAAACTTATATAAGTTAAATATTTGTTTAAATAAATTAAATGAATGAATTAGAACATTTAGAAACATGTAATTTATTGTCTCCAGTAGTTCCACCTATTATCTGTCCTGTCATGCCTCTAAACATGAAGCCTGCCTATATTTTTAAGGTGGTCCTTCAGTTTCTGGTTGGATGGTATGACTGCTTTTTATATAGTTCATTATTTTCTGAAATGCCAAAGATAGCTATCGCCTTATTGGAACACAAAGGGGAGGTTATGGAAAAATGATTGACATGCTTATAAAATTGAATTGACAGACATGAGGCAAACTGGTCAGAAAAGGAGATCCACAGAATTGCCCGCTGTGGCTTAATGAGATAAGCTTTTTTTACTGTTTGTGGGGTAAATGATGATAATAATTTCTTGTAATTGCTCCTCTTTTGCTTATATTTCAGCCATAGTGATCACATTTGATCTGACAGATATATCATCTCTGGGCCACACAAGGTGAGTGACACACTTCCTTTATAAGATTTCACAAAATACTTTTTATTAGAGCTGTTGGAATCCATGCTTAACCCCTTAAGGACCAAACGTCTGGAATAAAAGGGAATCATGACATGTCACTTTTTTTTTTTTATTATAATAATCCTTTCATCCGGTTTTGAAAGGAAATATATATATAAAAAATGAAAAAGAGCCTTGCACTCCTACTTACAGTTATTTAACCTGGTGCTTGATTGCACTAAATGTATGAAAGAAAAAAATCAGCACTCCCAGGTAGCTTTCTTAGGAACTTATTTTACTAAAGAGTGTAACAGTCAACGTTTCAGTTCCATTCAGGAACTTTCATCAGGACAACCACCATTGGTGGTTGAAAGTTCCTGAATGGAACTGAAACGTTGACTGTTACACTTTTTAGTAAAATAAGTTCCTAAGAAAGCTACCTGGGGTGCAAATTTTTTTTAAAAATTTTTTTTAATGAAAAAATATAATTTTTTATATATAATTTTACAATTAAGTATATTTTAAGCATACTCTTTATATAGCTTGCTTTATAAAGATATATAAATCTCCATGAAGAAAGGCACATGCTAGGCTTTTTGAAAAAAGTGTTTCATTTTTATGATGGACTGAAACATCGATTTGCTATAAACCATGTGTTATTAATAACTTTATTCAAAAAGCCCAACATGTCCCTTTTTTTTCCGTGGAGATTTATGTTGATTTGGCTGAAAGAGCACTGTGGCACTTATACTACAAATGTAAGTGCAGGATCGTGGAATATATATATATATATAAAATCACAGATACTGCTTAACATTTTTGCTGATTTATACATTTAAAAAATGTAAATGTGGAAGCTACTCTGCCATAATTATCTTTACCTGTCTACATGCTGCCTACTGCCCACTGTCATTGGTTCATAGTATTATTTAATTTTTTTTACAGACAGTGGCTAAAAGATGCATTGAAGGAGAATGATCCATCCTCTGTACTACTTTTCCTGGTCGGTTCAAAGAAGGATCTCACTGTAAGTAAGGTTAAAAAAACAAAACTAAACAGATAAGTAAACTTTTATGCTTTAAATGGACACTGCAGACCCCTAAAAGCACTTTAACTTTCTGAAGTGCTTTAGGGGTTAACTCCATGACAATTCATAAAATTTCAGATTTCAAGATAAATTGCAAGTTTCTAAATGCATTTGGGAAAACCTCTGCCCCATTAGCAATTTTTTCCCTATGAGAAAGATCTACAGAGCGATTGCCGTGTTTAATCGGCACATTAGCAGCAACGAAAGCGCATGAGCAAATTCTATCAGGAAAGAATTATAGACTGTTGGCATTATGGATTAGTGAAGTGAAGAGACTCACCTCTGAATAAAAAGGTAACCTTTTTTTTTATATAGTGGGGAGCCTGCCATACATAGGGTTAAAGAAACACTTCAAGTGTGTATACTAAATAGCGCTAAAATGCTCCTTCAAGTCGCTACGCCTTCAAAACAAAGCAGTATTGCCAAGTGAGCCTGAATTATTCTCCAGGAATCATAACTAATTATTTTTATTTAAAACAGAAGATGGAATTTTTGGCGCTTGTGTGTTCTGTGATGGCAGCCTTAGCTTCCCAAACCAGAGTCTCTTCTTTCTGGTTGTAGAATGGATGTAACAGGGAGTTGCAGGAAAGCAGCGCCTATGGTGCTATTCTCAAGTCCGAAGCAATATAGAGGATAAGATCGGAAAGCATAATATAGTGTAGTATGTATGGAATGCTTTAAAAATACAAAAGAGCAAAATACACCTACATTTTTCTGGAGCTTGAAATCAGCTCCAGTTTTATACGCCTGGACGGTACAATCCCCGTCTGTGAATGTGATGGTGATCCTTGTCATAATCGGAGGTGTCTTTCACAGTGGTATTGTAGCCCAGCAGTCAAGTATCCTCAGTATATAGGAGGGAGGAATAAAAACAAAATATAGTGCTCTCTGTATATTTTAAAAGGAATCAAAGGCAAATAAAAAGAGGTATACTCACCAACAGAGAGCAAATATAGGTATTGCTCAATCCTAATAGGCGTGGGTGGTATAATCCCCACCAGGGATGTTACTGCGTGAGTCTTCTAATAAATATCTTCAAAGATAGGTCTGGAGGCTCCAAATAGCATAAAAGTGACTATCTTTATACATTCACCCAATGTGAATCCAGGTACAATTTACTGACATTGATACTCACCAAGGGGCTTATTCACTTAAAAACTAATTGTAACAAAAACCACATTGTAAAATTGTGAATAGCGGGAAATTCAAAATAAATTAAAATTTTAGGCCAAAACTGCAAAATTTAAAACGTAGATGATTTATTTTTTTCAGCTAATGTCCAGATTTTGAGTATTTTCTTTAAATTAATAATGTATTCAAAATGTAACAAGTGAAAATAGCAGACATTAAGATTATTCTATCAGTAGAGGTTCAAAGTCAACATAGTTAAACAGTCAGCATTTTTTTTTTTGCTGAACAGATCATTGGTTCCTAGGCCAGGCCTCAAGGCACACAAACAGCACAGAATTTAGACATATCCAAATTCTTTCAAGACACTGACAATCTGGACAGGCAAAATTAGGAACGCAAAAAAAAAAAGAATACTAGGAAAACAACTCAATTTATTTAATCATATTATAACTAACTGTGGAATAAACATAAGATGTAAAATGAATAATGAGCAGCTGGAGTTTAACCACTTTGACACCAGAGGTGTAACTCCAACACTGGCATCGTCATTGGGGCGTCGTTAGCCAGAATAAGAGTTTAGTGTAACTTTTCATGCCATTCAGTGTCTGAGAGTGGCCAGCGGATGCTCTCAGCCAGTGAATGGCAATTATATCGACTTCCAGCTTCTGCAGTTCAGAGACAATATTAAAGGAACACTATAGGGTCAGGAACACACACACATGTATTCCTGGCCCTATAGTGAAAACCCACTATTTAGGTGGCTTGCCTCCCCTTAGCCCCTCAGAATTGGTTAAAACCCACCTTATTTTTAGCTCTCCATGGGTCTGCCGGTGCTGGCCCCGCCCCCTTGGTGACAAAATCAGAATTGCCATTTTTTAGCCAATCCAATGCTTTCCCATGGAGGAAAGCACTGGATTGGCTAAAATCAGCAAGGCCAATCACCGTTTTGGCCAATCAGCACCTCCTCATAGAGATGCATTGAATCAATGCATCTCTATGAGGAAAATTCAGCGTCTTCATGTAGACCGTGGGGACGCTGAACTGCAGGGCTGCCTACTGTGCAGCACTGAGCCAGGAAGCACCTCCAGTAGCCATCTAAGGAGTGGCCACTTGGAGGTGTCCCTAAGGGGATTGTAAACACTGCCTTTTCTCTGAAAAGGCAGTGTTTACATGAAAATGCCTGAAGGGAGCTATTATACTCACCAGAACAACTAAATTAAGCTGTAGTTCTGGTTACTATAGTGTCCCTTTAGCTACTGGAGGGCCAACACGTGTATCCTATATAGATTATTATGGAGTAAAATTTACAGCACCCTTTTTTTCAATTCTCCACAATTCTCAGCTTAGTAAGAAAACAATTCAGTTTTTAATGCAGTTATTTACCATTTATCGGTAATATTTTGTTGTATTATCGTCTAGAAGCCATTTTTATGGTATGATCTATGCAATATAAGAACAAACGTGAAAATGTATGGTTGATTAAAGCAGTGGGTGCACATTCTCATCCTGCATAAAACAAATAATTTTACCTGATATATTTTCTGCTTCCTTCCTTGCAGTCAGCGGCAGAGTACGCTCTCATGGAGAAAGATGCTATAAAGGTCGCTAAAGAGATGCAGGCTGAATACTGGTCCTTGTCCTCACTCACAGGTACAGAGCACTTCACTAGCCTGTGTGGCAACTTACAATGAAATCATAGGTGGAGATTTATCAAGGCACACGTAGGTGATGCTCTGGCACATAATGCTAAAAAGGAGCTATCACCACGGAAACCAATAGAATGTTTATCATGTCAATATTGCGAATTTTATACTTGGAATTGCACCTGTTTAGCCCTGGTAGATCCCATTCGATGAGTCCAACTGCAGCATGATTATAACTCCCATCATTCTTTTCCACAATTGGATTGCTGTTCTAGTACATCTGGCATGTGTAATCAATTATAGAATACCTTGAATCAAAGTCAAAAACAGCACCTTGAATATAATCGCATTAATCACACTAAATTCACACCTATGTTTTTACTGTGGATTTGCTACACTGACCATATTTATCCTGAGAGCTATACGTTCCACATATTTGTTTGTTTTTAGATGGACATGTATAGTGCTGCCCATAGAATGTAATGGAAATACTTTAAGGCAAGCAATGACAGTCAGGATGTCAAGAGACAAAGATTAACCTTTTGAGCATCCATAGCAGAGTGTCTGTTGAATTATGATGAAAGAGTTAGCAAATCTCGCCAATAGGATACACAAATAGACAGCAAATATGTGATATGTGATGACAGTACTGTGGAATTTAGGGCTTAATACTCCTCAGCAGAAACCTATATATTAAAGAAGTCTGTGGCTGTGCCTCTTTCCTAGTTTCTAAGAAAGTCCCTTTGGCTCCTAAAAGTCTTTCTTGGCTCCTAAATTATGCAAATATTTAAAAGTAATCTGAAAATGTGTATAGTATTTTTTTTTTTAGATGTAATGTGTGTGGTATACCAGTGGAGGGCGCAATGAGCATGTAAATAAAGGTTAATTCACTAAACACGGAATTGTGGTAAACTGAAAGCCCGATTACAAATTGTAGTCATTAGGGTTATTCACGGAAAGGTTGAAATGTCAGAACTGAAAATTAATTTTACATTTAAGGCCAAAATTGCAGGACTGGGAAAATTCTCCGTCAGCTAAGCTTCCAGTTCATGTAATTTTATTTTAAAGGAAAAACTGTATTCCTAATGCAGGGTTAGGCAGCCTTTGGCACTCCAAATGTTGTGGACTACATCTCACATAATGTTCTTACAGTCACAATGCTGGCAAAGCATCAGGGGAGATGTAGTCCACGCCATCTGCAGTGCTGAAGTTTGTCTACCCCTGTCCTAACACTATAAAACCCTAAAAATGTAAAAAGGTTCTTACTTGCCTTTACTCCTGTGCCAAGACTTCCTCGGCACTACCAGCAGCCCGTCTCCCGTGACCTCATCCGTCTCTCGTGCCGATGGCCAATGCAATGCTTCTCATAGAGAAGCACTGGAAACTGATGAGCTTCCAAATACTTCTTATAGGAAAACTTTGAATTCAATGGTTACCTATGAGCCACTACAGTTTTGCTTAACCTTGCAATATAAACAATGCATTTTTTCCCCAAACTGTAATGTTTTATTTTGCAGAGTTAAAGTTACAGGACCACTGCACCCACACTACTTCATTGAGATGAAGTGGTCTGGGTGACTTTACTGGTCTCTTAAATTCGTATTCACGGTGAGAATTTAAAGTGTATTTCAAATTTAAGGCCAAACTAGGACTAAATCGGAGTAGCCAGACTAGAAGCAGAGTTGATTTAGAGAAGTTTTCCAGTTGGTCTGTTTGGACCTTAAAAATTAAATTCACTTTGAACTCTCACTTTCCTAAATAAACCCTTATATCTCTACACTGATCAGCCACAACATTAAAACCACTGACAGGTGAAGTGAGTTAACATTGACTATATTGTTAAATGGCACCTGTCAAGTGGTTGGACATATTAGGCAGTAAGTGTACTGTCAATACTTTAATTTTCACTGTGACAAATAGTGATGGCTAGATGACTGGGTCAGAGCATCTCCAAAACGGCTCCAAAAAGTCTTGTGAGGTGTTTCCGTTAAACAGTGGTGAGTACCTTCCAAAAGTGGTGCAAGGGACAACAGGTGAACCTGCGTCAGGGTCCTGGACACCTAAGGACCATTGATGCACGTGGGGAGCAAAGATAAGCCTGTCTGGTTTGATCACACAGAAGAATTGCTTAGCTCAAATTGCTGCAAAACTTAATGCTGGCTATGATAGAAAGGTGTCAGAAGGACACAAAGTGAATCACCGTTTCCTGCGTATGGGTATGTGTAGCTGCACACCGGTCAGAGTGCCCATGATGATCCCTGTTCACCACAAAAAGTGCCAGCAATGGGGACATGAGCATCAGATCTTAATTTGATGCTACTCTGCGATTGTAGTGAACTGAAACTGAATTGGAATATTCTGTCTCAAATCGATCTCCCAGCTGTGACTATCGCAGAGTAGTGGTGCTTAGTGAATAAAAATTGCCTGTGAAGACCAAAATGTTGCAGTATATAGAAATACACATTACTCAAAATTTTATTCAGTGGGTAAATCTTTAATTGCAGAGAAGACTTTCCCAACATTTCCAACATATTTCCAATCAATGCTCTCTGTTGTTTGCAGGTGAAAATGTAAGAGAGTTTTTCTTCAGAGTGGCATCTTTGACATTTGAAGCTAGTGTACTGGCCGAGCTGGAGAAGACAAATGCCAGAAGAATCGGTGATGTTGTTAGTGAGTATTTGGAATAGTACAACTTAATAATTTAATTTGAAAATGTAAAAATAATGCACAAATCATTATTGGCACTTGTATAGTGCCAACGCATTCCGCAGCACTTTACAATTATTGCAGTTAGCTAAGCTGAGTAATAATCTAAAAAAAATTCTAGTTTGAATTTCCATTCCCCTTGTTGGTATTTCACAAATTCTGGTTCAGAAATCTCTTCTTGTCATCAACTAAACCAGAGTTTTTCAATGCAATCTCTAAGGGACTTTCAACAACTGGGCAGCATTTACATTGAAGGGACAGGCTATAGACACCAGAAGCACTACATTAAGCTATAGTTGTTCCCGTGACTGTAGTGTCTCTTAAGGTACAGCGCCTAGGACATTTTCACACCATAATAACTTTGTGGCATTAAGGACTGGTTATACTTTTTGCAACTTCTTTTAGAGGTTAGGGCAATTGGTTTAAGTTCTGTGTTGTATGGTCACTTGTACTGCCACAAATGTGTGTCTTCTATATTCTTGTGGTCATGCAGGGTGTAACTCTGTATGTTGTATTTCATTTCAGAGATAAACAGCAACGACAGCAACTTGTTTCAGACGACAAAGAAAGACAAGGCCAAGTGCTGCCAATGACACTATGCTGCCGACGAAAACTGACATTTGCACTGAAAAGCTTGAAACCAAACGTTGTTTCACAGGCTTGATCTACAGAATGAACTTAATGTCCTGGTGTTTTGCACTGGTCTAAGAAATTAAGCAGTACTGCAATCATTGTTTTTGATAAGCCACCGTTATCTGTGCTCACACGGGTAACTACAACATTGAGCTGTACTACTACTACTCCTCCCTCCTCTGGCAACGGATAATGAAATCTGTGTTTGATCTTAAACCTAAACCAAAATGCCAGAGAGGAATGTAGTCTCCATAAAAGGTACACAAACACTTTACCGTGTTAAAATAAAACCCTATAGAGGGCAAATGTGTTGATCACAGAGCGGTATATATATATATATTTTTTTAAAGTAGTGTTTTATACTAAGGTATATTATATATCAACCTCATTGTATTCTGTATATGGCTGTTTCAAAGACATGTTAAGTGATGCAAATATAGGAAGGTACCTCAATGGATATATAGAATCCCACACGACCTCAACAAAATAAGGTTTTTCAATTATTTGTTTTTGGGGTTTTTTACGTAAAGATGGTAGGTAATGTCCCTTCTTCCTAACCAATCAATTGAACTAATCAATACATCTTTGTAGGGGCTCTTGGCAGACAAACTCGTATAGGCAGTTGTCTTCTGTTCCTGGTAAAAAGCCCAGTTCTATTCGGTCACCATTATTCGTAAAGGAAGCAGGTGATTGGTTTACCAGTGCGGTCTATCAAATAAATAAAAACTGTAACTCAATAAATTAGCCATTCCTATGATCCATCTGAAAGTACGGTTGCAACCATATCTGTACCACTTTTCCTGTCATTGGTATCCTAGCTTCATTTGCAGGAGTCCATTCTATTACCCCATCTAAAATCTCACTTTGGTACCCTGGGATGTTAGAGTTAGATCATTCGCTTACATTGTCTGTATTTAGTAGTTGTGATCGTAATAAGATATATTATACTGCATATATGATAAATTACAATTTTGTTTCTCTTTTGTGCTCCAATATTGTTTTATAAACTTTTATAAAAAAAAACTTTTGTCTAGTATGTTAATTTACCAAACAGTAAATTGTAGTGAATTGAAAACAATTTCCAAACTTTAGACCAAAATATTCAATTTGGAGAATCCTCCAATTTAGCTACAGTCACAACTTGGCAATTGTAGCTTGAAATTTCGAATCCAGTTTTAAATTTGTTACAATTTATTGAAACCCTTTTGCTTATTTTTAATCTTTGTGTAGTTTTTGTAGTACTTGGGATGATGCAATAGACTTCTTCCATTTATTTATATATTTTTGTATTTGTAGTATGTTTGATCTCTTTAAAATTGGCTCCTACAGGAGCAGAGAAACTCCATACTGTATTTTATTCTGGTATTCGGCTCCTTATGGGACATTTTATAGCTTATTATAATGGTACCAGGGAGCTATGGGTGCAATCATTTAAACTAATTTGACAATATAGTGTATCCTGGAATCCAAAGCCAGACTTAATGATGAAATCTATATCACCTAAGCGATAAGGCTTAGGTCGCTAATTATTATTTTTGGATAAGCTTTTCAAATAATGTAATATTTTGGATAAAACTTAAAAAAAAAAAATCATATTAAATCATTTGAAAAACAAACAAAATTATTAAATCGAGACCTTAGACCTCAAAACCACCCATTGGCCCAGGAATTCACTATTCCCTGTAAGGGCAGAATTACGTATTTGTCTCAATCCTGGACTATTGGGTTTGGAAGAGGCTTGGAGTGTCCCTTTAAACGTGAGTGTCATGACACGTCACTAAGTTAATACTCTACTTTCAGCCTTATATTAAAATGTTATTACCAACATGAATATGGACCCTTTAATTTAGATAGCCATTCAGTGTCTGAAGTCCGAGCGGATTGTGTGTATTTCTGAGACACTTAATTAAATTTAAAGACTGTAATGTGCGGTGGCTCCTTTGGCACAGGCCCAGATGGCATTTTGGTGTCTGGCTTGGGTTGCTAAGAATTGAAGTTCCAAAAGAGGTGGGGTTGGGAGTTATAGGATTCCCTGTTCTGCTATAATGTAGTTTTAGGCCGGAAATATATTTGGTATTTTCCTGAAAGTTGTAGAATAATATGAATAAATATTTTTAAATTTTTCGTAACAAATCCCGGTGACTTTTTTTTCACATCTTGTGATGCCTACCTTGCCTCCCAACACTTCCAATGGCCTAAGAGAGACAATATGACTGGATGTGTAACCAGAGGATTGATCATTTTCACAGGATTAACTTGAACCGTTGGAAAAAACAAAAAACAAATGAAATCTTTGAAGAAAGCAGTATTTTATTTACATAAAAGTAATTTCTAAATATATTTAGTATACTTTTTTTAATGTTGGCTAATGTGACTGTCATATACGCTTGTGCATACAACAAATTATACTTTCTTAGAAGAAACCCAGAAATCACCTAAAACAAAAACAAAAAAAATCCTTATTTGTTACTTCAGTTTTATGGTTCTTAATAAAGTATTATAGAGGCACAGCGTTCACGAAATTGAGAATTATTGGGAATTCAAATGTTGTGCCAAAATGACCGATTTGTAAAATGTCCGCAAGTTAGCCATGTTTTTAGTTCAGCTATGGGGGCTTACCCACGGAGTGATCGGCGTGACCCTAAAAATAAGGTGAAATTTTTAACAAGCGAAGGGGGAGGGGTGGCAGGATATGTAAATAGCGTTTTCACAACTATGGTGTCAGGAATACATGTATGTATTCCTGACACTATAGAGTTCCTTTAAGCAAATTAAAGGAACATTCTGGTCACCATAACAACTTCAACTAAATGAAAATGCTATGATGCCAGGAGGCCCCTGGGCACTCTTTCATTTAAGGGGTTAAACCGCTCTCAAATGGTTTAACCCCAAAGGCTTCCTACACCTCCAGATCTCCAGGTCGCTCATTGGTATTCGGATTCTGAAATGGAGTGTCAGGAAGTGCAGATTTATGTCAGGCATGGGTGCTGCTGATTGGCTAGAGTGATCAGCTGATGCTCTAAGCCAATTGCTAGTTCCCGGTTCATACATTTTTAAAACTTTTGTTATGAATGGGGAGCTACTGATTAGCTTAGAGTGCCAGTTGACTGCTCTAGCCAATCAGTGACACCCCTACCCAGCGGCACTCTATGCTTCCTGACACTCTGTAAATAAAAGTGAACACATTAATACTGATATTTTTTTACATGGGGAGATGAGAAGGTCCAGAGTTTTCCTGCCAGGCCCATGTACCAAAGCCTTATGATGTGGTGTCCAGAATGAAGTGGAGGAATCACTTCACTTCTCCTTCCTGCTCCAATCTCATTTTCTTCTCCTTCATTTGACACAGTCTTCTTTTTCTTCTGACACTGTCTTCTTGGCTCCTAATGTTCCTTGATCTTTCTGCAGTGCTACTTTCTGCTTCTTTTGCGCCATTCTTCTCCTTTCTCTTTCTGATCAATTTCTGCTACTTTCGCTAACTTCTGCTCCTTCTGACCCTTCCTGCACCTTGCTGACCCTTCCTGCTCCTGGAATATAAAAACAAAAAAACTTCTCAATTTCTTGGAATTGTTTATCTGTTTCTAACTCCGCAACCTTGTCTGAAAATCCCAGACACCAAAAATAATTATGCTGTTATAATTCCTGATTTGTTAATCAACAGCAAGTGTAACTGACAATATGGAAATTATCACAGTTTTATAAAACTTTTCATATATAGTGGATATTACAATCCAGAAGGCAGTAATGCAATAAGTAAAAATATTGTCTGTCTGTTGCTTCTGTGGCATGACTGTTTTCATAAGCCATAATGCAATTTTCTTTGCATTCTTGGAATTAGACTTCAAAATCTATTAGTAATATAATAGCAAGTGTTGCTTTTATCACTTTGTCTTATCACTTTTCTCTTGACAACATCTTGCATTAATCTTTTTTTCTGTGTGTAACGGAGCTCCCTGTACCCCTGGCTGGGTACCTCTGCCAGGGACCACTTCCTAGCTGGAAATGGGGACAAACCACAGCACTTCTGCCCACAGTCACCGTGGCTTGACTGGGGCCGTGGAACCGCTCCTTCCTGGAGCCGAATGGGGAATTCGCTCTAGACACCCGCAGGCACTGGACAACACTCAGACCTGGGAGCTCAAGTCCTTACAAAGACTTTCCCCGTTGAACCCCCTGCAAGCTGGAACAGCAGACACAGGGGTAAATCTTCCTTCTCTCCAATAACAGGACGACACAAAGTTTTGGAGTGCAAGCTGGAATACTTTAATGGCAGCCACAACTGGCCTTATATGCATGTCCCCATGCAAGGGGCACTCCCCCCTGGACCTTGCGTTCAGTCTAGTTCAATAGTTCTAAAATGAACAAACTACCGAACAGAGTCAATAGTCTTATGCTGGAGCTTGTTCCCCTCATCCAGACAAATTATCTCACTGAACAGTGCTCTTCTAAGCTGAATTGAAACAAATGCATGCGATGTTGGAAGTCCAGCGGTGTTCGGGAGTTTCTGTATCCGATTTCAGTTCCATGAGCTTCATGCCCAAACACCACTGCCTGCGTTCATGCGAAAAAGATGGCCACCAACTCGTGGTTGTCCATAGAAATTGTGACCACCCAGATGAACAATTAGAACACTGCGGTTATAAACGTTCCAAGTTGTTAATAGGTGTTAACAAGCTCCAGCGTGGTCTCTGGTACATGCGGTTGCTCGTTAATTCAAAGTGCCGCTTTGAAAGTTCGAAGTGTGGCCATATAAGTCCAAAAAGGCACAAACAGAGACTTTAACATTATATTTCACCAGGTCCATATTCTGTGGGCAGGAGGCTAACAAGCAGGCTCCTCCAGGAGCTCGTGGCAAACTCCTGTATAAAGGGGAGTTTGTTACACTGTGCATGCAAAGTTATGCACTCTCCTGACTGAAACCACAGGGGAGCAGCACAGATTGCAGCCAGCAACTCCCAGACTGCAGAGACAGCCTACAGATCAGGTAAGTGAGGGATGGGGGGCAGCCTACAGATCAGGTAAGTGAGGCATGGGGGGGGCAGCCTACAGATCAGGTAAGTGGGGGATGGGGGCAGCCTACAGATCAGGTAAGTGAGGCATGAGGGGGCAGTCTACAGATCAGGTAAGTGAGAGATGGGGGGCAGCCTACTGGTCATGGAAGTGAGGCATGGGGGGTGGCTGCCTACAGATATGGTAAGTGAGGAGGCAGCCTACATATCAGGTAAGTGAGAGACGGGGTGACAGCCTACAGATTAGGTAAGTGAGGACCTTCTCATTTTCCCAGGTAAAAAGAAAATCTGTGGTAATATGTCTTTTATTTACTGAGTGTCAGGAAGCACAGATTGCCGTTGGATAGGGCTGTCACTGATTGGCTAGAGCGGTCAGCTGGCACTCTAAGCCAATTAGTAGCTCCCCATTCACAAATAGTAAAAAAAAAATAGGAAACGGGAACTAGCGATTGACTTAGATCATCAGCTGATCACTCTAGCCAATCAGTGGCACCTATACCCGAAGTCAATCTGCACTTCCTGACACTCCATTTCAGAAGCCGAATACCACTGAGCGACCTGGAGATCTGGAGGTGGTGGAAGCCTTTGGAGTTAAACCATTTGAGAGAGGTTTAACCCCTTAAAGGAAAGAGCACCCAGGGGCCTCCTGGCGTCATATAATTTTCATTTAGATGAAGTTGTTATGGTGACCAGAATGTTCCTTTAATTTGATTAGAGGAACACTATAGTGTCAGGAATACATACATGTATTCCTGACACTATAGTTGTAAAAACACCATTTACCCTGGCTTTATGTGATAATGACTATGCCCCTCCCCTTCATGACACTGTCACAAAGGGGCCAAACCATAAATGTCATTACAATTATGTTCCCCCCGGAACAATTCCTGCGGACACCCATGGTTATGCAATATAACATAAGCAAATTATAGAAAAGCTTGGTAGTAGGGGGTCTTTTCTTTAAAGGGACACTATAGTCACCAGAACTACAGCTTATTGAATTTGTGCTGGTGAGTAGAATCATTACCTTCAGGCTTTTGCTGTAAACGCAGTGTTTACATTACAGCCTAGTGATAACTTCACTGGCGACTCCTCAGATAGCTGTTAGAGATCCTTCCTGGGTTATGGCTGCCTAAAATGTATCAGGCTACCGTCAGCAGGCAGTGGGCAGGTCTAAAGGAAACAGGGACAAAGCAAGCAGCCCCAGACTTGAATACAAGTACGATTTTACTATATTTAGGGAAGCATTAAGGGGGCCATGTCACGGCAAGGGTGCATAATTTATTATTACACTATGAAATATTATCCTTTAATGTAATTTGTGTAGTAAATGAAACAAATTACAGAGATGGTATTGCTGAGGTCAAAAGGGGGTTACATCTTTTGAAGCTGGGACCCCCACAGAGGTCGGATGACAGAAGGGGAAGTGTGGATGGCATAGCAATGTGAAAAGGATTTTACTAATATGGATGTGAAGTAATCAAGGCTCTGCAAGGTGTGAGGTTCTACACTTGGAAAAAGTCTGAATGTCTCTTCATCCATTTGGCCTGTACCTTGTAAGTGATGAGTAAATCTCTTTGATATGTAAATACCATTAGCTTTGTTCCAGTATCCTACCCAAAGGAAGGACAAAAACATTCATATTTACCCCACAGAATAAGAATAAAGCCTCAGTTTTATTATATTTGGAATGGGACAAGCCCAATCTTTTAATTAAGCCTAAACATGAGTTGCACAACTTAAACCATGTGGCAGGAATTGTGATGTCTGTCCTATTGGATCGCAGATGGGGCGTGCAACATGTCTATGGAATGGGAAAACAATAACAAATTCATAGAGGCAATTATTATTTCTGTGGCAAGTACAGTAGAGGAGATAAAACCAAAAGTTTATATTTGGCTTGTTGTTTCTGGAACAAAGGAGGTGGTCACTTAGAATCACTATAGGTACGTCCCTGGGTGAGGTGTGATAATTCCACAGGGTATATCTCCTGTGATCCTGAAGGGTGGTGGTGTACTTGCTTGGGGCCAAGATCTAATTTTGAGTGAGTCACCATCTTTCCTTGCCAGAGACCCCCCCCCCCCACTCTCTTTTTTCTCTTTGCTATCTTTTATTTACCAAATGGAGTACCAGGCGCAATCCAAGGCAGCGCTAGACCAGCTTTGCCGGGAGAGATCTATTCCCTGTCGGGGAAAAACAAAAGAGGAACTATTACAAGCACTGGTGGACTATGATATGCAGCAAGCAGTGCAAAATGATGCCTCAAACACTGCCGAGGAGATACCGTCAGCCTTTGTCAGTGATGTACCGAGATCTGGAGATGCTTTGGATGCTTACTTACAAACTGTGTTGAAATATGTGGACTCAGCAGATACAAACCAAAGACTACAGCTTATCCTTAAATACCAGGAGGCTGCTGAGCGCCAAGCGGAGAGAGAGCGCCAAGCGGAGAGAGAGGCCGCGGAGCGCCAAGCTGCCAGAGAGCATGAACTAAAAATGGCTGAGTTGGAGAGGTTGACTGCCTTCCGTATAAGTATTAATTCCAGAGACTCTTCTGCACCCAAACCACGTGCAGAGAATTTTCCAACTTTGGACAAAGATGGTGATTTGGATGTTTTCCTGCGCAGTTTCGAGAAAGTTTGCAGGCAGTACCAGCTACCAAAGGACCAGTTGGCAAAATACCTCACCCCTGGTCTCAGAGGTCCTGCACTTGATGCATTTGCTGCGCTTCCCACAGAATTTGACCAGGACTATGATGTGATTAGGGCTGCCTTGCAAAAACGGTACAACCTTACTCCTGAGGTGTACCGAAAGAAATTCAGGACTTTGCAAAAGCACCCCACAGAAAGTTATGCAGCAGTTGTGGGGCACCTGGCGACAGCATTCCGACAGTGGACTACAGGGCTGGAGATTACCACTTTGGAAAGTTTGCAAGACTTGTTAATAAAAGAACAGTTTTTGCAGCTCTGCCCAGCCGATGTACAGGAATGGTTGCTGGACCGGAACCCCAAAACGGCATTGGAGGCGGGTGAGCTGGCAGATTTCCACACTGCCAATCGAGCAACAGTGGACCGGAGCAGAGGTTTGCCAAGGGAACATCCAACTGGAGGACCACACCACCACGACTCCCCATCACCAGGCCTAGCGGGCCATCTTTTGTTTCAGCTCTTACCTGAGGGAGAGGGGGAGCTAGTGCCATGTCTGCGCAAGGAGATAGTCGCAGATGTTTTATTTGCAACCGAATGGGGCACTTGAGTAATACCTGCCCAGAGAAAAGGAGGCCAGCACCCTCATCTGGAGGGGTTCAACCTGCAAGAGCCCCATCTTCTGTGTTGTTCGTGACCAAGTCAGAGGGCAACAACAATGTGAACCTGCAGCCTGTTACAGTGGGAGAGAAGGTAACTGTGGGACTCAGGGACACTGGGGCAGATGTGACTCTTGTGCGTCCAGAGCTAGTGCGCTCTGAGGACTTAATTCCTGGCAAGACTCTAGCAGTTAAAGGAATTGGGGGGATACGGCTCTACGAGTTTATTTGGATTGGGGAGCGGGGAAGGGTTTCAGAAATGTGGGGGTAGATGAGAATATCCCTGCAAATGTATTAGTTGGTACTGACTTAGGTAGATTGTTATCCCAGTATGTGCCTGAAAGTAATGTGTGTTATAAACCCAAGCCTTATAGGGGCCCTACTGTGCAGGGGGCAATATGTAAAAGTGGGGGGGGGGGCTGACCGCCATGCTGACCGGTCGCATGGCCCTGAGGCTCCAACTAATTTTACCTCCAACCGATAAAAAGCATGGGCATGCCACTGAAAACTGGAAGGAATAGCCCACATAAGCGTGCAGGAGAGGGCTGGCACCACCGCAGACTCCGAGATCAGGAGTTTCGGGGCCCCAGAGGTACGAGACTTCGGAGGCTGCGGCCTACCTGGGAAAGACGCGGGGCAGACGGCTGCTGCCCTACTCAAAAGCCTGGTCGCCATGCCACAACCCTGCAGCGCGACTCACAGGCCCCGGTCCCCCCCCCTTGGAGGGAGCTCAGGCGGCACGACAGGATGCCTGAGCGCGTGTACAAGGCCTGCAACATGGTGACCCAAAGGCACACATCGCGGGCGTGCAAGAAGAGTACCCGAGTCCTGTCTCCTCACTACACGGGAACACAGCAGCAGAGCCTTGCCACACACCACGGCAAACTCCCAGCCTACCTGACTCACATACACAGGATCTGAACCTGGTTTCCGCAACAGCCTTCCTGGGCCTTGAGCCCTCTGAGGACGCTCCTCGAACCGCAGCCCCAGGCACACACCATCAGCCAGGCATCCCGTTACCGGCCAGAACTGGAACCGGAACCGAAGGCACAAGCGGTCGCTCAAGCAGAGCCTGGGGCTGGCGGAGCGGAGCATACCAGACCTCTAATCAAGCCTCCGTTCACAGCAACATCAGGCTGGAGAAGGGTGAGCCATGAGACACAGCAAGCCTACTGCATAAGCATGTCACGTCTAAACATTTGTTATGAAGGAACACAACTGCAGATTTCTTATAGTTTGAATATTTATTATAAAAAGTAAAAGGTATTGACTTTAAGTCCAATTACAGGTACTGTAGCTTTAATTAATAAACGATAACTGAAGTCCACAATTACAGGCACTGTAGCTTTAAGTAGTAAACGATAACTGAAGTCCACAATTACAGGCACTGTAGCTTTAAGTAGTAAACGATAACTGAAGTCCACAATTACAGGCACTGTAGCTTTAAGTAGTAAACGATAACTGAAGTCCACAATTACAGGCACTGTAGCTTTAAGTAGTAAACGGTAGTAATTAGCAGACACTGAATCAGAAAGAGTCTCTTAGTAGTATTAATGATTTAGGTGATAAGAAGTTACAATAGCTGTTCCATAGACTTTAACTGAAGCGATACAGATGCAGCTAACTGAGATAAAGTATGAGTTGAAGTTAGCTGTAACGGTTTTGTTTTATCGAAGGACTTTGAAGACAGGAAATAACAGCTTTGAAATGCAACGCTTATCACAGAGGTTTTACTTAGCTTCCGGCACAGAGAACACTGGTTCCCGAGATCTCCTCAGAGGCGGTTATCCTGGAAGGAGAGAGTTCAGCTTTGGTCGTGGAAGAGGAGAGGTGAAGGGAACTTGAAGTCTTCCAGTCCGGTCGGGGTAACCGAGGGCTTTCACAATGATGTTGTAGCCGGTTCGTGAGTACGGAACGTAGTTCAATAATCCAGCGTCGATCAGCTGGTGCGGTCGGATTAAATAGGGAGACCGTGTCATAAAGGGGTGTGGCTAAGCTCCGTGGAACCAGGAAGTAAGAGGATACCATAGTTAAGGCATGACAGTACCCCCTCCTTAATGAGCAACCTCTGGGTGCTATTGACTTGGTTTAGAAGGGTAACGCTTGTGAAATTTGGAAATCAATTTGTCAGCATGAATGACAGAGGAGTTTTCCCATGTATCTTCATCAATTCCATATCCTTTCCATCTGATGAGGTATTGTAAAGAGCCACGATGGATCCTTGAATCCAGTATACTTTGAATTTCGTATTCTTCTTCACCCTGGACCAATATGGGATCAGGAGAAGTAGTGACATTTCTTTGGAAAGGGTCAGGATGATGAGGCTTCAGCAAGGACACATGAAAAACAGGATGTAGCTTCAAAGTAGGTGGAAGTTTCAATTTAACAACATTACGGTTGATAACCGATATTATTGGAAAAGGACCAAGAAAAAGGGAACTTAACTTCTTTGATGGACGGTTTGTAGAGATGTTCTTTGAGGAAAGCCAGACAAGATCACCGATTTTATAAGAGGGTGAAGGTTGTCTTTTTGTATCAAAAAACTTCTTTTGATTGGAGGAGGCCAATTCTAGATTTTCATGTAATTTCTTGAATAAAGAGGACATATGAGAGATTTGATTCGAATCGGAGAGATTAGATGAAGAAACTGTCTGAGCAGGAAATGAGGAAGGATGAAATCCATAATTGGATAGAAATGGAGTCATTTTGCTGCTGGTATGAAAAGAGTTATTGTATGCGAATTCTGCCATGGGTAACCATGTTATCCAATCGTCTTGTAAGTGAGAGCAATAACATCGTAGATATTGTTCTAAGCATTGGTTGACTCTTTCAGTTTGTCCATCTGTTTGAGGATGATATGCAGATGATAGTTTACGTTGGATATGAAGAGTAGCACATAATGCATTCCAGAATTTGGAGGTAAACTGAGTTCCTCGGTCTGAAATGATTTCGTCTGGCAGTCCATGAAGTTTAACTATGTTGTCAAGAAATATTTTCGAAAGTTCAGAGGATGAGGGTAACTTCTTTAAAGGAATAAAATGAGACATTTTCGTGAAGCGGTCTACTACAACTAAAATGGTGGTATGATGATGAGAAGAAGGTAATTCCACCATGAAGTCCATAGAAATGGATTGCCAAGGTCGTTCAGGAATCGGTAAATTCAATAATTGACCGAATGGTTGATGATGGACATGTTTGGATCTTTGGCATACAGAACAAGATTTGACATAAGATTCAATAGTTTGGTCTTGACGAGGCCACCAATAGTATCTTTTAGACAATTCAAGGGTCTTTTTTATACCTGGATGACCTGCCAGAGGAGAATCATGAATACATTCGAGTACTTTAATTCTGAAAGAGGGAGGTACGTAAATCCGGTCTTTAAAATAGTAGAGACCGTTTTTCTTGGATAATTTAATTGATTTAGGAAGTTCAAGAGCATCTTCATTGAGATCTTTAATGTCGTCAATAAGAGAAGATAAGATTCCAATGACTGTAGGCGAAGAAGGTTCAATTGTAGTGTCTTTATGGATCCTGGAAAGGGCATCAGCCTTTTTGTTTCTAGACCCAGGTCTAAAGACTATTTGGAAGTTGAACCGGGAAAAAAAGAGATTCCATCTTACTTGTCGAGCAGACAGTGTTTTATTGGAGTGAAGATATTCGAGATTTTTATGGTCAGTACATATGATTAAAGAGTTCTGAGCACCTTCAAGAAGGTGTCTCCAGGTTTCTAAAGCCACTTTGATACTTAATAATTATTTTTCCCCTGTAGGATAATTCTTTTCGGCAGGAGATAATGATCGTGAGAAGAAGGCGACAGGATGAAGAGGTTCGTGAGGAGTTTTGTGTTGAGAAAGGACAGCTCCAATTGCAAATTCCGAAGCATCCGTTTCAAGGACATAAAGATATGAAGGATTTGGAAGTTGAAGAACAGGAGCTGTTGTAAACGTTCTCTTTAATTCATTGAAGGCAGTTTGAGCCTTCTCGTTCCAATTGAAGGGATGTTTTTTACTGTTAAGTTGATTGAGTGGGTGAGCTATCTCAGAGTAGTTTTTAATAAATTTACTGTAGAAGTTGGCGAACCCTAGAAATCGCTGTAATTCTTTTACTGTACAGGGAACAGGCCAGTTGATGATACAATCGACTTTTGAATTATCCATACCTATTGAATGAGGGGAAATAACATAACCTAAAAAGGTTATTTCTTTGACGTGAAAAATACATTTTTCGGGTTTAGCGAATAGTTTGTGAGTTCTGAGTCTGGATAACACCCATCTGACATGTTTTTTGTGTTCGTCAGGAGTGTTGGAGTATATGAGAATATCATCTAAATAAATGATGACACAGACGTCCAATAGGTCTCTAAAGATATCATTTATGAAATGTTGAAAAGTTGCAGGGGCGTTGCAGAGGCCAAAAGGCATCACCAGATATTCAAAGAGGCCATATCTTGTTCGGAAAGCAGTTTTCCATTCATCATAAGCCTTTATCCTGATGAGATTATATGCCCCGCGAAGGTCAAGCTTAGTGTAGATGGTAGCAGTTTTCAATCGTTCAACCAGTTCATTGATGAGGGGAAGAGGATAACGATTTTTAACTGTTATTTTGTTTAAGGCTCTGTAATCAATGATAGGACGTATAGTCTGGTCTTTGTTTCTCACAAAAAACATACTTGAGGCAGCAGGTGAACTAGAGGGTCTAATGAACCCTTTTCGAAGGTTTTCATCCAGATATTCTTTAAGAATTTGCAATTCAGCCTCAGAGAGAGGGTAGATGTGCCCAAAAGGTACTGGGGCACCAGGTATGAGGTCTATAGGACAATCGTAGGAACGATGAGGTGGGAGCGTTTCAGCTTCTTTTTTACTGAATACGTCTGAAAAGTCTGAATAACAAGAAGGTATAGTTGGTTCTTTGGAGATCTGAAGAATAGGAATTTGCTGTAAACATGTTTCTTTACAATAATGTGAGTTAAAGGTGAGAGAGAAAGGAGACCAAGAAATTTGAGGGTTGTGGTTCCTTAACCAGTTGATCCCTATTATAACGGAGTAGAGAGGTGATGGAATAACATCAAATACTAGAAATTCAGTATGAATATGATTGGTGGTTACCTTTAGAGGGATGGTTTCATGAAGAATCGGTCCCGAGGATATAAGGGAGCCGTCAATCACTTTAATAGGAACAGAAATGGTTTTTCGAACACAAGGAATTTTATTCTTTGTTACAAAGGTTGAATCGATGAATACTCCATTTGCACCAGAATCGATGATAGCTTCAGTCACAATTCTCACCTTGTCCCACTGTAGTATAAGAGATATAGGAGTGAACTGAGTGGTTGGTGTAGAAGGGAGTGCACTGAAGATCGCAGAGGTATAGGCTTGCCTACCGGCCTTTGTCCGTTTTAATAAGGGACAATCAGAAACCAAATGATCTTGAGAGGCACAATACATGCATAGGTTTAATTGACGTCTTCGGTTTTTCTCTTCAGGAGTAAGAGGACTTCTTATTACCCCTATTTCCATAGGTTCGCTTGGTAAGGAAGTCTTTTTAGGAGCTTTTGAGGGAGTGAAAGGTTTTCGGTCTTTAGGATGTAAGAGGGCTTTTTCGGCCTTTCTTTCTCTTAATCTTCTGTCAATGCTGATTGATAGGCGAATTAGAGCGTTCAAAGTAGTAGGGAGTTCTGTTCTAGATAGTTCATCTTTTACAGCTTCAGATAAACCAATTCGAAACTGGTTGCGCAATGTGATGTCATTCCATTGCGTTTCTATAGCCCATCTTTTAAATTCAGCAATGTAATCTTCAACGGGTCTATTTCTTCGCTGTAGTGTTCTGATTGTTAAATCAGCTGTAGCTTGTTTGTTAGGATCTTCATAGAGAAGAGACATGGCTTCAAAAAAGTCATCCAGTGAGCCTAAGATGGGGTCATCATTGTCCAAAAAGGTATGGGCCCAGAACATAGGTTCACCTCTTAGAAAGGAAATAACTGAGAAAACCTTAGATCTTTCTGTGGGATAAGATCTAGGTTTTAAAGCAATCAATAATTTGCAGGAATAAAAAAACTCCTTATATTTGGAACGATCACCATAGAATTTTTCAGGGTTACATACAGCAGGATCGCTAGCTGAGTGCAGAACAGTATGAGGAGTATGAGTTTTTAAGTCTCTGACATAAGTGAGAATTCTTTCATTAGTAACTTGCAGTTCTTGCACACCTTGGGCTAGTGTATCAACTCTTTGATTCAGCGTAGTTATCGTAGAATCGAAATCTGCTGGATCCATTACAATGGCTGGATTATTCTGTCGCGTCTAAACATTTGTTATGAAGGAACACAACTGCAGATTTCTTATAGTTTGAATATTTATTATAAAAAGTAAAAGGTATTGACTTTAAGTCCAATTACAGGTACTGTAGCTTTAATTAATAAACGATAACTGAAGTCCACAATTACAGGCACTGTAGCTTTAAGTAGTAAACGATAACTGAAGTCCACAATTACAGGCACTGTAGCTTTAAGTAGTAAACGATAACTGAAGTCCACAATTACAGGCACTGTAGCTTTAAGTAGTAAACGGTAGTAATTAGCAGACACTGAATCAGAAAGAGTCTCTTAGTAGTATTAATGATTTAGGTGATAAGAAGTTACAATAGCTGTTCCATAGACTTTAACTGAAGCGATACAGATGCAGCTAACTGAGATAAAGTATGAGTTGAAGTTAGCTGTAACGGTTTTGTTTTATCGAAGGACTTTGAAGACAGGAAATAACAGCTTTGAAATGCAACGCTTATCACAGAGGTTTTACTTAGCTTCCGGCACATAGAACACTGGTTCCCGAGATCTCCTCAGAGGCGGTTATCCTGGAAGGAGAGAGTTCAGCTTTGGTCGTGGAAGAGGAGAGGTGAAGGGAACTTGAAGTCTTCCAGTCCGGTCGGGGTAACCGAGGGCTTTCACAACGATGTTGTAGCCGGTTCGTGAGTACGGAACGTAGTTCAATAATCCAGCGTCGATCAGCTGGTGCGGTCGGATTAAATAGGGAGACCGTGTCATAAAGGGGTGTGGCTAAGCTCCGTGGAACCAGGAAGTAAGAGGATACCATAGTTAAGGCATGACAAAGCAGCTCAGCAACACCATGCAGCAGACAGCATGATCCCTCCGGTGAGAACTCAGTGGAGTCTAACACTTGGTATTTCTGATTACAGCCTATTACTCAGTCTGACTCATGAACGATTCCACACAGAATCAACAGCGACACCCCACCTGTATCTACCGACACATATCTACACAAGCAAGCATTCATCACTCCAGCTAAGGACTGTCCTCCTTGGTCAGCTACACGGTCAGCCAGACATACAGTATACATTTTGCATAGAGAAGTGCAAGGGTGAGGGGACTATCACTTACAAGCAGTGTAATGGTACGGAGCGGTAACTCGGTGGACAATTGATCCTGACTGTTTAGCATAAATAATACCATCTATGCAGCATAAGCCTCCTGTCTAGTGATGCACCGAACTGTTCGCCGGGGAATGGTTCCCGGCGAACTTAGCGTGTTCGCGTTCGCCGCGGCGGGCGGACACATGCGCGGTTCGATCCGCCCCCTATTCGTCATCATTGAGCAAACTTTGACCCTGTGCCTCTCGGTCAGCAGACACATTCCAGCCAATCAGCAGCACTCCCTCCCTTCCACACCCTCCAACCTCCCTCCCAGCATCCATTTTCGATTCATTCTGAAGCTGCATGCTTAGTGAGAGGAGGGAAAGTTTAGCTGCTGCTGATTAGATGGGGAAATTGATAGCTAGGCTAGGGTATTCAGTGTCCACTACAATCCTGAAGGACTCATCTGATCTCTGCTGTAAGGACAGCACCCCAAAAAGCCCTTTTTAGGGCTAGAACATCAGGCTGCTTTTTTCTTCTTCTGTGTAATGTAATTGCAGGTGCCTGCCTGCCAGCTTCTGTGTGAGGCTCACAGTGGATACTGTGCCCACTTGCCCAGTGCCACCACTCAGAGGCGGCTCTCTAATTAGGCGATTTAGGCGGCCGCCTAAGGCCTCGCGCTTGCTGGGGCCTCGCGGCCGCCTAAATCACCTTAGGGCAGACGGAACTGCCGGGTCCTCGGTCCATGACCGAGACCGAGGATCCGACAGTGAGAGGGGGCCCGGCGGCTTGCCCAGTATGCCGCCGGGTGGCCCCTCCACATGGTCTGCCCACAGGGAGAGCCAGCCTCTGATCTGCAGCTCCGCCGAGTGCAGAGCTGCAGATCACATAATGTGGTTCTCGCGAGCACACAGAGCGTTGCCGCGGGTTACCACGGCAACGCTCTGACAGGCTCTCGCGAGAACGAGGTCTGCAGCTCTCGCGGAGCTGCAGACAGAACAGTCATCCCACCGGACCACCAGGGACTGCTGCCACCGGACCACCAGGGAATTTAATTATAAAACAAGGTATTTTAGTGTGTGGAGGCTTGTCACAGCCTCCACACACACTCTTCCCAACACTGCCCACCCAGCCTCACTGCCCCAGCACTGCCCACCCAGCCTCACTGCCCCAACACTGCCCACCCAGCCTCACTGCCCCAACACTGCCCACCCAGCCTCACTGCCCCAGCACTGCCCACCCAGCCTCACTGCCCACCCAGCCTCACTGCCCCAGCACTGCCCACCCACCCTCACTGCCCACCCAGCCTCACTGCCCCAGCACTGCCCACCCAGCCTCACTGCCCACCCAGCCTCACTGCCCCAGCACTGCCCACCCAGCCTCACTGCCCACCAAGCCTCACTGCCCCAGCACTGCCCACCCAGCCTCACTGCCCCAGCACTGCCCACCCAGCCTCACTGCCCCAGCACTGCCCACCCAGCCTCACTGCCCACCCAGCCTCACTGCCCCAGCACTGCCCACCCACCCAGCCTCACTGCCCCAGCACTGCCCACCCACCCTCACTGCCCACCCAGCCTCACTGCCCCAGCACTGCCCACCCAGCCTCACTGCCCACCCAGCCTCACTGCCCCAGCACTGCCCACCCAGCCTCACTGTCCCAACACTGCCCATCCACCCTCACTGCCCCAAAACTGCCCACCCACCCTCACTGCCCACCCAGCCTCACTGTCTCAACACTGCCCCAAAACTGTCCACCTACATACACTGCCCTCCCACCCTCACTGCCCTCCCACCCACACTACCCCAACACTGCCCTCCCACCCCCACTGCCCACCCACATACACTGCCCTGCCCCAACACTGCCCTCCCACGC
The DNA here is from genome assembly GCF_036172605.1 of Pelobates fuscus. Taxonomy (NCBI): domain Eukaryota; kingdom Metazoa; phylum Chordata; class Amphibia; order Anura; family Pelobatidae; genus Pelobates; species Pelobates fuscus. The sequence goes on along the minus strand of NC_086317.1, from coordinate 85,873,563 downwards.
ACACTGCCCTCTCACCCACTCTGCCCTGCCCCCCACATACCCTGTCTCAAACGTGCCCTGCCCCAACATACACTGCCCCGCCATCCACATACCCTGCCCACCACAGACACTGTCCCCCACACTAACCACCACAGACACTGTCCCCCACACTGACCACCACAGACACTGTCCCCCACACTGACCACCACATACCCTGTCCCCCACAGTGACCACCACATACCCTGTCCCCCACAGTGACCACCACATACCCTGTCCCCCACAGTGACCACCACATACCCTGTCCCCCACAGTGACCACCACATACCCTGCCCCCCACAGTGACCACCACATACCCTGCCCCCCACAGTGACCACCACATACCCTGCCCCCCACACTGTCCGCCACACACTCTGCCCCCACACAATTTCTCACACAAAATGCCCTCCACTGTCACACACCCTGCTCTCCCACACTGTTTCCCACACACTCTGCCACCCACATGGTCACACACCCTGCCCCCCTACACTGTCATACACACTGCCCCCTCATGCTGTCACACACCCTGCCCTCACTAAACTGTGTCCCACACACCTTGCCCTCCCAAACTGTAACACACCCTGTGTCCCACACACTATCACACACTGCTCCCCACACTTTCACCATCCTCCACACTGCTACCCCACACTGTCATCTTCTTCCTCACTGTCACCCACTCACACCCTGCCCCCAAAACTGTCACATTCCTCCACACTGCTCTCTCACCCTGTTACCCTTTCACACACTTGCACCCCATATTGTCAGCCCCCAACACTGTCACCAATACATACAGTCACCCCTCCCACACACTGCCCCTGCACACACTGTCACCCTTTCCAACACTGCATCCCACACTCTCACCTACCCACCGTCACAATTCCACACACATACAGCCACCCCACACACTGTCACCCCCCACATGCTGTCATGCCCCCTTCACCCAGCTTCGCTCACATTAACCTCTCCTAATCTTGTTGCTTTCACCCCCTCCATCCATTCTACAATTACCGGCCCTCGCTCTTCTACACTCACCCTATCACATTAATCCCCCTAATCCTATCACACTCATCTTCTCTCATACTGTCACACTCACCCCCAACCCTGTCACACTCATCCTTTTTCACATTAACCCTTTTCTCGTGGGCCCAACCATGCCACACTCACCCTGTCACGTAATCCTGTCCGGCTCACTTTCCCTTTGCCTTGTCACACTCCCTCCTCCAGCCGTGCAACACGTAACCCATAACCCTGTCAAACTCATCCCCTCTTCACCCTATCACATTAACTTCTCCTATCCTGTCACTCATCCTGCCTAGACATGCCACACTCACCCTGTCACATAACCCTCCCTCATCCTGTCACTCTCACCTCCCCTCGCCCTGTCACCCTTTCTCCTTCAACCGTGCCACACTCACCCCAACAGTGAATACAGAGACTAGCTCTCTGTATCCAGCACTGCAAACCTGTCATACATTATAACTACAGCTCATTATACACACAATTCAACCCCTATATGTTTTTTTTACTATGAGTGTTAGTGGGGGGCCTCATGTTTGAGTTTCGCCTAAGGCCTCATAAAGTCTAGAGCCGCCACTGCCACCACTCATATCTGTTTTTACAATAGCTTAAGCTTTAGATTTAAAAAAAAAATGTTTTTTTCACTGTAATAGAAGAGCAGTTGCCTGCCTGCCATCTTCTGTGTCAGGCTGTATGCTGTGCCCATTTGCACAGTCAGTGCCACCACTCATATCTGTTTTTACAATAGCTTAAGCTTTAGATTTAAAAAAAATATATTTTTTTTCACTGTAATAGAAGAGCAGTTGCCTGCCTGCCATCTTCTGTGTCAGGCTGTATGCTGTGCCCATTTGCACAGTCAGTGCCACCACTCATATCTGTTTTTACAATAGCTTAAGCTTTAGATTTAAAAAAATATATATATTTTTTCACTGTAATAGAAGAGCAGTTGCCTGCCTGCCATCTTCTGTGTCAGGTACCAAAAGACAAGTAAAAATGGCGCTAAAATTAATGTGTACAGTACAATATAAACATAAAGCAGCACTATATATCGTGAAAAAGCTCCTCTCACAAAAAATGCAAAAAAAACAAAATAAAGTGCGCTGTGCCTTTAAGACCAATATTAGTGAATAATTCACACAAATATTAAATAACAATAATGACTTTTCAAAGGTTATTTAAAGTGCACTGTGCTTAAACACTATAAATCAAATTAAGTGATATGAATACCACATACATATGTGATATCTTAAAAGTGCATTAGTGTCAAAACACATAAGTGCTAATTGAAAAATAAACTCACTTTTAAAAGTTTTGTAGTTGCTTCTGTTGACAATTCAGTGATATACTCAAAGAAAACAGAAAAAAACTCATAGGGCAATATGCATAAAATTTAAAATACTGAAATTATAAATCAAAACGCTCACAAGAGTAGAGCAATTTAGTCTGCTCTGAACTGTATAGGCATCTCGGTATATAGAGGCTTGAGGCTGTGATGGTAGTTAAAATCCTTTATTAGACACTCCAATCATTAAAAGTAGTTGTCTGGCTGTATGTCCTTCTCCTCACCGGTGTGATATAGTCCCAAACAATTCCGTCGGTCCTTTTCAGGCTCTCAGGGCTGTTATCTCTCACACTTGTTCCGGGAGGCGGGGCTTACGGCCGTTGGACGTAATGACGTCAGAGCGTGATGACGCGTTTCGCCGACGTGCTCGGCTTCATCAGATCCGCCCACTAATCCATCACAGTCTCTTTTTAAAGCTTTTACACAGGGCGTGTTTACCCAAAACAGTCCGAAAATGCTGTCCTTTGATTGGTTACCCTAACCAACTCATTAGCATCTCTTATAATCAAACGTTTTCGTACATACTCAATAGAGCAAGGGAATTATTCACTAAATGTCTGAAAAATTATTTTACACATATATACCTTATGAATTATAAAAACAATATATATATATATATATATATATATATATATATATATATATACTCTTATGCTATACTATCTATATCCACAGTACCTACTTAAATAGAGGAGGAAAGGAATAAAATTAATCCATTATATAATAGCATATTCTGAATCACATTTAAAGTGCTAGATTACATTCTTAAAGTGAAATATACAGCATGCAACATGCAAAAAGTGCAATATTCTCAATACTTAAACTATTATGTATATAAATAAGTAGTTGTTATTTATTTAAAATTATTTAAAAATTGAAAAATATTTGCCAGAATTTGGATATAGAATTATAAAAAATTAAAAAGGTCGAATTCTATATTGAGGCCCCTTGGTTCTAAAGTTTTCAATTTGTGTACCCACATCATTTCTTCTCTTCCAACTTTTGAAATAAAATCTCCACCTCTGCATGATTTCTTTACTACTTGAATTCCTAAAAAGATCAAACCCTTCGGATCCATGTTATGCTTTGCTTTAAAATGGGCCGAGACACTATGATGACTAACTCCCCTCAAGATATTATTTACATGCTCTCCTATTCTTTTGTGGAGTGGTCGTATAGTACAGCCCACGTATTGTAGCCCACATGGGCAAATTAGCAAATAAATTACATTCTTTGTAAAACAGGTAATAAAATCTTTAATATCAAATTCTTTGTGGTTGTGTCTACTTTTGAACTTGTTTATACCTTTGATGGTCCTATTCTTACTATATTTACATCCTGTGCACTGACCACAGGAATAAAAACCTTTTCTATCATTCATAAAGTGTTTTTGTATATTTCTTTCTGGATTTTTATGTGTTAGAATAAGGTTAAAATTCGGTGCACCCCTAAAAGTTATAAAAGGTTTTGATGGTAAAATTTTAACTAGGTCGGGATCCTCTTTCAATAGATACCAATGTTTGTTAACTATTTTTCTTATATTTTTATGTGCTACGTTAAAATCAAACACTAGTGGTACATTGTTAAAATTTTTATTTTCAATATTCAGGGATTCTTTTCTTTCAATGAGTTCATTCTGTGTAAGTTGAACCGTTACGATTTTAACTACCATCACAGCCTCAAGCCTCTATATACCGAGATGCCTATACAGTTCAGAGCAGACTAAATTGCTCTACTCTTGTGAGTGTTTTGATTTATAATTTCAGTATTTTAAATTTTATGCATATTGCCCTATGAGTTTTTTCTGTTTTCTTTGAGTATATCACTGAATTGTCAACAGAAGCAACTACAAAACTTTTAAAAGCGAGTTTATTTTTCAATTAGCACTTATGTGTTTTGACACTAATGCACTTTTAAGATATCACATATGTATGTGGTATTCATATCACTTAATTTGATTTATAGTGTTTAAGCACAGTGCACTTTAAATAACCTTTGAAAAGTCATTATCATCTTCTGTGTCAGGCTGTATGCTGTGCCCATTTGCACAGTCAGTGCCACCACTCATATCTGTTTTTACAATAGCTTAAGCTTTAGATTTAAAAAAATATATATTTTTTTCACTGTAATAGAAGAGCAGTTGCCTGCCTGCCATCTTCTGTGTCAGGCTGTATGCTATGCCCATTTGCACAGTCAGTGCCACCACTCATATCTGTTGTGACAATAGCTTAAGCTTTAGATTTAAAAAATAATATTTTTTTTTCACTGTAATAGAAGAGCAGTTGCCTGCCTGCTATCTTCTGTGTCAAGCTGTATGCTGTGCCCATTTGCACAGTCAGTGCCACCACTCATATCTGTTGTGGCAATAGCTTAAGCTTTAGATTTAAAAAAAAATAATTTTTTGTCACTGTAATAGAAGAGCAGTTAGTTGTCTGCAAGCGTCTGGGTGTCAGGCCTCCTTCAGCGTGTGCTCTGCAGACCTGTGCCAGCGTACTTTGACAGTTGCCACTCATATCTGGTGTCTCTGTAGCGTGCTTTTATAAAGAAAAAAGGTTTCCAGTGTAAGCTAATAGCAGCCAGTCAGTGTCCTTCAAGCGTCTCTGTCAGGCCTACAGTGTGTGCTCTGCAGAACTGTTCCAGTGCACATTGCCAATAATATCTGGTATCTCTATAGCGTGCTTTTACAAAGAAAAAAGGTTTCCAGTGTAAGCTAATAGCAGCCAGTCAGTGTCCTTCAAGCGTCTCTGTCAGGCCTACAGTGTGTGCTCTGCAGAACTGTTCCAGTGCACATTGCCACTCATATCTGGTATCTCTATAGCGTGCTTTTACAAAGAAAAAAGGTTTCCAGTGTAAGCTAATAGCAGCCAGTCAGTGTCCTTCAAGCGGCTCTGTCAGGCCTACAGTGTGTGCTCTCCAGAACTGTTCCAGTGCACATTGCCAATCATATCTGGTATCTCTATAGCGTGCTTTTACAAAGAAAAAAGGTTTCCAGTGTAAGCTAATAGCAGCCAGTCAGTGTCTTTCAAGTGGCTCTGTCAGGCCTACAGTGTGTGCTCTGCAGAACTGTTCCAGTGCACATTGCCAATCATATCTGGTGTCTCTATAGCGTGCCTTTACAAAGAAAAAAGGTTTCCAGTGTAAGCTAATAGCAGCCAGTCAGTGTCCTTCAAGCGGCTCTGTCAGGCCTACAGTGTGTGCTCTGCAGAACTGTTCCAGTGCACATTGCCAATGATATCTGGTATCTCTATAGCGTGTTTTTACAAAGAAAAAAGGTTTCCAGTGTAAGCTAATAGCAGCCAGTCAGTGTCCTTCAAGCGGCTCTGTCAGGCCTACAGTGTGTGCTCTGCAGAACTGTTCCAGTGCACATTGCCAATCATATCTGGTATCTCTATGCGTGCTTTTACAAAGAAAAAAGGTTTCCAGTGTAAGCTATTAGCAGCCAGTCAGTGTCCTTCAAGCGGCTCTGTCAGGCCTACAGTGTGTGCTCTGCAGAACTGTTCCAGTGCACATTGCCAATCATATCTGGTATCTCTATAGCGTGCTTTTACAAAGAAAAAAGGTTTCCAGTGTAAGCTAATAGCAGCCAGTCAGTGTCCTTCAAGCGGCTCTGTCAGGCCTACAGTGTGTGCTCTCCAGAACTGTTTCAGTGCACATTGCCAATCATATCTGGTGTCTCTATAGCGTGCTTTTACAAAAAAAAAAGGTTTCCAGTGTAAGCTAATAGCAGCCAGTCAGTGTCCTTCAAGCGGCTCTGTCAGTCCTTCCTTCAGTGTGTGCTCTCCAGAACTGTTACAGTGCACATTGCCACTCATATCTGGTGTCTCTATAGCGTGCTTTTACAACGAAAAAAGGTTTCCAGTGTAAGCGAATAGCAGCCAGTCAGTGTCCTTCAAGCGGCTCTGTCAGGCCTACAGTGTGTGCTCTCCAGAACTGTTCCAGTGCACATTGCCAATCATATCTGGTATCTCTATAGCGTGCTTTTACAAAGAAAAAAGGTTTCCAGTGTAAGCTAATAGCAGCCAGTCAGTGTCCTTCAAGCGGCTCTGTCAGGCCTACAGTGTATGCTCTCCAGAACTGTTCCAGTGCACATTGCCACTCATATCTGGTGTCTCTATAGCGTGCTTTTACAAAGAAAAAAGGTTTCCAGTGTAAGCTAATAGCAGCCAGTCAGTGTGCTTCAAGCGGCTCTGTCAGGCCTACAGTGTGTGCTCTCCAGAACTGTTCCAGTGCACATTGCCAATCATATCTGGTGTCTCTATGGTGTGCTTTTACAAAGAAAAAAGGTTTCCAGTGTAAGCTAATAGCAGACAGTCAGTGTCCTTCAAGCGGCTCTGTCAGGCCTACAGTGTGTGTTCTCCAGAACTGTTCCAGTGCACATTGCCAATCATATCTGGTATCTCTATAGCGTGCTTTTACAAAGAAAAAAGGTTTCCAGTGTAAGCTAATAGCAGCCAGTCAGTGTCCTTCAAGCGGCTCTGTCAGGCCTACAGTGTGTGCTCTGCAGAACTGTTCCAGTGCACATTGCCACTCATATCTGGTATCTCTATAGTGTGCTTTTACAAAGAAAAAAGGTTTCCAGTGTAAGCTAATAGCTGCCAGTCAGTGTCCTTCAAGCGGCTCTGTCAGGCCTACAGTGTGTGCTCTGCAGAACTGTTCCAGTGCACATTGCCAATCATATCTGGTGTCTCTATAGCGTGATTTTACAAAGAAAAAAGGTTTCCAGTGTAAGCTAATAGCAGCCAGTCAGTGTGCTTCAAGCGGCTCTGTCAGGCCTACAGTGTGTGCTCTCCAGAACTGTTCCAGTGCACATTGCCAATCATATCTGGTGTCTCTATGGTGTGCTTTTACAAAGAAAAAAGGTTTCCAGTGTAAGCTAATAGCAGCCAGTCAGTGTCCTTCAAGCGGCTCTGTCAGGCCTACAGTGTGTGCTCTCCAGAACTGTTCCAGTGCACATTGCCAATCATATCTGGTGTCTCTATAGCGTGCTTTTACAAAGAAAAAGGTTTCCAGTGTAAGCTAATAGCAGCCAGTCAGTGTGCTTCAAGCGGCTCTGTCAGGCCTACAGTGTGTGCTCTGCAGAACTGTTCCAGTGCACATTGCCACTCATATCTGGTATCTCTATAGTGTGCTTTTACAAAGAAAAAAGGTTTCCAGTGTAAGCTAATAGCAGCCAGTCAGTGTCCTTCAAGCGGCTCTGTCAGGCCTACAGTGTGTGCTCTGCAGAACTGTTCCAGTGCACATTGCCACTCATATCTGGTATCTCTATAGTGTGCTGTTACAAAGAAAAAAGGTTTCCAGTGTAAGCTAATAGCAGCCAGTCAGTGTCCTTCAAGCGGCTCTGTCAGGCCTACAGTGTGTGCTCTCCAGAACTGTTCCAGTGCACATTGCCAATCATATCTGGTATCTCTATAGCGTGCTTTTACAAAGAAAAAAAGGTTTCCAGTGCAAGCTAATAGCAGCCAGTCAGTGTCCTTCAAGCGGCTCTGTCAGGCCTACAGTGTGTGCTCTGCAGAACTGTTCCAGTGCACATTGCCAATCATATCTGGTGTCTCTATAGCGTGAATTTACAAAGAAAAAAGGTTTCCAGTGTAAGCTAATAGCAGCCAGTCAGTGTTCTTCAAGCGGCTCTGTCAGGCCTACAGTGTGTCCTCTGCAGAACTGTTCCAGTGCACATTGCCAATCATATCTGGTATCTCTATAGCGTGCTTTTACAAAGAAAAAAGGTTTCCAGTGTAAGCTAATAGCAGCCAGTCAGTGTCCTTCAAGCGGCTCTGTCAGGCCTACAGTGTGTGCTCTCCAGAACTGTTTCAGTGCACATTGCCAATCATATCTGGTGTCTCTATAGCGTGCTTTTACAAAGAAAAAGGTTTCCAGTGTAAGCTAATAGCAGCCAGTCAGTGTGCTTCAAGCGGCTCTGTCAGGCCTACAGTGTGTGCTCTCCAGAACTGTTCCAGTGCACATTGCCAATCATATCTGGTGTCTCTATGGTGTGCTTTTACAAAGAAAAAAGGTTTCCAGTGTAAGCTAATAGCAGCCAGTCAGTGTCCTTCAAGCGGCTCTGTCAGGCCTACAGTGTGTGCTCTCCAGAACTGTTCCAGTGCACATTGCCAATCATATCTGGTGTCTCTATAGCGTGCTTTTACAAAGAAAAAGGTTTCCAGTGTAAGCTAATAGCAGCCAGTCAGTGTGCTTCAAGCGGCTCTGTCAGGCCTACAGTGTGTGCTCTGCAGAACTGTTCCAGTGCACATTGCCACTCATATCTGGTATCTCTATAGTGTGCTTTTACAAAGAAAAAAGGTTTCCAGTGTAAGCTAATAGCAGCCAGTCAGTGTCCTTCAAGCGGCTCTGTCAGGCCTACAGTGTGTGCTCTCCAGAACTGTTCCACTGCACATTGCCAATCATATCTGGTGTCTCTATAGCGTGATTTTACAAAGAAAAAAGGTTTCCAGTGTAAGCTTATAGCAGCCAGTCAGTGTCCTTCAAGCGGCTCTGTCAGGCCTACAGTGTGTGCTCTGCAGAACTGTTCCAGTGCACATTGCCAATCTTATCTGGTATCTCTATAGCGTGCTTTTACAAAGAAAAAAGGTTTCCAGTGTAAGCTAATAGCAGCCAGTCAGTGTCCTTCAAGCGGCTCTGTCAGGCCTACAGTGTGTGCTCTGCAGAACTGTTCCAGTGCACATTGCCAATCATATCTGGTATCTCTATAGCGTGCTTTTACAAAGAAAAAAGGTTTCCAGTGTAAGCTAATAGCAGCCAGTCAGTGTCCTTCAAGCGGCTCTGTCAGGCCTACAGTGTGTGCTCTGCAGAACTGTTCCAGTGCACATTGCCAATCATATCTGGTATCTCTATAGCGTGCTTTTACAAAGAAAAAAGTTTTCCAGTGTAAGCTAATAGCAGCCAGTCAGTGTCCTTCAAGCGGCTCTGTCAGACCTACAGTGTGTGCTCTCCAGAACTGTTTCAGTGCACATTGCCAATCATATCTGGTGTCTCTATAGCGTGCTTTTACAAAGAAAAAGGTTTCCAGTGTAAGCTAATAGCAGCCAGTCAGTGTCCTTCAAGCGGCTCTGTCAGTCCTTCCTTCAGCGTGTGCTCTCCAGAACTGTTACAGTGCACATTGCCAATCATATCTGGTGTCTCTATAGCGTGCTTTTACAAAGAAAAAAGGTTTCCAGTGTAAGCTAATAGCAGCCAGTCAGTGTCCTTCAAGCGGCTCTGTCAGGCCTACAGTGTGTGCTCTCCAGAACTGTTCCAGTGCACATTGCCAATCATATCTGGTATCTCTATAGCGTGCTTTTACAAAGAAAAAAGGTTTCCAGTGTAAGCTAATAGCAGCCAGTCAGTGTGCTTCAAGCGGCTCTGTCAGGCCTACAGTGTGTGCTCTCCAGAACTGTTCCAGTGCACATTGCCAATCATATCTGGTGTCTCTATGGTGTGCTTTTACAAAGAAAAAAGGTTTCCAGTGTAAGCTAATAGCAGCCAGTCAGTGTCCTTCAAGCGGCTCTGTCAGGCCTACAGTGTGTGCTCTGCAGAACTGTTCCAGTGCACATTGCCACTCATATCTGGTATCTCTATAGTGTGCTTTTAAAAAGAAAAAAGGTTTCCAGTGTAAGCTAATAGCAGCCAGTCAGTGTCCTTCAAGCGGCTCTGTCAGGCCTACAGTGTGTGCTCTCCAGAACTGTTCCAGTGCACATTGCCAATCATATCTGGTATCTCTATAGCGTGCTTTTACAAAGAAAAAAGGTTTCCAGTGTAAGCTAATAGCAGCCAGTCAGTGTCCTTCAAGCGGCTCTGTCAGGCCTACAGTGTGTGCTCTGCAGACCGGTGCCAGTGCACATTGCCACTCATATCTGGTCTCACAGTAGCTTGCATGCATAATACCACTAATCCCCCAAAAAATGACAGGCAGAGGCAGGCCACCCCGCAGGGGGCGTCGTGGTCGTGGTGCTGTGATTCCCTTTTGCCCTAGAATAATGCCCAGTTTTCAGAAGCCACGTACCCTGAACTTGAAAAGTTCTGAGGACATAGTTGACTGGCTAACACAGGACACCCAATCTTCTACAGCCTCCGCTCGGAACCTTGACACACCATCCTCCTCCAGCTTAGCTTCAGGCACCTCTCAAGATACCACTCACCCGCCTGCTGCCACCACCAAAACTAGCACCACAGCCGCTTTACTTGGTATGTCAGAGGAGTTATTCACACATCCGTTTGAAGAAATGATTGATGCGCAACCATTATTGCCAGAGGATGTAGATAACAGGGATATGTCTCAGGCAGGCAGCATTAAACACATGGAGGTATGGTGTGATGATGATGATGTTGTACCCGCTGCTGCTTCCTTTTCTGAGTTGTCAGATACAAGTGAAGCAGTTGATGATGACGATGCGTCTATGGATGTCACGTGGGTGCCTGCTCGGCAAGAAGAAAAACAGGGCGAAAGTTCAGATGGGGAGACAGAGAGGAGGAGGAGACGAGTTGGAAGCAGGGGGGGTCGTCGCAAGGAGCTAGTGGCACAGTCAGACAGCATGCATCGGCACCCGGGGTCAGCCCGACAGCACGCCAATCAACGCATGCTGTGTCCATCACCAGAATGCCGTCATTGCAGAGCTCAGCTTTGTGGAATTTTTTTTGTGTGTCTGCCTCTGACAACAGCGATGCCATTTGCAACCTGTGCCAAAGGAAACTGAGTCGTGGGAGGTCCAACACCCACCTAGGTACAACTGCTTTGTGTAGGCACATGATCTCACATCACAAACGCCTATGGGATCAACACATGAGTACAAGCAGCTGCCTACTCTAAGCCGCCATCCTCCTCCTGGTCCAGCATCTTCAGCCACGTCAACCACTGCTGTCCTCCTTGCTCCCTCTCAACCATCCGCCACTCCGTCTCCCGCCTTGAGCAGTTCCCGCTCATCTGCCCACAGTCATGTGTCTGTCAAGGACATGTTTGAGCGTAAGAAGCCAATGTCACCAAGTCACCCCCTTGCCCAGCGTCTGACAGCTGGCTTGTCCGAACTATTAGCCGCCAGCTTTTACCATACAATCTGGTGGAGTCTGAGGCGTTCAAAAAATTTGTAGCTATTGGGACACCGCAGTGGAAGGTACCCGGACGGAATTTCTTTTCACAAAAGGCAATCCCCAACCTGTACTCGATTGTGCAAAAGGAAGTCATGGCTTGTCTGGCACACAGTGTTGGGGCAAGGGTCCATCTGACCACGGATACCTGGTCTGCAAAGCATGGTCAGGGCAGGTATATCACCTACACGGCGCATTGGGTAAACCTGCTGACGGCTGACAAGCATGGAATGCGTGGCATTGCAGAGGAGTTGGTGACACCGCCACGACTTGCAGGCAGTCCTGCTGCCACCTCCTCTACTCCTCCTACTCCATCCTCTTCCATAACCTCCTCGGCTGAGTCCTCTTGTGCTGCTGCGTCTTGCTCCACATCAACGGCACCCCCCCAGCTCCCCAGGTACTATTCCACATCTCGGATACGGCAGTGTCACGCCGTCTTGGGTTTGACTTGCTTGAAAGCAGAGAGTCACACCGGACAAGCACTCCTGTCCACCCTGAACGCAGGGGTGGAAAAGTGGCTGACTCCGCAGTAACTGGATATCGGCAAAGTGGTGTGTGACAACGGAAAAAATTTGATAGCGGCATTGAGGTTGGGCAAGTTGACACATGTGCCGTGCATGGCACATGTGTGTAATCTGATCGTACAACGCTTTGTGCATAAGTACACAGGCTTACAGGACGTCCTGAAGCAGGCCAGGAAGGTGTGTGGCCATTTCAGGCGTTCCTACATGGCCATGGCTCACTTTGCCGATATCCAGCGGCGAAACAACATGCCAGTGAGGCGCTTGATTTGCGACAGCCCTACACGTTGGAATTCAACACTCCTAATGTTCGACCGCCTGCTCCAACAAGAAAAAGCTGTTAATGAATATTTGTATGACCGGGGTGCTAGGACAGCCTTTGGGGAGATGGGAATTTTTTTGCCACGTTACTGGACGCTCATGCGCAATGCCTGTAGGCTCATGCGTCCTTTTGAGGAGGTGACAAACCTAGTCAGTCGCACCGAAGGCACCATCAGCGACATCATACCATTTGTTTTCTTCCTGGAGCGTGCCCTGCAAAGAGTGCTGGATCAGGCCGTAGATGAGCGTGAAGAGGAAGAGTTGTGGTCACCATCACCACCAGAAACAGCCTTATCAGCATCGCTTGCTGGACCTGCGGCAACGCTGGAAGAGGATTGTGAGGAAGAGGCGTCAGAGGAGGAATGTGGCTTTGAGGAGGAGGAGGAGCAAGACCAAACACAACAGACATCCCAGGGTGCTCGTTGTCACCTATCTGGTACCCGTGGTGTTGTACGTGGCTGGGGGGAAGAACATACCTTCAATGACATCAGTGAGGAGGAGGAACGGGAAATGAGTAGCTCGGCATCCAACCTTGTGCAAATGGGGTCTTTCATGCTGTCCTGCCTGTTGAGGGACCCTCGTATAAAAAGGCTGAAGGAGAACGACCTGTACTGGGTGTCCACGCTACTAGACCCCCGGTATAAGCAGAAAGTGGCGGAAATGTTACCCAATTACAACAAGTCGGAAAGGATGCAGCATTTGCAAAATAAATTAAAAAGTATGCTTTACACAGCGTATAAGGGTGATGTCACAGCACAACGGGAAACTAACAGGGGGAGAGGTGGAAGTCATCCTCCTCCTCCCACGACCACGCCGGCAAGGACAGGACGCTTTAAAGATGTGTTGTTGATGGTGGACATGCGGACCTTTTTAAGTCCTACGCATCGCCACAGCCCTTCGGGATCCACCCTCAGAGAGCGACTCGACTGACAGGTAGCAGACTACCTCGCCTTAACTGCAGATATCGACACTCTGAGGAGCGATGAACCCCTTGACTACTGGGTGTGCAGGCTTGACCTGTGGCCTGAGCTATCCCAATTTGCGATAGAACTTCTGGCCTGCCCCGCTTCAAGTGTCCTGTCAGAAAGGACCTTCAGTGCAGCAGGAGGTATTGTCACTGAGAAGAGAAGTCGCCTAGGTCAAAAAAGTCTAGATTACCTCACCTTTATTAAGATGAATGAGGGATGGATCCCGAAGGGACTGACACTGGGCGATACAGTAGATTAAAAAAGGCCTGATGAGATGAGCTGCCTTGGGCTAAAAATGGTCCACACGCTTCTGTATTTTAGCTCTGAATGCCGGTTGACTTGCGTGACTTATCCGCCACCAACTAGGGTTCAAGCCGCCATGTTTTAGGGCACTTTCTGCCTGTGAAACAAACATCAATTTTTCTGGCCGCTGCTACAGCTGCTGTAGCAGCGGCTGCAACAATACCAAATTTTTCAGGCATGTGTACATGCCTAATTTTTAGGCCCACTGGTGCAGCACTGTGGCTTAAAAAAACAAACCCCCCAAAAAATCCTCCAAGATGGCACCAATATACCAGTGGTCTAAGCATCTTCCCACCTTGGCCTAAAAAGGGGAGGTGATTCCACAATTAAAAATCACTGCCATATACACGTCCACTGATAGGAGACGCGGAAGGTATTAAACTGATATGAACATTTACTAAACTCACCACTCCGAGTGCTGTTATTTATTTAATTTTTTTGGGGTGAGGCTTTACAGGACAGAGTGCTTCTCCACGGGACATGTTAACTCGCGGGCAGCTGGCTCATCAAGGAACCAGAGCAGCTTTAACGTGCAGCTTGAACGGTGTCCCAATAGCTTGCATTTAAAAACCAAAAAACATTTTTCACTGTTATAGATTGAATAGCAGTTAGTTGTCTCCAAGCGTCTGTGTGTCAGGCCTGCTCATCTGCCCACAGTCAGGTGTCTGTCAAGGACATGTTTGAGCGTAAGAAGCCAATGTCAGAAAGTCACCCCCTTGCCCGGCGTCTGACAGCTGGCTTGTCTGTACTATTACCCCGCCAGCTTTTACCATACAAGCTGGTGGAGTCTGAGGCGTTCAAAAAATTTGTAGCTATTGGGACACCGCAGGGGAAGGTACCCGGACGAAATTTATTTTCACAAAAGAACAAATTTGTTGGCGGCATTGAAGTTGGGCAAGTTGACACATGTGCCGTGCATGGCACATGTGTGTAATCTGATCGTACAACGCTTTGTGCATAAGTACACAGGCGTACAGGACGTCCTTCTTGTCTCTGTACTTAACTGCCAACAGCTCCTCTTGGCGCCGAGCTGAGGTCTCCCCCCTTCGTAGCCGGGTGCGTGCAAGTTGTCCTGGGAAACCTGTGCTGTTCTTTTTAATTGTGCCGCAAGCTACTGTATCAAAACAGTACAGTAGCTTGAACAAAGGGACACTTGTATAAAAATGGTCAGTATACAAGTGGTACCCTTTGTTCATCAGGGGGAATATCAGGTCCCAGACAATCTTGCCACTGGTTCCCATATGTTCTGGGCAACCTGGAGGGTCAAGGTGGCTATCCTTTCCCTCGTACACCCGGAAGGCCTGAGTATACCCAGTCTCGCTATCACAGAGCTTATACATCTTTACACCATACCAGAGCGCTTGGAAGGAACATACTGCTTGAATCCCAGCCTTCCCTTATACTTCATCAGGGATTCATCCACGCATATATTCCTTCCAGGTGTATAAGCCTCTGCAAACCTGGCAGCAAAGTGGGTAATCAGGGGGCGGAGTTTATACAGCCTGTCAAACTGGGGATGCTCCCTAGGGGGACACAGGCTGTTGTCGCTGAAGTGCATGAAATGCAGAATCATTTCATACCTCTTCCTCGACATACATTGGGAGTAAATGGGGGTAGAGCAGATGGGGCTACTGCTCCAGTAGGAGCGGATGGAGGGCTTCTTTATGATGCCCATCAGCAGAGTCAATGCCCAGAATTTTTTAAATTCTGGCACAGTGTGTATCTTTGCCAAACAAAAGTCCGGATGTGTAGCTCAGAATTGATGGGCATATAAATTAGTTTGGGCGACAATGTTAACCAATATAGGGATCCTTAGGACAGGTGTCAATCCATATCTTCCAAGGGACCCTATGTAGGGGGAACAGTCTCTATTCTGCTCTGTGTCAGTGTGTATCAGGGGCTTTGAGGACAGGTGTCAATCCATATCTGCCAAGTGACCCTATGTAGGGGGAACAGTCTCTATTCTGCTCTGTGTCAGTGTGTATCATGGTCTCTGAGGACAGGTGTCAATCCATACCTGCCAAGTGACCCTATGTAGGGGTAACAGTATCTATTCTGCTCTGTGTCAGTGTGTATCATGGGCTTTGAGGACACGTGATAATCCATACCTGCCAAGTGACCCTATGTAGGGGGAACAGTCTCTATTCTGCTCTGTGTCAGTGTGTATCAGGGGCTTTGAGGACAGGTGTCAATCCACATCTGCCAAGTGACCCTATGTAGGGGGAACAGTCCCTATTCTGCTCTGTGTGAGGAGGAGGAACGGGAAATGAGTAGCTCGGCATCCAACCTTGTGCAAATGGGGTCTTTCATGCTGTCGTGCCTGTTGAGGGACCCTCGTATAAAAAGGCTGAAGGAGAACGACCTGTGCTGGGTGCCCACACTACTAGACCCCCGGTATAAGCAGACAGTGGCGGAAATGTTACCGAATTACAAGTCGGAAAGGATGCAGCATTTGCAAAATAAATTAAAAAGTATGCTTTACACAGCGTATAAGGGTGATGTCACAGCACAACGGGAATCTAACAGGGGAAGAGGTGAAAGTCATCCTCCTCCTCCCACGACCACGCCGTATCTGCCAGTGCCAAGTGACCCTATGTAGGGGGAACAGTCTCTATTCTGCTCTGTGTCAGTGTGTATCATGGTCTCTGAGGACAGGTGTCAATCCATATCTGCCAAGTGACCCTATGTAGGGGGAACAGTCTCTACTCTGCTCTGTGTCAGTGTGTATCATGGTCTCTGAGGACAGGTGTCAATCCATACCTGCCAAGTGACCCTATGTAGGGGGAACAGTCCCTATTCTGCTCTGTGTCAGTGTATAAGGGTCTCTGAGGACAGGTGTCAATCCATATGTCAAGGTGTCAATCCATATGTCAAGATGTCAATATGTCATATGTCAGGTGTCAATCCATATCCATTGTGATTTAGGAATGTTAGGTGATTTCTGCCCTTTATGTATTAAAACCAGACTCTGCATCATAAGGTCAGGAATATATGTTTGTGTTCCTGACCCTATAGTGCTCCTTTAAGGAAATACTAAAAGCAGATGGGAATTTTCGTTGGGTAAATGTTTATTGTAGGATATATAATTGGAAAGTGCAAATTACTTAATGTTTATATAAAATTTAAACTTAACAATGGTTTTCCATTTTTGCCCCAAGTGCAGAAAAGGTATCTATGAACTTATTTTGTGAAAGGAGTAACAAGACAAGAAATCGATGTCCTCTATCCAGTTATGGAACAGACTCCAGAGCTTATATTCATGATTCAACATAATTTTTTTTGGTTATGGAATTCTTTGAAGGATTCCAGGTAATGGTTATTGAATTGGCTCCTCAGATGTTCGGGAACGCAGTCAGAACATTTGTAGCGCTCTTTAACCCATTTCCCCCCTTTGCTGTCCTCTATGCAAATTGCAGCTACACCTTAACAGAACAAAAAAAAATACAGTTATTTATAGAGATACAGCAAGAGCATTACATTGGCTTAGTTGGAAATGTACATTAAGGTTCCAAACTGAACATACCTGTAATACAAGTATTAAACAGTAGCTGGTAGCCCCCAACCAATGTCCACGTGTAGGGGCATGAGGGTTTTATGTTACTTGTGATAACGAGAGCTGCCCAGTTTGCTAGTCTTATTAGAGGGAGCAGCCAGTGGCTGTATGCCATTTAGCAGACATTTTGCGAGTGGGGGTATGGTTTAATGGAATGGAACATAATGGTTCACACTAAATGGAAGTTTGGTGTCAGGGGACTCCAGAGGCTATAAGCACATCAATGAGCTGAAACCGTTACAGTGGCTACAGTATTCCTTTAATATTGTACTCATTGCTTTGTCTTCAGGTTATTGAATATGTATTACTAAATGGAATAGAATACATTTTCATAATGACTGTATTAATCATGTTAATTTCTTTATTTTTCCAATATGTATATTTTCATATTTATTTCTGGGTACTATTATTGCTCAGGTACATTTTGTTTGACAAAAGACTGCCCTTTTTTCAATGTACGCGATGTGCAAAGATATGTCGTATGGGAACACCTGACCATTAAACATTTCATTCCATAATCAAGGCTAACTGTCAGTATAAAACCAGAGACAAAAAAGTGGAAAACACCTTCAAATAAGCATATAATAAATACAACCTGGAGAATATATCCAGAATATGAATATTCAATATAGGAATATAGTGAAATCTGAAATAATAAGAATATATTTCATAGCGTAATACAGTTTAAATATAATGATGAGAGTGTGAAGCTAGGTATTAAACTCACAAACGGAAATGAAAATCAGGCCTCTCACCCCCCTGGGGTATATGAATATAGGTCTTGATAGTAGATCAAAAACGAAGTATGTATAAAATGGTAGTAGGCATATCTCCACTCTCAGTGGAACTGGATGGCAGTATGGAAGTAGAAAGCACGAATCCAATTCAGAGTTACAGAGAGCAGGAACAATAAAAGAGCATAAATAAAAAATAAAATAGAAACAACAAGCAGCAAAGTCCAATATCCAACGCGTTTCGTCCAGGTATAAGGGACTTCTTCAGGGATATGTAGAGATTTATCTGTGAGTGACCTTCTTATACCCGTCGTAATCTTCTTTCATGCCGTTCACCGGCAGCGTGCGTTCCAGATTGGAACGCAAGGAGGTACTTCCTGTATCATCCGTCTTCCGAAATGTGCATGCGTGGAAAATCAAAGTTCTATGCGCTCGAGAATCGAGCGCGTTAATGCGCATGCGTGAGGTCTAAATAGAGAAAAAGGATACACAACAGGCGAACATGTCGCCACATAGATAAGTACAACAATAAACATGATTCAAGATAACTATTTAAGCAAAAAACAAGTGGAATAGGTATGAAGAAAAGGATATAGAGCCAATAACATATAAATATGACTATTATATCATAACCCATAATGGATAAATACCATGCTAAAGGTCAAAGGCATTACTATTAAACATACATTGCCATATATTGACTACAAATACAATACAGCAAAAATAATACTATAAAAAAGAACAAATAATAATAATAATAATATTATAATAACAAAAAAATCTTATAATAATGCAAATGAGAGAAAGAAGAAAATAAACATATCTAAAAATTAAAGTACAAAATATAATTTCTTATTTGGTGCTAAATAAGACCTTGTAAGTCTATTTCAGCATTGAGGCCGTAGTGTAATGTTCTTAAAGTATATATCCAAAAGGCTTCTTGGCGAATTAGTTCTTGAAGTTTATCTCCTCCTCTACATCCTAAAATAATATGCTCTATGCCAAAGGCTTGAAAATTTTCCCACCGAAAAAGGGGACATGTACTACAATGTTTTGGAACACTATGATTGAGTTTACCCTTTTTGATGTTATTAAAGTGTTCCAAGAGTCTAATATGGAGTTTTCTAGTGGTGCGGCCCACATATTGGGCTCCGCACCCACATTGAAGTAAGTAGATCACAAAGGTGGTAGAACATTGAATGTGTTTCTTGATAAGATATGTTTTAGTAGTTTGAGTGCTTGTAAAATTAGTAATTTTTCTCTTTTGATATTTGCACGTGGAACAATGTCCACAGCAATAAAAGCCCTTTACAGGTTGTAAAAAAGAGCCAGCTGTAGATGAAGGGTATACGGGAAGGAGACTGGGAGCCAACTTATTCTTAAGATTGGCTGCTCGTTTATATATAATTGTGGGTCTTTTAGGAATAATGTCTTCCAGTACATTATCTCTTTGTAAGATATACCAATATTTGTTTAGAATTTAAGATAATTAAAACACGGTATTTGGAAAAAGGTTATAATCAGGATCAAATTGATTCAGGTATACAGAATATATTGGATACTGATAGATCTCAATTTTTACAACATCGACCTAAGAAACAATCTAATAGAAATACAGATATCCAAAGGAAGAATTTTCAGTTTGCATTTATAACTCAATACAATTCACAAGCCAAACAAATTAAAAAAATTCTAAACAAATATTGGTATATCTTACAAAGAGATAATGTACTGAAAGACATTATTCCTAAAAGACCCACAATTATATATAAACGAGCAGCCAATCTTAAGAATAAGTTGGCTCCCAGTCTCCTTCCCGTATACCCTTCATCTACAGCTGGCTCTTTTTTACAACCTGTAAAGGGCTTTTATTGCTGTGGACATTGTTCCACGTGCAAATATCAAAAGAGAAAAATTACTAATTTTACAAGCACTCAAACTACTAAAACATATCTTATCAAGAAACACATTCAATGTTCTACCACCTTTGTGATCTACTTACTTCAATGTGGGTGCGGAGCCCAATATGTGGGCCGCACCACTAGAAAACTCCATATTAGACTCTTAGAACACTTTAATAACATCAAAAAGGGTAAACTCGATCATAGTGTTCCAAAACATTGTAGTACATGTCCCCTTTTTCGGTGGGAAAATTTTCAAGCCTTTGGCATAGAGCATATTATTTTAGGATGTAGAGGAGGAGATAAACTTCAAGAACTAATTCGCCAAGAAGCCTTTTGGATATATACTTTAAGAACATTACACTACGGCCTCAATGCTGAAATAGACTTACAAGGTCTTATTTAGCACCAAATAAGAAATTATATTTTGTACTTTAATTTTTAGATATGTTTATTTTCTTCTTTCTCTCATTTGCATTATTATAAGATTTTTTGTTATTATAATATGATTATTATTATTATTAGCTCTTTTTTATAGTATTATTTTTGCTGTATTGTATTTGTAGTCAATATATGGCAATGTATGTTTAATAGTAATGCCTTTGACCTTTAGCATGGTATTTATCCATTATGGGTTATGATATAATAGTCATATTTATATGTTATTGGCTCTATATCCTTTTCTTCATACCTATTCCACTTGTTTTTTGCTTAAATAGTTATCTTGAATCATGTTTATTGTTGTACTTATCTATGTGGCGACATGTTCGCCTGTTGTGTATACTTTTTCTCTATTTAGACCTCACGCATGTGCATTAACACGCTCGTTTCTCGAGCGCATAGAACTTTGATTTTCCACGCATGCGCATTTCGGAAGACGGACGATACAGGAAGTACCTCCTTGCGTTCCAGTCTGGAACGCACGCTGCCGGTGAACGGCATGAACGAAGATTACGACGGGTATAAGAAGGTCACTCACAGATGAATCTCTACATATCCCTGAAGAAGTCCCTTATATACCTGGACAAAACGCGTTGGATATTGGACTTTGCTGCTTGTTGTTTCTATTTTATTTTTTATTTATGCTCTTTTATTGTTCCTGCTCTCTGTAACTCTGAATTGGATTCGTGCTTTCTACTTCCATACTGCCATCCAGTTCCACTGAGAGTGGAGATATGCCTACTACCATTTTATACATACTTCGTTTTTGATCTACTATCAAGACCTATATTCATATATAGTGAACAAACTGTGAAGTTCACCTGGGGCTACCCATAGTATACGTGTACATCTTTAGTGTATATACTTTATTTTTGTTGCTATATTCATATACCCCAGGGGGGTGAGAGGCCTGATTTTCATTTCCGTTTGTGAGTTTAATACCTAGCTTCACACTCTCATCATTATATTTAAATTGTATTACGCTATGAAATATATTCTTATTATTTCAGATTTCACTATATTCCTATATTGAATATTCATATTCTGGATATATTCTCCAGGTTGTATTTATTATATGCTTATTTGAAGGTGTTTTCCACTTTTTTGTCTCTGGTTTTATCACTTTGGGTGTTAGTGAGGTTCACCTGGAACCCCTTCAATTTAGCTGATTGATTATCTTAGTTTAGTCGGTATACTACTGTTTTCTTAACTGTCAGTATAGTATCACTCGTTCGAGGAATCATTCCACTAGATGATGGAACATTGCATCAGTGACTTATTTCCATTTAATTGGCTTAAGTGGCCTGTGCACTTACATTACACTTTATGACAGTATTTAATAAGGTTGGTGTCCGTACCCTTTGTATTCTAGTAATATTCTTCTACGCTCAACCAACCATTTGTTTATTAGGAAAAAAAAAACATTCCTAAGGGGACACTATAGTCACCTGAACAACTTCAGCTTAATGAGGTTGTTTAGGTGAGAACTATAGCTCCTGCCAGCCTTTCTCATGTAAACACGGTATTTTCCGAGAAAATACAGTGTTTACATTGAAAGCTAGGAACACCTCCAGTTGCAGTTACTCAGAGGGAACCAGAGGGACTTCGGAGTTGCTATGCCTCCATCCACTCAGATCTGCTGTGCACGAGCATCCTGTGATTCAGTATCTCCTACCACTGCATGCAGACACTGAACTTTCCTCATAGAGATTCATTGATTCAATTCATGAGGAGATGCTGATTGGCCAGGGCTGTGTTTGAATCATGCTGGCTCTGCCCCTGATCTGCCTCCTTGTGAGTCTCAGCCAATCCTATGGGGAAGCATTGTGATTGGATCAGGCTACAACTTCTGATGATGTCAGCAGACTTTTTTTTTGTTTTTTTGCAGCATGCAGAGTTTCAGCTTCTGGCTTAAATACAGTAAGATTTTTACTATATTTATGGAGGCATGAGGGGCCCGGGGAGGGGGGGGGGGGGGGGCTAGATGGGGTTGTTAACACTATTGGGTCTGGAATACATGTAGTTGCACTGGTGACTATAGTGTCCCTTTAAATTTCAAAAGGCCATCTCTAAACATGGTATAAAAAGGACATTGAGAATCGGCAAAACTAGTCCGTCAGCTTAGATTGTTTACCTGTTCTCCCGTAAGAGGTGTAGCACACTTGGATTCTTTGCTTACTGTGGCTGGAGCTATTGAATACCAGGGAAGGATCTATGACTAAGGATATTGACATTCCAGCTGCTCTCCCAGTACAACAACTTTAGTAGAAAGGCTGAATTAAAGGCAACAATGTGAAATAGCCACTGCTGTCTCAGAGTGCAGTCCTACAATTAGTGGCATAGGACAACACATTAATAAAGGCAAGCAGTTTGTGTAGTAACTATGGGTGCAGCATCCGAGGACCTGATAATGTTTCTACCCACAAAGCCTTGACAAAGGCCAGTCAGTGGCCGCAACATTGCCGGACCGCCTTTTTCGTAGAATAAATCCGTGCTGGAACACAGGATTTTTAATTTTACATCACCCACTGCACAGTATGGGATTTTAAGACCTGATCTGCCTGTCAAAAAAGAAAACCACAATTTCCATCCAGTAAATGCACATTTTTAGTTAATTTTGTCTGGTCTTACCACTGTCTCTTACCTGCTACAATCCCCCCTTGATTTTCCACCAGTTTTATAGCAGCCTGCATAGTTCCTCCAGTTTCAATCCACTGGTCTACCATCAAGATACGTAAACCTAGAAAGGATCAACGGCTCAGACTCTTGTACAGAAATGAGCATTTCCCAATCATTGGTTATGTAAGCAACACAGATATACAGAAGAACTATTTGGTTGGCATGCCTAATTTACTGATACAAATATTTCGCTTTTAAATTAGGGATTATTCTAGCCTCGGTGAGGGAATAATCTAAATTTTATTAAAGACAGGAGGCAAATATTTGCTTTACCTTCTTTACTGAAAACCTCCAGCAGCAAAGAAATAGTTAACATAACTTTTCAGAACAAAATAACAGCAGTATAAAAACACTTAGGTAGACCCTTCCACTTCCTCTTTCTTTGACGAGGTCGAGCAGGAGAGCATGAAAACCAAATAAATCAAACTGTAGCATGCACACTTAGATGAGAGACCGCTAGAACCAGAGGAAATCCAGTTTACACTAAGGAAAAAGAAACATTGTTAAAGTGAATACCATATACATCAGTACTTCAGTGGAATAGGACATGATGAATAAATTTTATGGCAAGACAGGAAGCTTGATATTTGCAATTTTAACGCCTAGACATAAAGATAGAAGAAACAGGAGATCGTGGACGAAAGTAGAGAGTACGGAAAGTCAACTCCCTAGACCAATCAGCAGCGGCGAGAATATCCGTAAAGGACCCACCTGCTTATAAAGCCGCTGAAGCTGCAGCGCCCCTAACCAAATGTGCCCCAAAGGAACTCACCACGACAGCCGATGAAAGAAGCCATCAAATCCAACGAGCAATTGTAGGTGCAGAAACAGCCCTAAACGGTCGTACGTGGGAAATCAATAGCTGCCCATGGGCAGAGGAGCGAAAGGATGAGGTCATGGGGATATACGTCCATAGGCAACGTGCCACACAGAGACGTGGTCTATCTGAAAGATAGGGATATGACACAGAAGATGAATTAGATTTCTTTCTGCGTGATATAGAAACAGACACACCATCCGGTGAAAAAGAGAAAGATTCTACATCAAAAGCACGAACATCAGAATCGCGACAAAAAGACACAAGACATACCAGTAGAGCCAGCTGGTAAAGAGACAAGTCCCCGTTAGGCCATTCCTCAAGGAAGTGCAATACAAGCAAGACATCCCAAACGACTTACCCTGAGAAAACACTTCAGCCAAGAAGTTCAGGAAGGCCATGATAGGGGCTTAAAGGCATTCAAACGTCTCTCCAGACACCAGCCATGCCAGGATCGCCAGGCGTGCAGATATGATCGTCTGGTGCCAGGCGCCCAACCATCCCAGAGTAACTCTCTAGCCGTTGTCGACAGGCTTGACACATCCCAGGAACCCCAGAAACGGTCCAGGTCACCAGTGACAGATGACCCTCTAATAACAATGGATGTGGATTCCCTGCTGGATCCCGCAGGAGAAACTTCGAGACAGGTAGAAGTAGCGGGTCTTTGCACAATAATTCCAGCAGTAGAGGGAACCATGGTTGACTCCTCCAAAGCGACACCCTCAGAAGCTTGATCAGATGTAACGTCCGGAGAATCACAGAGAAGGGGGGGAAGCGTATATGCCCCCAAAGGAGGCCATTCCTGGAGGAACACGTCCACTGCTTTGCTGAGGGGATCCGGGAGCCAACTGAAGAATAAGTCCATCTAGCGATGCGAACAGATCCAGGTGGAGGGGACCTCAAAGGGAGTCCAGCATCTGAAACACTGGAGGGTGTAGTTGCCAATTGCTGGCGTCTCTCCAGTGTCGAGAAAACCAGTCTGCCATTAGATTGTCCCAGCCTGGGAAGTATTGCGCCACAAATGATAAGTTCTTGTCCAGACAATACTGGTAGAGATTGTCAGATTCAACAGAAGTTTGGAACGGGAACCTCCCAATCTGTTTATGTAGCGGGCTGCCGAGACGTTGTCCATGCGCAGAAGCAGCAAACAATGACTCATCCCTTTGGTGAAACTTCGAATGGTGAACGACCCTGCAATCAGTTCCAGACAGTTGATGTGAAGGGTCTTCTCCTCTGGAGTCCAGAGTCCTCTTGTCACTACGCCATCGCAAGCAGCACCACAGCCCAGACAACAGGCGTCCGATTCCAGGACGAAGTCCAGATGGGATCCGAATATCACCTTGACATTCCAGGCCTCCATGTTTCGAAGCCACCAATGGAGTTCCAGGTGGGCCTTGTCTGAAGGACACCACCATTTGGTCGTATGAGATTGATGACCTGAGAGCGTGCCTTCAGGCGTTGGAGAGCCCGATAGTGTAGGGGTCCCAGGAATATGGCTTGAATGGAGAATGACAGCAGTCCTATCGTTCATGCCAGATCCCTCAACGTGGCCTGTGAGTTGCAGAGCAGGCGTCTGATATTCTTCCTGATAGCGGAAACCTTGGACATCAAAAGGTGGAACCGGCTGAACCAAATCCACCACGAAATCCAGGAACTGAACAGATCGAGAGGGAGTCACTCACGATTTGGCATTCAGACCCAATTCCTTAGATGCCAACTTAACCAACCTATCATCTTGCGAAATTCGGAGTTTAGGGCCACATTGGCACTGCCCAGGAGACAAATACCCCTTTGGGCCCACTCCCGAAGGAGATGAGCATCCACCTAAGCTCCACCGTTTAGGGCATCATCCACCATCAGGAAAATCTGTGTCAACGGACGACTGAGATTGAGCAGTTTATCCTGGGCTGAGCATAGGCCCTGTTCCAGGCCTTTGCGAGGATCCTTCCCAGATCTCGTCATGAAGGTGGTGGACACCAGGTCAAAATCAGGGGTAAGGGCCAACTTATCCGGCAGTGTTGAACGGGGGCATTCAGCGCAGAGTTTTGCCCGAACCTCCTTGTCCAAATGGTGGCGAAGCCAGTAATGGATAAATTCCACGATGTGGTCTGAGGGAGCCCATTCTGCAGAGCGAAGTTGTTTGAGGAGACATGGGTAGAAGAGCAAGTGACCAGAGGGGTCCAAGATCTCTCCTGGGTGTCAGCAGTAGCCGCGGGAGCCTTCAGCGAATCAGTCAGAGGGGAGCTCAGCATAGTCTCTCTCTCATGTACTGTGAGGGTCATTCAGGGAATCCCTCACTAGGAGAAGCGTTACCAGAGCTGCCAGCTCAGTACTCTTCTACGATGTCATAGCCAGGTGCCCCAGAACACGTGTCTTCATCTGGGTGACCGCCGGAACCGGAGTCGAGACTGGCTGACTTGGCTGGCATTTTTCCCTAGCCAGTTACAGTGCAATGACCTGTCCAAGGTCTTTTGCACGCGGAGCCTATGTCCGTAGAGCGGAGGGAGCCACCTGAGTCGGAGTCCTGAGCCCCAGAGGTGCTGGGTGTAGATCCCACAGGGGCACGAGGAGCGTCCCTGTAGAGGGCAGCAAAGGCTTAAGGGAGCGAATACGCCAGTGTGGCACATAACCAGGCTTGTAAGCCCTTGAGTGCAAGGAAGCCAGATTCGTCAGCCATGACTGATGACACTGAAACAACAGTAAGGTTACTGATGACACTGAAACAATCAGTGTGGTACCTAGGCAAGGCTGGCTGGGGGACACCCAGTGTGCAAGAGGGGGTCACCCAACAAGCACTTGCATGGAAAGACATGTTCCCATAATGCTTTGACCGTGGCTAGTGCAGAGTGTCTCTCCTTAGGGGAATTACCTCTACCCACTTTGACAATTACCAAACCATATCTGAGACCCCCCTTGAACAATGGAAGTGGGCCTATAAAATCAATCTGTATCTCTGAAGTATAGGTCTTTGTCCCTTAGGTCGTGCATTTACTTGGGCACAAATAAGTCATTCTTGAACACAATGTAGAGCTGAAGTTTTTATTTCAGGCCAATAAAATTTCTGTCTAAGGTGATATTCTAATGCACCCTGTCCAATGTGGCCCATAAAAGCATGTGTTTGTTGTGTAATGGGCTTCTGTAAATGGTGGGGGACAACACGAAAAGGTCTCGCTTGTTGATCATTAGGATCACTGTAACATAGCAACCCTCCTTTAACAGAATAGCCACTTGGAAGGGTTTGCTGATTTCTTAACAAAAGAGAAAGATTAGGATGCACAAGCATATCATGCAAAATAGGCCATGTAAAGGAGGGGGTCACCCTCAGAGTAAGTGTATTAGTGAAGTAAACGTTAACTCGCAAGTTGGAGTAAACTTGGAATTAATAATAACATTAATAACTAAAGATAAAAACTTAAAAACCGAGTGTAAAGTCAGAGTCCATACTTGCTTTCGGCAATGTAATAATATTTATTAATAGAGGCTAAACAAACAATACATATACATTTGAAATAGGCTAGTAAATGCTGCTACCAAACAAGTCATTGATTGAATGGAAAGTAGACTAAATTAACATAGTAAAACAGGCATAGACACGTGATACAGTTAGCACTCCATTGATCACCAGCTGAGAGTAAGAGAAAGAGGGTGTGTAAAGTGGGGAGAGGGAATAGAGAGAGAGGGAGTGAGGAGGGTGAATTCAGAGAGAGAGAGAGAGAGAGAGAATGTGCTATTCACAGGACTTTTAACAGGTTAGCCCCTCCTTCTGCTGGACACGCCTCCCTCAGTCAATCCCTTAGGGTGTAACAGAACCAGAGTGCCTCCTGGGGGAAGGGGGATTGCACTGGAAGGGAATGGAGGAGGAATTTATCAACAGCTCAACTGGTTTTGCCTGGTGAAAGGCCATGTGCTTCACAGAGGACTCCATTATTGCCTAAGGGTAGAATGGGGCTTGAATCCCTGTATTAGAACACAATAACACTTCATTGGAATACAGTCGGCTGTTAATCCGTTCCCCCCACTTATTACATCCCTCCTATTGGCAATGAAGGGGAAGAGACACTTAGGCTCTATAAAACCCAGCAGAGATAAGAGAGAGAGAGAGAGAGAGAGAGAGAGAGAGAGAGGGCATCCTGCAGTGTATCTACTTATGTGAATGCCAAGCCCACTACCTTAATAGAGCTCTTTCCATTTGCATACCATATGAACATGATGTACTTGGGCAATCAATGAGTCCAAGTAACAACACATACCAATCTGAATAACAATGCATACTACAAAAATACACAATACAATAATAGAGTGAATTAATAAATTCCCCATGGCAGTACCCCATGATGATTGCTCATAAAATTAGTCCTTGAATTTCTGCCACCAGCTTGGGGGATATCCCGGTCCCCACTGGACCAGCCACATGGCAAACAGGGGTGACAGGCCTCCACAACACAGCCAAGATGGCTGCCCAACACAGACCTCCAGAGCGGAGCGCCCACAGCAAGTCGTTACCGCCACTGAAGGGGACCTTCGACTGGCTCTGCAAATGTTTCACGGACGCACTGCACAGTCGAGGCGCGACCTACCTCCAAGCAGAAATCCTGGTGGCCTCGTGGATCCATCCAGCAGTGCGGCGCAGCCATTACAGATGCACACCGCGAGTCTGGCAGCGCAGATTCCTGCAGTCCCCAAGGCGGGAAAAGATGCCACGCTCCTCCGGCGCAAGCACCCACCCGCAACCATACTACAGCGAGACCTCCACACAAGCAGCACCTAAAAAGCTTTCACCAAACCAGCTTCTCAGTGTCTGGCACGGCATGGTCCGATTCCCTGCCACCAACGACATAGAGCGAGAGATCGGGCGGCCACATACCCCTCAAGACACCATCGGAGCTGGCTCCCAGCACAGCGGCACCCTGCTCAGGGGCTCCAAGGGCGGGCGCAGACCGCCACACCGGGAGGACTCTAAGATCCTGCAAGGCATTGGCTGACCGACGCCACAGGCGCCCTGCTATACCCCCAACTGTCCGCATTTACACAGCAGACACACTCACCATGTGACAACGGATGGTTAGGAGGGGTAACAAGATATAAAGTTTGTTTCATCAGTTCTAACTTAGCCGGTTTCTCCTACTGCTCTAATCTGCTAGAACTGTATACTAGATGTCATTTCCCAACGTAAAGCTAGTAGTCTAATACTTACAAATAAGCATGATAGAGCTTGTAACTCAGCAATGTCTTAGCAAGCACAGTGGCTGTAAAGTACAGCTTAGCGCAAACGTGATCTCTATTAGTCTTACTGTGTTACCGTGATATAATCTGCTGCAAGGCTAGCGACAACCACTAAAAGATTATCCATACCAATTATTTTGCTTAATAAATAGGATGGTTATGCTACAGTTATTATGTTATGTTGTTTAATAACTTTGCTTCGCTAAGCCTCTAGAGTGATTAACTGTAATTTAAGTTTTTTAGACGTACCCTACTCTTAAAGCTTCAACGACAACTAACTAAGTCTACCTATTTTCTAAACGTACCATTAGTCTAACTAAACAGCAAACATACTTTTCTATAAGCTACCGCAAACCGTACTTCTAGATATAGCAGTGTCAAAGCTTAAAATGTATAGCTTCCTTAGCTAGTACCTACTTAACCACACTCTAGCGATAGTTCACACTTGTTATATTTACTCCTCAAAAATGGGCAGGTCAGACAGGAAAGCTCACATGTTAAATGCTATGTTTACCCACTGTCTATGTTTCTCTCAACAAAATGTAAAAAATTGTGCGGTATATTCATATGCCATGTTTGAATTGTTATGCCTGTTACCGCTTACGACTGCTATCGTGGCTGAGTAAGCCTATTGTTATATCATGCACAACAGAAAATAAAGAATAATAATAAAAAAAAAAGATCTTGTTAGGAAATCTTAAGCAACCTAAGAAATCAACTTGCTGTAATTCTTGACCATTCATAACTACATTTGGATATTGCAACTCATTATGTAACACGAACTAGTCTGATATACACCACTAGATGGCCTCAGTGAAGTGGCCCTACAGATATTACCCTAACATCCCAACCAGCTATTAACCCACAGATCTCTATGTTCATAGGCAAACCTACTGATTTCTGGTAGTTCTCCATTCACCAGTGGTGTATGGTTATTATCTACGGCTTGAGCCATGATCTTAAAATCTGTAGATAGTTCAGTTTGCATAGACAAACACACAACACTCCATGAATCATGTCTTAATTTCTTAATTACACTGATTAATATTTCTTCTGTGTGTAGGATTGCTGAACTATGTGTCTTTACTACTTTCTGTGTCAAACCTTCCACTAATGTATTGATTGTTCTCTGCGTTTGTATCCCTTTGGAGTTTAACATACCCTCTGACTGGAGTGTTGTAGTCATACTAGAGATGTCAATTGAAATTACAAATCCTAACCCTGTACCCACACCTCCAAGAACTGTACCCAGGATATCCTTCCTATTCCTAGTCCTGTTTCTTGTCGCCCATCTGACTAAAGCCTTTTCAATAGTAGATGTAACCCTAGAACAGTTCTGAAAATGTGATGAGACTAGCCAATCTGTTATTCTTATTTGCCAAGTGATCAATTGGAAAGTAGCATTCCTGGCTATAGGGGTAGGTCTCAGTGAGCTTATTTGGAAAGGACTACTAGAGATTACTGTATTCTCCAGACACTCAGGTCTACTCCCATTATCCATTAGTGAAGGAGTTGTATGAATATAGGTAAATTGAGGAGCCAGCATTGTAGGCTCTATCCCTTCCTCTATATTCAACAAGACCTTCACTTCCCCACCCTTATTGTGTCCTACTGTTCCCCAATTTATCCCCTTTATGATAAATGTATCCACTATAATTTGTGTTATGTGATATTCTCTAAGATTGCTGTTAACATTTTAAATAGGGTTAGCAACATTCAATTCCATATTAATATTTTCGCCCTCCAAATATACCACCCATTTTCCCCGACCAGTCAATTTACATTCCCAATGTTCCTCATTTCCCTTATCGTCTTTCCAGAATCCCTTGATAGAATTGCTTTATCCCAACCACCCAAAATCAAATATCACATCCACACATGGAACTTGTAGATTGTCACTGCTCCAAATCCTAGTCCATCCAGATATATCATGTGCAAAATTCCCTCTCCGGTGCCTGCTTAAAGGAGTAGTATTTAATTGGGAACAACTTTTTAAGTTGTCCGTAAAGTCTTTGGTGGATGGATCTGTAGTTGCATATATGGAACTGGTGTTGGTTTGGCCTGTGACAAGCTGTTCCATTAAGACCCAGGTGAGTATGATAATGTTGAGTGACATCTTTTTCTTGGTAGTTTTGGAAAAATCTGTAAGAGATCAAGAAGACGCATCAGTTCTTAACAGATAACTCTGCATCTGGGGAACAAGCCCCTTTGTATATTTTACATTGGTCTGCATGTACCCACTTATATCCCGGCTGCCTTCTGGCCCTTTGGGGTTAGACCTCTGCACTTTTAAAACAGTTGTGCCCAATGTGTCAAGGATTACATAGGGCCCTTCCCAATTTGCATCCCAAGGATAATTTTTGCGAAATTTTTTAATCATTACTTATCCCCCCTTCTCAAACAGAGTTTGAGGTGTAGATAACATTTTAAATTCAGTTGGGGTCATATTTGAGGCAGCAAAAAGTAGTTCAGTTCCTCCGGAATTTGGGAAAGGTATTGGTCTCTAGACACAGATTCTCTCAGTGGAGTTGACAGTTGTGGTTCACCTGGGTGGCCTAATGCCATCTGCCTCTGTGTCTTGAGCTCATATGGAGAACATCCAGTAGCGCTTAAGGGTGTAGCTCTGATAGCCACGGGTACTGCAGGAAGATGATTAACCCACGATTTACCATATTATACCAGAATTTTAGATAACCTGGACTTTAGAGTGAGATTCAGCCTTTCTACTATACCTGATAACTGGGGATGGTATGGTATATGAAATCTCTGTTGAATTCCCAGTAGGGATGACCTGTCCTGTATAATTCAATTATTTCAGGGAAGCCCCAGCATAGAAAGACATGTTCCTATAATGCTTTGGCCATGGCTAGTGCAGAGTCTCTCCTTAGAGGGAATTACCTCTACCTACTTTGAAAATGTATCAACAATTACCAAACCACATCCGAGACCCCCCGTTGGACAATGGAAGTGGGCCTATGAAATAAATTTGTATTGATTTCCAGGGACTGTCTCCAACTGGCACTCTCTGAAGTATAGGTCTTTGTCCATTAAAATTTTTTTAAAAATAAACTAAAAATATTAAGTTTCCATGGGTGCCGAAGCTGGGGTTCGAACTTGTGCTGTTGTTGGACTGACTGTCTGCTTGCTTTTGCAGGAAGCATTCCTGGTGTCTGCTTGTGCAGACAGCTATACTTATCTTTTCCCGATCAGACTACATAGCCACCTCTAATGTAACATGAGTTCCACATTGCGATCACGTGACGCGGAAGTGCTGTTTAGCTGCGCGTCACGTGATCATTTTAAAATAGTTATTTTAAGTCTTTTAAACCTTCGTTTTTGTGTTTAAATGAATGTACCTATATTATATGCTTTATATGTACAATAATTTATGTTTCATTCAGTTATTTGATTTGTATCTTTATATTATGCTACTGATGACGTCATTTTGGCGGGATTTTCAAAATTACAAACATTACTGTATCTTATATAAACCATTGTATGTCAGGTGTGTCCCTCTTTTTACTATTATCTACTTGAAGAAGCCCTTGCGGCGAAACGCGTTTAGATATTAATTTTATTACTTTACAATAAAGAAAATACTTTGGCATAAAACATTTTATAGCCATTTTGATTTCTTTTTCACCTGACTATACATTTACTATCTACCTGACGAGAAGCCTAAAGAATCCTTAGGTGGGGATGATACCACCCAAGCGCCTACATTGAGCAGTACAAGCCTGCTCTATATACTGTGAGCAGTATTTTTATTCTCTTTTTATACCTTTTAATTACTATACAGAGAGCACTATATACTTTATTTTATCTCCCTGGGTCGAATAATACCAACTTGGACGTTGAATCTGAGCCAGATACTCGCCAATCAATATTACTCCGCATATCCTTGAGTGGGGATTATTCCACTTCACGTGCGTTATATCAGAGCTAGATTCTAGCTCTGAAAAGTGTGAGTAAGACTACTTTTATTTTATTTACCATTTTATTCAACTATATACTGTGCCATTGGAGTTCCTCTTGTTTTTTTCTCCACATATTACTTCACTGGATTTCAAGGACACCTTTGTGAAGACACACCCCATTTTACGCCTCAGGATCCCTGTTCTTATACATGGCATCTACCATTATGGACTTAAGATAAGTGTTTTGGACTATTGCCAATTATCCATTTATATTTCATTTAATATTTAATATTAAATTGTATTATTTTATATTATTTATTATATACACTCTTATATGTTTTACTGTATATTTTAGGCGCAACCTTTTTTTGTTCTACTTTGTCCATTAGTTCGTAGATTTACTTGGGCACAAATAAGATATTCTTTAATGTAGAGCTGAAGTTTTTATTTCAGGCCAATAAAATTTCTGTCTAAGGTGATGTTCTAATGCACTCTGTCCAATGTGTTCCTGTTCTGTGCCCCAGGGGATTTGTACTGTGTCTTCCCCTTTCAATCGATAATAGAGAGGCTTTGCTTTTTCAGCAAATCCTTCAATAAATTCCCTTGAAAAATTTACAAGTCCCACAAATTTTCTCAGGGAGTACTTGTTAAAAGGCCTGGGGACTTGCAACATTGCTTTGACTCTTTCAATAGTTGGGCATCTTGTGCCTCCTGTGATAGTCACTCTCAGAAATGTTACCTGTTGTCTAAGTAATTGTAACTTTGAAGTATTTAGCTTGAATCCAACCTCTTTAATTAAGCTAAACCGTTCCCTCAACAAATGCATATGTTAATTTATTGTCTCTGTTTGCAATAAGATATAATCTACATATTGTAAAATACTGGATGGAGATGAGAATGCTTCTAATACCTTTGCTAAAGCCTGGTGGAAATAAGTTGGAGAGCTATGAAAGCCTTGTGGCAGTGTTGTGAATGTATATTGACTATTTCTAAAGGTGAAGGCAAATTTGTACTGGCATTCTGGGGCTAGCTTAATACTCCAGAAACCATTGCTAATATTTAATACCAAATACCATTCACAGGCGGCATTTAGTTTAGATGTCACCTCAGGTATGGAAACAACCAAATTTGTAACTGTAGTAATACATTTGTTTACCATCCGAAAAATCTACCGTCAATCTCCAAGTGCCATTTTTCCCACGTACTGGCCACAAGGGCGAGTTATTGGAGGAAGAACATTTCCTAATGATACCCTGTTTCTCCAATTGATCAATTATTTGAACCATGGGTTCAATGGCTTCTGTTGGAAACCTGTATTGCCTCTGTGGAGGAGCATTAAGTCCTACAATGTTATATATATATATATATATATATATATATATATATATAAAATCAGACGTATACCTAGCTTATGTGTTTTTACCTGGTATTTCTTGTTTCTAGCCTACGTATTCTTGTCATCATACATTTCTCCTCCCCTATTCCCTCTTATCCAGCCCCATTCCTCTTGTCTGTATTTGCTATATTCTCTTCTTTATTTAGTAGATTTATGGGTGTGAAAAGAGAGAAAACAGAGGAGGTGGTGTGCTTTCCCTCCCACCCCGACCCCCTCTCCCCCCTGTTTATCTAGCTTCTTGTTATAGGTTCTTGGTTGTTCATTTATTTTAACTACTTGTCCTTGGAGAGAGAGAGATCGCACCCTTATGTATGGTGTTGTATGGTTTATTGTTCCGTCCTTTATTATATGCCTGTTTCCTGGGATCTTCGGGGTCCATATGAACTTTTACGCCGTTATGGTGGTTGTTAAGTTATAGATTCCAGTTTGTTTATCCATGTGTCCCAATCCTCTATCTGTGTGTATCTATTTCCTATATTCGGCAGTATACCCCTTTCCATTTTCGCTTGCCATATGACTTGAGTTATTAATTCTTGGATGTGTGGAATTATCACTGTCCTCCAGTTACATGCTAGTAGGAGTTTTGCTGCTGTAATGATATGTATTATTACCATTTGCACTTTTTTCTGTAGTTTGGGCCACTTTAGGTTTAATAAAATTACTTCAGGCTTAAATCTTCAGGCTTAAATCTTTTTTTCATAAATTACATTCATTACTTTCTTCCAATATTGACTTATAGGATCACAGTACCACCAGCTGTGGGTCAGATTGCCTTCATTAACATTGTATTTCCAATACCTGTCTGATGTTTCTGGAAAGATTCTATTTAGACGTTTTGGTGTCAAATACCATCTATTAGCGAGTTTAAATTGTGTTTCTGTAAGATTTAGGCAATGTATATGTTTGTACTGTATACTTTACTTAGGGAGCTTATCCATTTTTCTTCTTCTATGGATACTTGTAGTTATTTTTCCCATTTGTTAATCAATCCTATTGATTTATCATGTCTCCATCCGTATATAATTTTGGCGCATTTTGCTAATAGGTTCTTATAGTTCTTTATTTGCAGAAGATGTCCAAGTTTTATACTTTTCTCCTCCTTGTTCTTGGATAAATATTCAGCAATGAAGCCCTTGATTCTCAGGTAACTGAAAGTTTGGGTTTGATTTTATTCTCCACTGTTATATTTTTGAATTCCCTGTTCCCCCCCGATTTTCCAGGTGTCTATTTTTATATTTTCAATCATGTCTGAAATCATAGAGAATGGGAACACCTCTATTATTTTATTTCTAAATCTTATATTGAATGTTATTTCATCCCACCAGCTTGTTAGTTTTTTAAATATCTGTGATTTGCTCCGTGCGTCTTTAAAATCGCTTTTCTGTTCAGATATAAAACCCAAAATAATGTTTTAGCTTTTTCCATGTTGTACCAAGTTTCTTTGGTTGCCATATTATTTTGAGTGAGCAAAATGTGGAAGAGTCTGCTAGCTATGTAACATTTCATCATTTCTGGACACAGGGCCGCCATCAGGGCATGACAACCATAACGGTTGTCATGGGCCCGGTGGTCCTGGGTGGCCCGGACTGCTCTGGGAGTCCCGGGCCCCACATTCCATTTGGGCACATATAGATAGCGATTATCGCTATCTATATGTTCACCTCGGCTACCTGTCCAATGCAGACGGGGACCAGCCAGCACATCTTAACACTCCAGCTGCTCCTGCCTGTAAGTCTCGCGAGCTCCGCAGCCAGCAGAGCGTTGTCACGGGTTACCATGGAAACGCTCCGTGCAGCAAACAGGCACAGCTCGCGAGACTTACAGGCAGGAGCTGCTGGAGAGTTAAGATGTGCTGGCTGGTCCCCGTCTGCATTCTACAGCGGCTGGCTCCCTCCACCAGACCAACGGACCACCAGGGATGCAATCTCCCCCCTCCCTGGCCAGGTAAGAAGCAGGGAGGGGGGAATAAAATGTCAATACTACCAAAAAGGCTCCCCTCTCACCCCCCCTATGCAGCCCCCTATTTTACATACACGAAAACCACAACACACACACTGCATACACACACTAAAACCACAACACACACACACTAAAACCACAACACACACACACACACTAAAACCACAACACACACACTGCATACACAAACTAAAACCACAACACACACACACACTAAAACAACAACACACACACACACTAAAACCACAACACACACACTAAATACACACACTAAAACCACCACAACACACACACTAAATACACACACTAAAACCACCACAACACACACACTGCATACACACACTAAAACCACAACACACACACACACTGCATACACACACTAAAACCACAACACACACACTGCATACACACTAAAACCACAACACACACACACACACTGCATACACACACTAAAACCACAACACACACACACTGCATACACACACTAAAAGCACAACACACACACACTGCATACACACACTAAAAGCACAACACAAATATGCACTGCATTCCCCATACACACACTAAAAGCACAACACACACACTGCATACACACACTAAAAGCACAACACAAATATGCACTGCATTCCCCATACACACACTAAAACCACAACACACACACACTGCATACACACACTAAAAGCACAACACAAATATGCACTGCATTCCCCATACACACACTAAAACCACAACACACACACACTGCATACACACACTAAAACCACAACACACACACTGCATACACACACTAAAACCACAACACACACACTGCATACACACACTAAAACCACAACACACACTGCATACACACACTAAAACCACAACACACACACTGCATACACACACTAAAACCACAACACAAATATGCACTGCATTCCCCATACACACACTAAAACCACAACACACACACTGTATACACACACTAAAAGCACAACACACACACTGTATACACACACTAAAACCACAACACACACACACTGCATACACACACTAAAAGCACAACACAAATATGCACTGCATTCCCCATACACACACTAAAACCACAACACACACACTGCATACACACACTAAAACCACAACACACACACTGCATACACACACTAAAAGCACAACACAAACACACACTGCATAACACACACTAAAACCACAACACACATACTGCATACACACACTAAAACCACAACACACATACTGCATACACACACTAAAACCACAACACACACACACACACTGCATACACACACTAAAACCACAACACAAATATGCACTGCATCCCCCATACACACACTAAAACCACAACACAAACACACACTGCATTCAACATACACACACTAAAACTACAACACACACTGCATACACACACTAAAATCACAACACAAACACACACTGCATAACACACACACACACACACACACTAAAACCACAACACACACACTGCATACATACACTAAAACCACAACACACACACTGCATACATACACTAAAACCACAACACACACACTGCATACATACACTAAAACCACAACACACACACTGCATACATACACTAAAACCACAACACACACACTGCATACATACACTAAAACCACAACACTGCCGCCCCCCCATATGTCCTGCCCACCATGTGACATCCGATGCCCCGCCCATATGCTCTGCCATATGGGCCAACGCCAGTCTTCACAAAGTGTCTTTTATCTGAAAAGACAGTGTGTTTACATTAAAAAGCCTACAGGCACAGGCTATAGACACCAGAACCACTACATTATGCTGAGGCATACATTAATGTGAGGTAAATTAGAAATTAGTGCCACTAATAATATATTGGATTGCCTACTTACCACCAGATGAGGACAAGAGGCTGATGATGGGCTCAGTCTGGCTCCACAGGTCTGGTGTAGAAGAGGCTCTCTGGAGACTGTTTTTAACAGTGCTCACAACAATTAACGAACAGGAAGCAGCTCCATTTTTTAGGGCCCCTTACACAGCTCAAGGTCTGGGCCCCCAGGGCTTGACCGTGAGTATGCCTACAATGCCCACCCATAAATCCACCTACATGGCCCATCCATGAGTTGGGGATGTTTTATGTGTGCAATTTGTGTAAGGGATGTAGTGTGTGTTTGCGTATAAGGAATGCATTGTATGTTTCTGTGTGTGTGTGTGTGTGTGTGGGGGGGGGGGGGGGGTAAGGGGTGCAAGGTTTGTTTCTGTGTATGTAATGTAGTTTCTGTGTGTAAGAGAATGAATGTTTGTGTCAACGTAAGGGATGCATTGTGTGTTTCGGGTGTGTCTGTGTGTGAGTAGGAATGCATTGTATGTTTCTGTGTCTGTGTGGGGGGGATGCATTGTGTATGTGTGTAGTGTAAAAGAAAGGGTTTGTGGGGTAGGATAGGGACTGAGAGGGGAGCAGCTCTTTATTTTTATTTAAAAAAAATTCATAGTGCTCTCCCCTCCGGTCAATTATTGATTTCCCCTTCCCTTCTGTCCCTCCGTGTTCTCCCCTTCTGTCCTTTAGTGCTCTCCCTTGGCCCCCTGTCCCTCTGCAGTCCCCCCTTGGTGGTCTTCTCACTCCCACCCCCCTCCCCACCTTTGTGGTCCTCCCTCTCCCAAACCCCTTAGTAGACCTTCCCCCTACTCCCCCCACCCCCTTAGTGGTACCCCCCCCCTCAGTGGTCATTATCCTCTCCCCCCCCTTAGTGGTCCTTACCCTCCTCCCCTCTCCTTAGTGGTCCTCCCTCCTCCCCTCTCCTTAGTGGTCCTCCCTCCTTACCCTCCTTTGGTGGTCCTTTCCCCCCTTAGTGGTCCTCCCTCTCCCAAACCCCTAGTGGACCTCCCCTCCTCCTCCCCCCTCAGTGGTCATTAGCTCCCCACCCCCGTTCCCCCTGTGTTCCTTCACCCCCCTCCCCTAGTGGTCCTTACTCCCCCCCTCCCCTCCCCTTGTGGTCCTTACCTTCCCCTAGCGGTCCTTCCTCCCCCCTCCCCTAGTGGTCCTGACTCCCCCCTCCCCTAGTGGTCCTGACTCCCCCCTCCCCTAGTGGTCCTGACTCCCCCCTCCCCTAGTGGTCCTGACTCCCCCCTCCCCTAGTGGTCCTGACTCCCCCCTCCCCTAGTGGTCCTGACTCCCCCCTCCCCTAGTGGTCCTGACTCCCCCCTCCCCTAGTGGTCCTGACTCCCCCCTCCCCTAGTGGTCCTGACTCCCCCCTCCCCTAGTGGTCCTTATCCCCCCTCCTCCCCTAGTGGTCCTACCCGGCCGCCGGCGGACTGAAGGGAAGCGCTCACTGTGCTCCCCTCCTGCCGGTCACTCAAACCCGGCCGCCCTCCATGCAGCAGTGCTGCGCCCCCTGGGGCTTGTAAAAGCGCTCAGGCGGCGCAGCATGAGGAGCGACACCGGGCACAGGGATCCGGCGCCCCCTGCTAAGTTGCGCCCTAGGCGGCTGCCTAGGTCGCCTTACAGGTAGTGCCGGCCCTGCTAAAACCACAACACAAACACACACACACTGCAAACACACACTAAAACCACAACACACACTAAAACCACAACACACACACACACTGCATACACACACTAAAAGCACAACACAAATATGCACTGCATTCCCCATACACACACTAAAACCACAACACACACACACTGCATACACACTAAAAGCACAACACACAACCTGCATAAAAGCACAACACAAATATGCACTGCATTCCCCATACACACACTAAAACCACAACACACACACTGCATACACACACTAAAACCACAACACACACACACACACACTGCATACACACAGTAAAAGCACAACACAAATATGCACTGCATTCCCCATACACACACTAAAACCACAACACAAACACACACTGCATTCACCATACACACACACACACACACTAAAACCACAACACACACTGCATACATACACTAAAACCACAACACACACTGCATACATACACTAAAACCACAACACAAACACTGCATACATACACTAAAACCACAACACACACTGCATACATACACTAAAACCACAACACACACACACACACTGCATACACACTAAAACCACAACACAAATAAGCACTGCATTCCCCATACACACACTAAAACCACAACACACTGCATACACACACTAAAACCACAACACACACACTGCATACATACAAAAAAGCACAACACAAATATGCACTGCATTCCCCATACACACACTAAAATCACAACACACACACACTGCATACAAACACTAAAACCACAACACACACACACTGCATACACACACACTAAAAGCACAACACAAATATGCACTGCATTCCCCATACACACACTAAAACCACAACACAAATACACACTGCATTCACCATACACACACTAAAACCACAACACACACACACACACACTGCATACACACAGTAAAACCACAACACAAACACACACACTGCATACACCCACTGCAAGCACAACACAAATATGCACTGCATTCCCCATACACACACTGCATACACACACTAAAACCACAACACAAACACACACTGCTTTCAGCATACACACACTAAAACTACAACACAAACACGCACTGCATTCACCATTCGCACACTAAAACTACAATACAAACATACACTGCATTAACTATACACACACTAAAACCACAACACACACTCTGCATTCACCATACGCACACTAAAACCCCAACACACACTCTGCATTCACCATACGCACACTAAAACCACAACACACTCTGCATTCACCATACGCACACTAAAACCACAACACAAACACACTGCATTCACCTTACACACACTAAAGCCACAACAAAAACACACACTGCAGTCACCATACACACACTAAAACCACAACACAAACACAAACACAAACACACACACAACTACATTCATTATACAAATGTGCAATCTGTATCTATTTTACACACCACACAGGCCATCCTTGTGGGTGGACTCAGAATGGGCCCCCGGGGGCAGACACTTTGAACTGTGTCAGGGGCCCCAAAATTTCTGATGGCAGCCCTGTCTGGACACCTCAGACCTCCATCTTGCTTTGACCTAGCTAGATTTTTCATTTTCACCCTAGCTTTTTTGCCCCCCCATACAAGTTTAAAGAACGATGAATGTAATAAGGCTAACCAGTTTTCTGGAAAATTAGGAGGTATCATTCTCCATAAGTATAGCCATTTTGGTAAAATGTATGTTTTTAGAATGTTGATTCTACCTGACTAGGAAAAACCTAGTCCTTTCCAATCCTCACATTTTTTTATTAGTTTGTTTTAGTAAAGATAGAAAATTAGCTTTGATTAGGTCTTTTAATTCTGGAGTTATATTTATGCCTAAATAGCTTAATTTATCTTTATTACCAGGGAGCCCAATATTTTGTACAAGCGCATTAGTTACTCTTTTATCCATATTTTTTTAACAATATATATTAATTTCTCCAAGTTCATTTTATATCCTGAAACTTTAGAGTATATTTTTATTTCCTTCAGTAGCTCTGGGACCAAGATTTCAGGTACTTCTAATGTTAATAGAATATCAACTGCGTATATGTTTAACTTTGTTTGTCCAGAAATTTTATTGAAGCCTTTTATTTTGTCTTATTAAAGTTGCTGAGGGTTCTAAAATCATTATGTACAGTAACGGGGAAAGCGGGCAACCCTGCCTTGTCCCATTTTTTATATTAAAATTATGTGATGTGAATCCTGACCCTATAACTTTTGCTGATGGATCCGTGTAGAGGGCTGATATCGCTTGTAGTACTGAACCCGTGATTCCAAATTGTTTTAATGTCGCAAACATAAAACCCCAACCCACCCTATCGAACTCTTTTTCTACGTTTATTGATAGTAGCATTAATATATTAGAAGAAAGAAAAAAATAAAACTCTGCTAATTATTTTAGGTCCCACAATGTTAATTTCACTAGCTTTTAGAATACCACAATAATTCTTATGCTGAGCCCAAATTTCAGGGAAATCTAAAATCAATTTACATGGATCAGAGTTATCACTAATGTCTGGCCACACTCTGTCTGAAGGAACATAGGCGATGGATGCCACAAGACTTCTCATTACATCTGCACCCAGTATAGAAGGGGCACTTAGTGGTAGGTCAGTAAGTGTGACTGAAGCTCCTGTATTGATGAGAATCTTTGTATGATGTCCTGCAATAATTCCGTTCACATAGGGGCATCCTGCATGGTCCCTAAATGTGTAACAAATAGGAACCATGTCAGCTAGTGATAGTAATTCTGAAAATGAAGTCAGAGAAACTTCATTTTGGAATTGGCAGTCACTGTTCCCTGTACAGTCATCATTCTCAGGGCCTCCTGGGCAGGACCGTATAGATTGGTCCAAGGCAAGTCCAAGGCAAGTGAGAATGGTGTCCCTGATCGGTCTTATCTGGGTTATTTCGGTCAATCTTTTTGTATAGATTCTATGTTTGAAAGGCCTTGAGGGAACATCCCTCAGCTATCCTTTGATCTATCTTTGCCTTTCTACAAATCACTCTGTCTATGACCCCTTCTGTTGCAATAATATGTCCCTCTGAATGGAATCTTTCAGATTTTGCTTTACTTAATTAGTAGCCATAATTGCCACCTTGTGGAGTAGTGAAACACCTTTCCTAATTAAATTTTGCCTAGCTTTTCCTATAATAGAACTCTTTCCAGAGTGTCTTTTTCCTGTGCTATCATTTGCACTCTGGGATCTAAATAAGTGAAGTTTTTTTTTACCAGGTATTGCAGTAGTTCAGGAGGGGTTTGATCTAGTGGTATGCGATGGGTTAGTGGGTACACTTGTTCAAATTTAGAGGCAAAAATCCAAATATCATCCTGTAAGTGTACCTTCATTTCAGCAAGTGAATGACTGTCTAAATCTCTTTCTCCGGTTATCTATTTGACGATTGCTCTAAGCCTATCTCCTTATATCCCCCATTTGTCCTCTTTGAACCAATCCTGATCTTGATTGATGGGCCCATTTATGGGTGAATTGAATCTGCAAGCGATGCTGCTTGGTGCCTACATTTTAAGCATAATACATGCCTCTTTAGGAGAGAGCATATTATTGTTTGACTGCAGATTCAAAGTTGGACATCTATTTTGCAGTCACATGGGGGAAAAGGGATCTTAACTTAATAAGCTGTTTCATTACTTTATCCCTATCTTGCTGCTTTAGAATTTTAGCAGTCTGCAGGGTGGCAGATGCCCTGCTTTCAACACCAGGTGTATTGGACAAAGGGTCCCTAAAAGGGAATGTTGTTGGCTTAGTTATAGTGGGGTTAATACCAGAATACCACGAATATCAAACCCATCTAGTACAAGGTTTCCCCGTTTACCCCTTGGTCCTCATTTTCTGCAATACCAGATGCTTCTTCCTCTGCACACATATCCCCGTGGCCACATACAGCAACTGGGGTTTGTGCAGCTAAACATGTTCTCAGTGATGAAATTAGCTCTCCTCTCACTTCATAATTATCCTCCAATGTACTTACATAGTCTGCATTTAAGCCACATGTTGGACAATCGCTACATTTCTGAGTACTAATTGTATACAGGTCACAGTAGTGTGCCCCATAAGAATCCAATTTAACCGATTTCTGTTTATCCTTATTCAAACACCATTTTTTGTTATCTACTCTCGTGTTCTCTTTTTCACCTTGCAACCAAAT
The DNA here is from genome assembly GCF_036172605.1 of Pelobates fuscus. NCBI lineage: Eukaryota > Metazoa > Chordata > Amphibia > Anura > Pelobatidae > Pelobates > Pelobates fuscus. The sequence continues at coordinate 85,829,687 of NC_086317.1, read as the reverse complement.
GCTATGCATTTTCTTAAATTCATTTTCATTATCAAACATTAATGGATCAAAACTGCTAGATGCTGCATACTCTGCTACAATTTCCATTGTTACTTAAAATAAAGTTAGAAGTACTTACACGACTTGTGTCTTCAGACTGTAGGCAAATCAAATGGTGTGCACCCCACTTTGAATCCTTGGTCTGGCTATCTCCGATCCTCCAGAAATGATGGGCGGCTTACAACCTGCATCTCACTCTTGTTGCGTCTGTAGGATCCCGCACGTCCTGAACATATTGCCGAAAACGCTCACACAAAATAAAACAAAAATCGGTTCGGTTATTTTGTCCCTTCTTATAGCTCACATGTATCTGGAGAAGACTGGATTGTTCCCCCCCTTGCAAGTGAGCTTAAAAAGTGGTAGAAAATAATTACCTGGCTCGCAAGTTGGAGTAAACTTGGAATTAATAATAACATTAAAAACTAAAAATAATAACTTAAAAACCGAGTGTAAAGTCAGAGTCCACACTCCTTGCTTTCGGCAATTCAATAATATTTATTAATAGAGGCTAATTAAACAAACAATACATATACATTTGAAATAGGTTAGTAAATGTTGCTACCAAACTAGTCATTGATTGAATGGAAAGTTAACCAAGTGGAATTAGTGGAAAGTAGACCAGCTGAGAGTAAGAGAGAGAGGGTGTGTATAGTGGGGAGAGGGAATAAAGAGAGAGTGTAAGTGTCACGATCCCGGGGAACCCAACACGCTAACACACACACAGACACACACACAGAAAGTGTGCTGTACCGGTCCTTAGAGTGGCCGGGCTAAGCACACAAAGAATAGTCAGGAGACAAGCCGAGTAAGGGGAACCAGAAAACAGAATAACGAGAAACAAGCCGAGGTCAAAGGGTAGGAGAAAGTCACAAAGTCAGTATAACAAGCCAGAGGGTACGTAACCAGAAAGCACACGTTCACAATCGATACTATAAAGCAAAGACCACAACAGGGCACAGATAGACAGGAAAGGTAAGTATTTAAATCCTAGCCTGAATCCTGATTGGCTAACCACCAATCAGTATTAACAAACACACGTGGGGGATATCTATACCCCCCACTGTGTTTGTTGCACTGTAGCTTTAACGCCGGGTCACGTGAGTGACCCCGGCGCTTAGATAATAGTGCCGGCTCCCAGCGTGCAGCGTTAGACATGCTGCCGCTGGGAGGAGGAGAGGAGGACGCGAGCGGCGTGTCAGGAGGAGAGGACGCCGCTCGCTTAACGGTAAGGGGAGAGGGGACCGCGGGCGGCGACGGACCGAGGGTGAGTGCTGCGAGAGGATTGCAGCCTCCCCTCACCGCTGCCCGCGGAGCCCTGACATAACCCCCCCCTCGAAGACCGCCCAGGGGGCGGGAAGCCGAAGGCTTCAAAGGAAACCGCGCATGAAAGGAGCGGATCAAGGAGGGGGCGTCCAAGTCAGAGACAGAAACCCACGACCGCTCCTCCGGGCCATAACCCTTCCAATCAACCAGATACTGCAACCGACCTCGAGAGAAACGAGAATCAAGGAGAGCAGCCACCTCATATACGTCACTAGAGACCGCGCGGAGGGCATCGGAACGCCTGAGAGAGCCAGAGAACCGATTACAGAGCAAGGGCTTCAAAAGGGAGGTGTGAAAGGTGTTAGGTATGCGCATGGAAGGGGGCAAGGCCAGGGAGTAGGATACAGGATTCACCCTACGCAACACCTTATAGGGACCAAGGAACTTGGGCGCGAACTTCATCGAGGGAACCCTAAGGCGGAGATTCCTAGAGGACAACCAAACCCTATCACCCGGAGCATAAGAAGGAGCCGCACACCTACGACGATCAGCAAACCTCTTTTGAGTAGCAGCAGCACGACAAAGAGCAGCATGGACCTGATCCCACATCTTCCGTAAGGAGGCGAGGTGCTCGTCCAAAGCGGGCATTCCCTTGTCGGAGAATACACCGGGAAGGACAGCGGGTTGGAACCCATAAGCCACCATAAAAGGACTTGCGCCAGTAGAAGAATGAGACACAGTGTTCCTGGCAAACTCAGCCCAGGGAAGGAGACGGGACCAGTTGTCCTGGTGTGCATTCGTGAAACAGCGTAAATACAACTCCACAGACTGATTTGCTCGTTCGGCAGCTCCATTAGATTGCGGATGATAGGAGGAAGTAAACGATAAGGAGACCCCCATCTCAGCACAAAAGCCTCTCCAAAACCGAGAGACAAACTGAGGGCCCCTGTCAGATACGATATCTTGTGGTATACCATGCAAGCGGAACACTTCTTTGGCAAACACCTGAGCCAACTGAACCGCAGAAGGTAGCTTCTTAAGCGGAATGAAGTGCGCCATTTTGGAGAACCTATCCGTTACAGTCAAAATTACTGTCTGCCCATCAGATGAAGGAAGATCCACAATAAAGTCCATGGATAAGTGTGTCCACGGTTTCTTGGGTACAGATAGGGGCATAAGGAGTCCCAGGGGTTTAACATTAGGGGACTTACACTGTGTACAGACACGGCAAGCCTGCACGTAATCTACCACGTCTTTTTTGAGTGAGGGCCACCAAAACTGTTGGAGAAGACCCTTGTAAGTCTTGGTAACCCCTGGATGACCAGCCGTTTTGGCTGTGTGAAATAAAGTCAACAACTTCTTTCTGTCTTTTACTTTCACGTACAGCTTACCAGTAGGTGTCTTAGAGGGTGCTTGGGGTTGGTATGACTTGATACCATCAAGAAAAAGAGACGAGATAACCAAACGGGTAGTAGCTATTATATTAGTTGTGGGTACAATGGGCTCAGGAGTGGAGGTAATAGAATCTACAGGTTCGTACTGGCGGGAGATGGCATCAGCCTTGACATTTCGATAACCAGGCCTGTATGTGATTATGTACTGAAAACGTGAGAGAAATAAAGACCATCTAGCCTGACGAGAGGATAACCTCTTAGCATCTGCGATATAGGATAGATTTTTATGATCGGTTATAACCAAAATCTTGTGTCTAGCTCCCTCTAACAAGTACCTCCATTCTTTAAATGCCATCACTATAGCTAATAATTCCCTGTTCCCAACGTCGTAATTCTTTTCAGACTCTGACAAGCGTTTTGAAAAGTAACCACAGGGAAGGAGGGGTTCGTCATACGATTGTCTTTGTGACAACACTGCTCCTATACCTGATTCAGAGGCGTCTACTTCCAGTACAAAGGGAAGGGAAGGATCAGGATGGTGTAACACAGGGGCAGTGGCAAATGCCTTTTTTAGAGTCTCGAAGGCCACAATAGCATTAGGATTCCAAACCCTGGGGTGTAAACCCTTTTTAGTCAGTTTAGTGATAGGGGAAATAATGGATGAGAAGTTTTTAACAAACTTTCTATAATAATTGGCAAACCCTATAAATCGCTGTATTGCCTTAAGTCCTTGGGGAAGGGGCCAGGACAGTATAGCTTCCAATTTTGAAGGATCCATGCTGAATCCTTGTTCAGAAATAACATAACCCAGGAATTGTACAGAGGTTTGGTCGAATAAGCATTTCTCTAATTTACAATAAAGACCATTCTGCAACAACCTTTTAAGCACCATCCTAACATGAGTATGATGTGTCTTCAAATCTGGAGAATATACAAGTATGTCATCTAGGTAGACTACAGCACAGACATGCAGTAGATCTCTAAGGACATCGTTTATGAGGTCCTGAAAAACGGCAGGAGCATTACACAATCCAAAAGGCATGACCAGATACTCGTAATGCCCACTACGCGTATTGAACGCCGTTTTCCATTCATCATTCTCCTTAATACGAACAAGGTTATAAGCCCCCCTGAGGTCTAGTTTAGTAAAATATCTAGAACCTTTGACACGATCAAACAATTCGGTAATGAGGGGAATCGGATAGGCATTTTTAATCGTTATATTGTTTAGGGCTCTGTAGTCTATACACGGTCTCAAATCGCCCTCCTTTTTTGCCACAAAAAAGAAACCAGCACCAGCAGGAGAGGAGGACCTTCTAATAAAACCTTTACTTAAGGCCTCTCGTATGTACTCCTCCATGACCTGGTTTTCTTTCTCAGAAAGAGGGTAGACCTTACCCCTAGGAGGCATAGTACCCGGTAATAGGTTTATGGCACAGTCATACTCACGGTGTGGGGGTAGCTTATCTGCCTCCCTTTTTTCGAAAACCAAAGCAAGGTCTGCATACACAGAAGGGACAGAAACAGAAAGCGGTTTAGCCGTGGGCACGTTAAGTAAACAAATGGGACGTACTTGGGCCATACAGTCTCGTTGACAAGATTCCCCCCAGGAGAGTATGTCTAAACAACCCCAATCAAGTACTGGGTTGTGTTTCACTAACCAGGGAAAACCCAGAACTATGGAAGCAGTAGGGGAGTCAATTATTTGGAAGGTTAACCTTTCCTTGTGTAAAGCACCCACACACATCTCTATATCTTGGGTCTCATGGGTCACCAGAGGTCTCTCAAGGGGTCTACCATCTATGGCCTCAACGGCCAAGGGTGTGGCCTTTTGGATCAAAGTCAAGGCTGCGGTTCTGGCAAAGGTCTCATCCATAAGGTTGTCAGCCGCACCTGAATCGATCAAGGCTTTAGTTGTTATGGTGGTTTTATTGACCAAAAGAGAGACCGTAATAAATGGTCTGGAGATGGACACATGAGGGGACAAAGTCATAACACCCGAGGCCGACCCCTCTCTAGGCCTTAGGTGCTGGAGTTTCCCTGTAATTTAGGGCATGTATTACAGTGGTGACCCCTCTTTCCACAATAGAGACATAACCCCTCCCTTCTACGATACGTTCTTTCAGCCTCAGTTAACCCCGTAGCACCCAATTGCATGGGTTCGGGGGATGGTTGCCTAGGAGCGGGTAACGCTAGTAATGCAGTACTGGGTAGAGCAGGTAACACCCGTGTATCCAGCCGTCTTTGACTACGTCTCTCTCTAATGCGGTTATCAATAAGGATTACATAGTCTATAATATCATCTAGAAGGACAGGCAGTTCCCTGGATGCTATTTCATCCAGTATGTAAGCGGCCAAACCCTCCTGAAAGGCTGTTACGAGGGCGTCGTTATTCCAAACCACTTCAGCTGCTAGAGTGCGGAATTCGATAGTATAATCCGCTACAGATCTGTTACCCTGTCGAACCCTAAGCAGAGCTTTGCCAGCAGAGGCAACCCTACCGGGTTGATCAAACGTGCGTTTGAATGCGGACAAAAAATCCGCAAAGGACATAGGAGACATATTTTCCCACATGGGGTTTGCCCATGCTAAAGCTCTCCCAGACAGGTGGTTTATCAAAAAGGCAATTTTGGATCTGTCGGTGGGATAGGAACGTGGATTCATCACCAGATGGATGTCAATTTGATTGAGGAAACCACGACACAATGCTGGGTCACCACTATAGCGCTGTGGCGGTGTCATATGGACTACATGGGCAGGAACGGGTACTGGAGTGGCAATGGGTTCGGACACAGCAGCAACCGCCTCCTGGACGGCAGGCTGCAGGTGTGCAGTACGAGCCAGTATGGTCTGCAAAGCTTGAGCAAACTGATCCATACGGTGGTCCAAGCCATCCATTCTAGCCTCCTGATTAACTAGGAGCTGTGGTATGTCAGCAGGTTCCATTATGGCCCTGTTGTAATGTCACGATCCCGGGGAACCCAACACGCTAACACACACACAGACACACACACAGAAAGTGTGCTGTACCGGTCCTTAGAGTGGCCGGGCTAAGCACACAAAGAATAGTCAGGAGACAAGCCGAGTAAGGGGAACCAGAAAACAGAATAACGAGAAACAAGCCGAGGTCAAAGGGTAGGAGAAAGTCACAAAGTCAGTATAACAAGCCAGAGGGTACGTAACCAGAAAGCACACGTTCACAATCGATACTATAAAGCAAAGACCACAACAGGGCACAGATAGACAGGAAAGGTAAGTATTTAAATCCTAGCCTGAATCCTGATTGGCTAACCACCAATCAGTATTAACAAACACACGTGGGGGATATCTATACCCCCCACTGTGTTTGTTGCACTGTAGCTTTAACGCCGGGTCACGTGAGTGACCCCGGCGCTTAGATAATAGTGCCGGCTCCCAGCGTGCAGCGTTAGACATGCTGCCGCTGGGAGGAGGAGAGGAGGACGCGAGCGGCGTGTCAGGAGGAGAGGACGCCGCTCGCTTAACGGTAAGGGGAGAGGGGACCGCGGGCGGCGACGGACCGAGGGTGAGTGCTGCGAGAGGATTGCAGCCTCCCCTCACCGCTGCCCGCGGAGCCCTGACAGTAAGGACATGAAGGGGTGCTGCCCTGCGACAGCACTGTCCCTTTAAATGTGGGAACCAACTTAGCAGAGGACACGATGAATGGAGCAATCAAGAAAATGTATTAAAGAAAACCAAAGGATATAATATACAAAACAAAATATGTACAATGCCACAAATATATATACAAGAAATCAATATAAATTCAATAGAGCAGGCAGAGTACACGTGATAGTCCTTAGGCAAAAGTAAAGGCCTTAGGCAGGATAGTGGAGCCACCACAGAATATAAGTGGGGCACAGATCCTATGCCACCAAGCACTAAATAAAAAACACCAAGGAGCAAAGCCCAAAGCAGGTCACACGTAAATAAGGCAGCAAGGTCAGAATCACTGGAAATGAAGCCCATGGATCAGCGCAGTCAGGGGAATGGGCCTTGACAGAGCCAAGGACTAGGCAGGTGGAGCTAAAGATTTAGGGGTGGGTAATTAGTAAGGGGTGTAATAGGGGGTGGGGAAAGTGCGAGTATATTAAGCGGCCATTTTAGCAAGTGGCCATTTTAATCAGAATCTGCACTTACCTGTTAATTGTTTTGGCAGGTCTGTGTGGTTTCTTTTTCTCTCTTTTACAGATGGCTTCGCTTGAAGAGATCCTGGACGGAGTGAGAGCGGCCGTGCGAGACAAGGGGATGGCCTGGCTTCAGCAGCAACTGGGGGCTCCTGGGACCGGTGATAACCCCCCTGCGGCAGCGGAGCGGCGTCCGGTGCGGAGGGCGAGACCGCCCCAGCGGATGAGTCCGGGCGTGATGCCCGCGACACGTCTGCGACGGAGTCCGTCCGCGGAGCCACGGCTGTGGATACAGGTCGGACGGAGACAGTGAAAACGCCGCCAGCACCGTCTACACGACGCGGTGCCGGTCGGGCAAGGACGGCGGTCAGGCCAGGGATTGACTTGCGGCCTACCACGAGGAGCGCCGCTCGCCGGACGTGGCCGGGAGCACAGAAGACTGCGGAGGAGAGGA